>NW_020175018.1:4265417-4321745 GCF_003031525.2 Neophocaena asiaeorientalis asiaeorientalis | reverse complement strand
TATATATATATATATATAAAGCATCTTCTTTATTCATTCATCTATCAGTGGACACTTAGGTTGCTGCCATATCTTAACTACTGTAAATAATGCTGCTGAACACTCTTTGACATAAATCTAAGCAGTATTATTTGGATCTGTCTCCTAAAGCAAAGGAAACGAAAGCAAAAATAAGCAAATGGGACCTAGTTAAACTTAAAAGCTTTTGCACAGCAAAGGAAACCATTGACAAAATGAAAAGGCAACCTACTGAATGGGAGAAAAGATTTGTCAGTGATATGACCAATAAGGGTTAATATCCATAATATATATAAACAGCTCACACAGTGCAACATCAGCAAAGCAAACAACCTGATTAAAAATGGTCAGAAGACCTGAATAGACATTTTTCCAAAGAATACATGCAGATGGTCAACAGGCACATGAAAAGATGCTCAACATCACTAATCATCAGGGAATGCAAATCAAAACCACAATGAGGTCTCACGTCACACCTGTCAGAATGGCTGTCATCAAAAAGACCACAAATAACCAATGTTGTCGAGGACGTGGAGAAAAGGGACCCTTGGCGCGCTGCTGGTGGGAATGTATGCTGGTGCAGCCGCTGTGGAAAACAGTATGGAGGTTCCTCAAAAAATTAAAAATACAACTACCATATGATCCAGCAATTCTCCTCTTGAGTATATGTATGAAGAAAACAAAAATGTTAATTTGAAAAGATACATGCACCTCATAGAATTTTGATGCTGAATAGAACCAAAGTAAAATGTGTGTGTGCGTGTATGTGTGTGTAACCTGAAATCCAAAATGGTTACATAATAAGTCCAAATGAATCTAAAGCTATACAGTTAATGAAGCAGTGGTACTGGGAGTAGAATGAGTTTCAAGGGACCTTGGAGATGAGTCAGGCCAGGCTCTTCTATTTGAAGCGAGGAAACTGAAGTAGAGAGGATACATGACTTGCCATAGTTGGTGGAAGTAACAGGACTAGACTACTGTTCTTAAATTCTAATTCAGTAGCACCTTATTAAAGCAGCACTTCTCCCAGAGTTCCCACACAACTCTTTTTTCCATCTGCCTGCCTTCAGCTTATCCTCACTCCATACATATATCAGGCTGCTATTTTAGAAATGCAACCCTGTATACTACCCTGAACCATGTCTTACCTAATTTTTCCCAAGACAGAAAGAAGGGCGTGGGGCGTTAGAGATTGTTTTTTACGTCTTTCACTTCCAGAAAGCCAAAATACCATTCTTTTTGCAGCCTTATTGTGTGTGTGTATGTATGTGTGTGTTCACATATGCACACACAAGCACATGTGTGATGTCCCCTCCCAATTATACCAAGTTTAGGACATCAGCAGCAACTTACAGGTTGCCAAGCCCTTCTGCTTTCCTCAAAGATATCAGTATCAGCGATGACTATGGTGATGGTAATGATCCTATAAATATTGGATATTCATAGTTACATAACTCTCTTGACCCCACAGAAAACCAGGTTCTTTTGGTCTCAGTCAGCAATCATCATGGCCACACTGTTACTGAGTCACATGCCTGCTACATCCTTCAGACCTTCCTCAGGTGAATGTACAACTTTAACTGGTACCTCCCATCTCCAGAGGCTTCCACATTAAACCAATCTATCCATCATGTCTTCTCCCTCATCCTTCAAAAATATACAAGTCATTTAATTATTTTCAAAAGACTTCATCTGACCTCATTATAACCCTGAGTTATTATTCTGTTCTCTTATCCCTCCTCTGGCCTAACTTTTCAAAAAAAAAAAAAATGTGTGTGTGTGTGTGTATGTGTGTATATGTATGTGTGTGTATGTGTATATATATATATATATATGGCAATTTGCTTCCACATCCTTCCCACTTAATTCCCCAAGGCAAGGTTTATGCCTGGTCTTTTCTGATGTTGATGTCTCACCAAGATAGCAATGGTTCTCCATTAGCAAAAACGTTGCTAAAGGCAATTGTTTTTCTATTCTTTGTTTATTTTGCCCTTTAGAACATGTCACACTGTTGATCATCCTAACCCCACCATTCTCTCAATTTGAAACTTACATGGGAAAAGTTGCACCTAAAGGAAAAAAATAAGCATACAAATTTATTGGTGTAAACTACCAAGAAGCCTAACAAGGAAAAATGCCTGCTTCACACTGGTAAAATGATTCTTTAACTTGAGCGTGAACACTACATCTTCCTAGTCAGTTTCCATTATTCAGGATTATCTCAGAAATCTGGTGATTTTTTTAGGGTTTAATTTTCTCCCAGCCTTCTTGACACTCACTTTGAAATCAGAGGCCCTTATTCCACATTAGAGACACAGCACTGAGAGCAGAATCTGGATCTTCAGTTTGTGTTCCATTTGCTTGTTTAATTTCATTTTATGTTTCACCCTTATACAATTTATATTTAAAGAAAAAAATATTTTCTCCAGTTAGATATTGTTGATATGACACTTCAGCAGCTGGGTTTTGCTGTTTTGTTTGGGCCTGAACACCTGGTTGCTTGACTATATCGATATTGTTGGACCTTGTCCAAAGCACTTGAATGTCTGCAGTTCTCAATGACCCTTACCACTAATATGAGATCAAAGCATTGTTTTCAAAGTTCTAGACAACAGAAACACTTTTTATAATAAGAATTTTTGTCCATGATATCAAGATTTTACTGACCATCTTATCTCATTTCCAATTTTATTTTTTCTTTATCAGAGAATGTCAGTATAACGTACAATTTTTTTGGAATTTGCAGAAACTTCATTTGGCCTTTATCTGTCAAGCTTGTTAGCTGGAGACAAAGGTCATACATGTTTTGTCTTCTGGCTGTATTGTTAGGTTTATTAATATGAAATATTCTCTTTTCTCACTTTTTTAGCCCTAAATTTCAGTCTATCTGATATTAATATTGCTATCAAAGGCATTTTTAAAATTTATATATCATGGTGTATATGTGTTTCCTTTTTATTTTGAAAGAAATATTTCTTAAAAGTACCATATTACTGGATCTCTTTTTTATTAATTTTTTTCTTTACCATTTTCTTCTATTTTTAAAAAAAAATCTTTCCTGCTTCTGTTAAATTGATAATGTTTTGTTTCTGTTTTTCCCTTTTCTAGTTTGAAAGTTACATATTCTGTTTCTATTATTTTTGTTCCTTCCCTAAATTGTTACTAAGCATTTTATTTATTTTTTCTAACAACATCTAATGTTAATCAGTGTCTACAGCTTCCATGTATCCAAGACACAAAATTGAGTTATGCTTTCATCTCCAACTCTCATTACGTAGTTGGAATCATTGGAATTTTAATTCCAGATTGTTATAGTAAATATGCATATATGTATATTTTTCATGTCCAGTGGAGGCACTAATGTGTCATTAGTTTCTTTTCTCATAAATACTTATTACCTATCATTATGTCCTTCTGTATTCATTATTCTTTAAGTATATACTCTAATCATTCTTTAGAAATATTTTTGCTGGTAATTTCCTAAGTCCTGGTTTGTCTGTAAATATCATTATTTTCTCTCATACTTAAATTATAATTTAGTTGGATGTATCATTTCTATTTAAATTTATTTTGTAATATATTCACATGTTCTGCCTACCACACCTGTATATTCATGCTCCATGTTTCTTAGCTTCTCTTTTATACTTTCCATTTCCTTACACCTTCCTGATGCTGTGGCAGCTTTGGTTTTCCAGGAATCAGATGTTGTGGTGAAATTAAGACTGCACAAAATTTAATGAGGGGTTACACTACACCTGTGATATCAAAAGGGCATGGTAGGATCAGGGGAAAGGGGGGAGCTGTCAGAATACTGTACTTGCCAGACAGTCCCTGTCAGCCCAAACGGTACTCCAGAGCAAACTGCTCCTCAAAAGGAGCCCCACATTACCACTGCCCTGCTAAAGCATCGGCTGGGGGCTGGTCTGAGAATAGCATGACCTTGACTCAAATGCCGAGGTAGCCACTTATGAAGCCAACCACTGAAGACAGCTAAGCACTCCCCCTACAGCTGGACTTTTAATCCTTTTTGAAGGGGATCTGGGTGTGCATCTCACATAGCAGAGAAATATTCTGGGAGATTTTTACAGCTTCCAGATCACCAATTTCTCCTTGACTCTGTATATTCTACTGTTCAGTCTATCTCTCTTGTTGTTCCTACTAATATTTCCATTATATAACCGTTTTCATTTCATTACGAAGATTCCCTGCTTCCTCTTTAATACAGTCTCTCAGTTTTGCTTCATGTGAGCTCCACTTTCTTTTTTCACTGAGAATGGTAATTATGCTTATTATAAATTGCTTTTCTGCTTTTCCTGTCAGCTCTGTTTCTCTGTTGTTTCCCTTTTACAGTGCAAGTGCTCACATATTTTGTAATCCTTGCCTACAAGCTTATGTTCACAGTTGAGTTCAACCTCAAGACCATCAGCTGACTCTTCTAGGGCTGGAAGCTTCTACTGAGGTCCTTCCTTTGCTGTTTCCAGTAAGATTACGAATTGGGTGATAGGTAGCAGCAGGAGAAGAGCTTCTCCCATTGTCTCTCTGGAATTGCAGACTATTCTGTTTCTGCCTTGTCTCCCATCTAGGAATGGTTTCTCTGACCACAGCTGATTGTTCTGAAGGCCTGGAGTAGTGGGGATGGTTCACAGAGCCTGGCCACCCTTCAGCCCCTATCAATTTCCTCCTTCCCATGCGTGCTTGGCATTCACATCCAGGGGTATGAAACACCCCTACTGCTGCCCCTTTGCCTACTAGTGCTATCGGTATTTACCTACAAGTCTCTGGAGCTTCTGCTTCTTTTGGTCAAATCCTACCTCTTCTCAGCCTCTCATATTCTTCCCAGCCTCTATTTTGAATATGCCTCTGTAATAATTCAATTAAAAACCTATTTTCTGACATTTCAGATATTTGAAACAGATCATGGAGAAAATGGCATGAACCCCAAACACCATGTTGACTAGAAGTCCCACCTTAATGAAATTTCAATTTTTTCCCCAATAGGAACATGGATTCGTGTTCATTGAAGTGAATGATGGGGAGGTCTGAAGCCTTTCTCTCCAGAGGTCCCTTTGCATCTCACCTATGGCTCCATGGAACACAGTGCTTAAAATCATTGTATTAACGATCTTCAGGGTCACATTACTCATGCATTTTATGATGCCAGGGTGCAGGAATCACTGTGTTATTTGTAAGAACTCCAAAGTCTCAAGGGGCAGAGTGAATAGAATTCTCCCTCTTTTTTTCTTATTCCACAAACATAGACTGTTGAAGAGCTAGAAAATCCCATAGGCTGTTTCCTAGGTCCAATATTGAATAAAGACAGGATCCTCCCTTCCCTTTAACATTTTAGGCCTCTTTCTCCACATCTGTCAGAGAACAACTCTCCATTTTCCACATTCAATCAATCTTTCTCCCATTTCATTATTGATTATATCCACGAGAGTAATGACCGATAGCTTGAGGGAAATATGCGCAGAAGCAAGTTGTGAATATCAATTATATGCTTAGTCCAGGTCAGGGAAACCATTTTAGAAATGGCTGACCACTTGTGAGAAGCTTGGTAAGTTTTTTTTTTCACTGTTTGATAAAATTCATTATGTCACATCGTGGTTTGCTTTTTTTTTTGGTAATTTCTTCACACATTTTAGTTTTGAAAGTTGAGTTCACGGAAAGGACTCTGAAAGATACCAGTTGAGTGGCTCTGTTAAATGTCTCTGGCTGAATAAAAATGTCCCTTAATGTTTGAGAAAAAAAAGTGAGAAAGAGAATTGTGAAATTTCTTGCAGGGGAAAGTGTGAGTGCCATTAACATTCCCCACACAGCATGGAGTTATATGAAGACAGGTCTCTTCCAGATGTTCAGTGAAACTAACAGCACATGCAGGCAGAGCGAAGTCTGGCAAAGATAATGTTCTATAAGAGGGCTGATTGCCTGATTTTGCCTACTGTGAGAACCTATGTTTTGGAAATAATTATTAAGTAGAGTTTACTCCATTGAACGATCAGTCTGTAAAAGCATTTCCCAACGTGTGTTTTGCAGAACAGTTGTCTTATGAGATGTGCTGTGAAAAAAGACCCAGTAGTCAAATAAATTTGGCAAGTAATTCTACATCCACTCCTCCTTTGGGAGATCTCTCATGCATATTTTCATATTTAAGCCGTTTAATTATTATTAACCTGGCATTTCCCAAAGCTGTTTACCATAGCACCCTCTTTGGTAAGGTTACTTGACACCTGTTGATGTGGACAGGTATAATATATCCTGTTAATTAAGAGCATGGACCACAGAAAGAGGGACCATTTCCAGTGCTTCCATTTACAGGTTAACCTCTTTCAGTTTCACTTCCTTATCTGTAAAAGGGAAACATTAATGGTTATCTTGCAGAACTGTTATATTCACATGCACTAATACAACTAAAGAAACTAGCTCAGTACCAGCAATGTTCAGAGGGATCAGAAAATAGTAGCCGCATAAGCAGTGATTATCCTAATGAAATTAGTATTAATAACAGAAACTCAACAAAAATGAGACCTAGAAGACCATAAAGCTGTAATCACATGGATATTTCACTTTTCCTTTATTTGATCCTAGAGATGTAGTAGAGTGAGATTAAAGACCCAGAAAAAGGTTTGCTATGGAGAAAAATAAAAGAAATAGACATACCCCTTAAAGTCAATTTTTGTTATTGTTCCTCTGGTGGAGCCCTCTCTGCACTCATGTCCTGCGATGCTTTCTATTTCCTTTCTGACACTTATTTTGTATTTACCCTGACAAGGAAGTTGCTTTCTATAATCCCTATGTCCTTCCTGCCTGACTGTCTCTTCCTCAGTGATGAGCTCAGTGTCCTTAAACACAACCACTGTTCTGTGTAGCTAAGGAGGTCTTGGAGGAGCCTGGGGAGAGACATAATTTTTCCCTAAGTTGAACCTCGGATCAAATTTGAATTGAGGGTTTCCAGCAGCTGTGTTTCAATAGAACAGCAGACCCTAGTAGGAGGTGGTAGGTTTAAATTTTCCTGTTAGTTTCTATTCTTTACTACTGGATTTGGTAAAAAATAAAACAAAACAAAACAAACAAAACATTCAAATTCATTTGGCAGCTGTTCTTATCACTCCCACAAGGGTGCTCAGAATTTCAATGTTAAACCTGTTTACACGTTAATCATGATTCAGAATTCAAGAAAAGTATAATGATTGAGTACATGAGCTTTGCTGTTAAAGACCGGGATCTGCTTATATTAGAATAACCCACTTGGCCTCTGCAGGCCTCACTTTCCTTATCTGTAAAATGAAAAACAAAGGTACCTATTTATGAAGATTATAGTTAAGATTAAAAGAAATAATGAAGAATATCTGCTATTCCGTTGGCTTAGGAGACTGTTAGTTTTCAGGAAAGAGTGAAAGTTGACAGAGTTTATCAGTTTTTGCATGAGTTAGATTACTATCCCAGAATGGGAATTTTGCTAACAATTCTTTGTCCATAAATATATTAATGCATCTTGTGTCCATTAAAAAGGTTGCAGACCAGGTCATAAACAAGGAAATGTTATGTTCCAAAGTCAGCAATGTCAGAACAAACACCAAATCTTATCCGATCCAGAGCAGACCTTAAAATTTCAGAGTCTATTAGCAAATGGGCATTTGTTTCTGAGGAAAAGTTGTAGAAGCCTTCTAACATCAAAGAATTTCAAGGCTATTTTGCTAAATGGATGATTGAGGACAGTCCTACAATAATGTACACAGGAAGTAGCACCTGCTTTAATCTCTGTCTCCTTGGCCCAGGTTATTTTCAAGCCCATGGGAGAAAGTGACACAGCATTCTAGGGATTTGGTCATAGTTGACAGATAAGGAGCCAAGGTCCTATTCATCAGTTCTCTCTTTGGCTATGTCTAAGCTGCTATTCTACTAGTGTGATAAGTATTTGCTATCAAATGACTGTATTAACATTTATTTTTCATCTTCCTGCTATTTTTCATGTATTTTGGTAAATTCTTATGGTTTGAATTCCCTTTGTATACCCTTATTTAAAAAACATACTTATACTTTATATCATATGTTTCTATTAGTTGAAATGGTAGCAGATCTATATCAGCTCACTCTTACATCTGTTGCCTCCTATTCGTGCTGGATTATTTCCTCTTGTGTTTTGTAATTTGAAGTTCTAAACTCTTCCTTTGCAGTCTGAGTTGAGGGCATATCTCTCTAGCAAGGAACTGTATAGGAATTTTCCAGGTACCCAAATAAGACCAAAGACCAGGGATCATTAGTACGTTGATAGCTAAGCTTGTGGCTTCACAAATCATAAAGATGTTTAAATTCAAGCCCTACACCCAAAAGTGAAACAGGGTTATGATTTTAATTTCACAGATTCTTGAAAGATGCTTTTTTCATCCAGAGACTAGTGACAGATGGACATGTTTTCTTAAATTTTTACTATGCTGAAGGATGGTTTTGAATGCACTCTTCTTTTCATGAGGGAGTCCCAGTTTAATGAAACTTAGAATCAATTCTCATCTTTACCCCTGGTGAGCCCAAGGTCATATCTGCTGTCTCTGAATATGTGTTAAACTCCCTAGCCTCTAGTTTAGGGGCCACACTCACTCCCAGCTGTGGTGTTAGCACCTGCATGTCTCCTCTCATTTGTAGTTCCGTTTTTATTCATGGCACTGGGAGATTTCCCTTTTGTTCCGACAAGCTGGGCTATGCATTTAGAAAAAAGTTTGCATCATTTGGTTGAGAATGTCTAAGTGTTTATTACTGATGGGTTTTGGTTTCTGCAGTCAACTATTTTGCCCCAACCCAGAGTCAAGCAGTGTTGTTTCAACCTTGGGTTCTTCTGTGGTTCTGGGCAGCTGGCAGCACTAAAGGGGTATGTAGTATGGTGGCTCGCAGTCCTTCCCTTGCTTTCAGCAGAACTGCTTTGCTTTTGTCTGTTTTTTATGCTGGGCTTCTGAATAAGAATAGGTTTCAGTCTTTTTAAAATAAAGTTTTTTAAATCCTGCATTAAATTTTGTAATAGAAAACATTGATTCACGAAGAACATGAATCTCATTGTCCCACGGCGTGAGCACCTAACAAATTCCAAACAGCTACAATCATTCTACAAACAAACATACACTCTTTTTATGTTCCTGCAGCAGAAGTCACCTCGAACTTAAGATGCAGTTGAGGCAACCACACTTCCCCAGGGAGGAAACCACTCCAGGAAGAAGCTGAGCAAAGTCAGAGGCCCATTAAGTTTTGTGAACTAGGAAAAGTTCCTTCATTAATGCTGGCAGAAGTGGGGACCTCACGTCTGGAAGGAGTCAATAATGCATTAGGTTACGTCAGCTGTAGAAAGAGTTCATTACACCATGGAGGCAAGAACTCCTCTAGTCCCCAAGAGGCTCCAAATAAGGTGGAATATTGGCTATTGGGATCCTGTCCTAGATAAAGTATAGCAAAAGGAACAGAACAAGTACAGGGGGTTGAAGAAGTTTGGTAAAGCATGAGAAGAAGGTAAAAGTAGAGAGAGGGACCCGACAGTTACAGAAGAGAAAACAAAAATGTGCTAACAAGGACAAAATCTCCAGATGTTGGATGTGAAATATTGCATGTCTTAGAATCACAGACTTGCTAGAATCGGCAGAGCAGACTTCACCAACTAACATACAAGTAGAAACATTTTCCATGTCTGACAAGGCTGATTAATATGACCTCTAGTGAAGTTCCCTCCCACTGCCTATGGGTCCACTCGATTGGCCTTCACCCTGTCTTTACACCAAGCCAAGCTTGTTCTGACATTGAGCCATTGGACATCCTATCACTTCTGTCAGTGGTACTTCTCCACTTAGACTTCTTGTCTTACTTCAAATGCTGCCTGCTCAGGGATGCTCTCCCTCCTCTTCAGCACACACCTCCATACAAAACTAAAGGAGGTTCCCCTTTGACATGCTTTCTTAGCACTCTGCAACTCCCCTTTAACATACTTAATTCAATTGTAATGATATTATTTTTATCATCTTTTTAAAAATATATTTCTTTCCTTATCAGAAAGTATATGCTATTAAGCAGAATAAAAGCAGGGACCGTCCGTTTTTCATATCTAGGATCATCCCTGGCACTCAAAAAAATATATCTCGGGGAAATAAATGAAAAGTTTAAAAAGTAGAAGACACATTTTTTACAAGTTAAAAACAATTAGTCTTATAATAAAGTACTTTACGGAGTCAACTCTTCATTCCCCACAAGACCACAAAAAAAGTCAATTGATCAAGAAAAGCTAAGTTTATTAGATTTAGTGCAGGAAAGAAGACAGAGTCTTAGGACTGTTTTCAAGATAGAAGTATATAAGGTTTTAGGGCCTGGGGTGGGTGACTGTAAGGCAGGTCTTGCAAGATGGAAATCTGCTGGGTTAGGGCAGAGATTGTGACATCATAGATTTGGATTGATAGGCACAGTGAAGTGAGGGTCTTGAAGTAATTCTTGAGAGTAGGGTATCAATCTTGATAAGTAAGCTGTTGGTTCACAGTCTTATCTTCCATGAGCATGTATTTCCTGAAGCAAGCAATTAAATTATTATTATTATTATTTTTTTTTCTCAGCATTGTTTAGCAAAGAAGCAGGTAAGCATACAACATCCCAGAGTTGTTTAGCCCAGAGAGAGGAAAGTATAGCTATCTCTAATATTGTCAAATACAGGGACAGGGAATGATTTTGGTTTGAATTCTCAGTCCCCCCTTTTTTAGTCATACTTTGGCCTGAGCTTAATGATAAACCATAATTGTCTGGAGACTTGATGGATCCAGATTTCCACTTACATTTGATTGCTACGTTATCACACTTTTTAGACATTGAAAGGTTGCAGATTGTCTTGTTCTTTTTTGCTGGAAGATTGTTGGATCATTTAATGGGACAGTGGCTTCACTTGGGTACTTCAAAGCTAAGAGAAGAATTATAATCAGATTGTACAGTACATTTCTAAGCCAGGAGTCAAAGGGCCCACATGAAACCAAGAGAACAGATCCTGTCCCCAGTTTGGAAGATCCCACAGAACCGCATACATGGTATTGGATAAATTATCTAATGTCACCTTCTTTCTTTATGCTTGGTCCATGAAGGTTATTTGCTCTTCTCAACCCTGCTTCCAGAAATAAAACTACAGAAACTCCAAGAATTTTTCTTTTGCTTTGCCTGATTGTCCATATTTAAATTCAATCATTTAAGCCTTGAGGGTTGAATTTAGAGGGAAAGAAAGGTTGCCTCTGAGAACTAGTACATGCTGGCATAGCAACCCTGTGAGTTCTGACAATAAAAAGTTGAGGTGTAGAAAAGAGAAGCAATTTGCTAGAAGTGGGGCAAGTAGAATATGTCGAATACTGGATATGAATCTGAGTCCCTCTGAGTCCAGAGATTGTGTGCACCCCACTGTACCATATAATCTCCCTTTGAGGAATAACATGAAATGCAATTATGAGTTAACTACATACAATTTTTCCTAATAATACAGTTATAGTCATATCATTCTCACTTTTGAAGGATAAATGGGGGCTTGGGTTTTTCCTGGAGACAATGCGAAGCCACAAGAGGGACCAGGAGGGGACTCACAGGATCAGTTGTTTTTCTTGTGGTAGCCACATGTGGGGTGAGAGCAAACAAGCCTGAACACCCAGAGATCCCTGTCTATAACCATAGACGGTTAAAAACAAACTTCTCCTTAGAGATAAAGGTATCTGAATAGATCCACTGTCAGATGGGAAGGACTGTTGTTTTCCAGCTTTAAGAAGGATGTATAATTTAGGCCAAGATAATCACCAGTGATGCATACAGCGGAGATTAACTTGAAAATTTAATATCAAAAGATTGGAGGACTTGCTTACGAAGCCACAACTTCTAAATTATATTGAGGCAGTGGTTGGTTACAAGTGCTCAGGAGCCTCAAAGTGCAGAAGAATATTAAAAGATACCACATGTCCTCTAATTAAAATCACAGCAAAATGGAGCAATGATTGCAGATATGATATTAGCAAAGGGTAGGAGAATGATTGGAGAGCAGTGCCGGGAAGCCAACCCGGGCTGGAAACCATGGCCTCCGTGGAGAGAAGCCTTTGTCCAAATTGCAGCAAAATCCCTGGAAATTAGCAAGAGCTAGAGGGAAAGCTAATGTTCATTGCTGGCTTTATAGAGAATGAAAATATTGCTGTATCACACATGATTTGGACAAAAGTTTGGTCTGTTCAGTGCAAAGTGGCAACTGGGAGCAATTTAAAACTGAGCCTGAGCTTGCAACTCACACCCAACAATAACAATCAGATGTTCCCAAGCACTTGATGCTTTTTTTTGGTTGGTTGATTGTATTGTCTTTGTGTGATTATTTGTTTGCTTTTTAATTTTTTTAGGGGTGGGTTAGTAGAACAAAGCCAGCAAAATGGAAGGTTTCCACTCATTCCTAAGAGGACAATATTGGGGCTTTTCAAGAGGACTGGCAGGCATTGCACATACGAATCTTTCCCTAAAATTGGCATAAAAAATGTGTCATTTAGAACATGTCTTGCATTTTCGAGGCATAGATTTCTGAGATGAAGTCACATTGTGAGGTTTTTTGATAGTTTCTCTCCAAAGTGGAGAAAGCTGGTTGGAATTAATATGAACCATAATGGCTAATGAGATAATAGAAAGACAGGTGAGAATGATCATTCCGTTCATCAGCCCATCCCTATTCAACCCTCATAACCAGATTTTCCTCCTCTGCAGTTGTACTTCCCAGGTCCTAACCAAAAAATGGAGTGAAACCCAGACCAAGATGACTTTGTAAGCAGCGGATATTCATGCATATTGCACATAGGCTGCCACCTCCCATATGATGGTCACAACAGACATCATTAATCCATTACAGCACTCTTTCCCACTGACTCCAGAGCATGCTCAGAATCCTTCTCAACAGAGCATTCCAAAAGTCACTATCAGTCTTTAGAGGTGTCATGCAAGATGCTAGCCTCATGCTAGGGAAATTCTAAAAATTTAGGAGATTCCTGAATACATCTCATCTACAGGAAAGGAGGATATAGATAGCGAGGTGTAGGAAAGATGACTGAATTAACCGTCAGAAGTCCAGGGCTTCTGTTTCCTCTCCTGCTTATCACTCTTGTGATTTTGAACAAGTAACGATACTCTTTGACCCTCAGTTGCTTCATCTATAAAACTGGAGTAATGTGTACCAGTAATACAAATAGTAGAATATGTTTTGAGCCACAGCAAGGTATAAAAACAAATTCTATTATTGGTATTAAACTCTGGTAATTACTAACTCCATTGTTTGACTCTTCTATAGCTGCAGCACAGTTGCTGGCAAAAGCACTTTTGCCCAAACTTCTTTACCCCACTTTATACCACATTCCGTGCTTCAGTTGTCCTCAAATGTGTATGGCCATCAGAATTGGAGGGGGTGCTTCTTAAAATACAGATTACTGGGCTCCCCGGCCAGGGTTCCTGATCCAGTAGAACCGAGGGGTTGGGGCCCATGAATTTTCAGTTCTAACAAGTTCCCCAGTGATTTTGATGTTGCAGGTCCCAGGACACTACTTAAGGGAGCTCTACCCCACCTAAATTCTACATTATCATGTTTAGCCCATTTCCCATATATTCTAGGATGCATCTACAACAAACCCAACCCCAGAGATCTCTCAATTCCCAGAACCGCTACACCACTGAGAGTTTTCTACCATTCCTATGAGCCTTAGTGTGTTTATGTAAATATTTTTAGGAATCTTTTCATTTATACATGCCTTGCCTTCCCAGAGAAACTGGGAAGTTCCTGAGGCTTTGGACTGATGAACGTTTAGATCTTTTTCTACCATTACTGACACTGGTCTAAGCATCCACCTGCCCCCAAAGTAACCCCCTCAAAACATCTCCTGAGTGGTTCTTGAGGACTCCCTAAGTCTGCCTAAAGGGTGCCAAAGAACAGCTCTCAGGCATCCTTTTCCTGTAGACAGCACACCTGTCACCACACAGCTGCTGTCCTAGGGAGATTAACCTTCCACTGGACACAGCTACCCTTCCCTTTGAGCGTGACCACAGTACTTCATCACTCTTGCCTCAGGAGAAGACTTGCCCCCAAATTCCAGGCTTCTTTGTTTGGAGAGCCCCATAATTAGGCCCAGCCATTTCCTTAATTTTCTACAGTGGTAGAGATTAGGCTATAATGTATTTAGAAGTTTATCTAAAGGATAATACATATAGAGAAAAAGTAACTGCAGAGATTAATTTACAATTACAGCACAGGCCCAGACCCATACTACAGTCCTGGCCTTCTGCCTTGTTCCCACTGAATCTTCACATGGCTAGGTCCTGCCACTGGAAGTAATCCAGTTTTCTTTGCAGCTTGGACTCCTAGGTCCAGAGAAAGAAAGACCATTCCCCCTCACTGCATTCTCCATCCCACCTCCTAAGTTCTTACATTCCTGTCTCCACCTCTCTTCATCACTCTTTGAGAGTAGAAACAGCCAATTCCTTCAGGGAAAGCCTTGCTTTTACCCAAAAGGAATGATCTGGCTCCATGGCCCCAGTGATATAGTCATAGGGTAGCTGGATATCAGTACATTCCCAAGTGTCTAATATTTAGTCTTAAAAACCACTTTTTTTCTTAAAATATCAATGACCCCATTCCTTTTTCATTCTCTGTTTACCCAGAATTCCAAAAATTTGGGGGTACAGTTTCACCCACAGTCATCTTGTTACATAAGTAGAAATGTATTGGGAATGTGTTAATAAGTAAATGCATATTAGTTTGACCTCTTTGTATCTATCTAAAGGCCACTGTGACTTGAGAAACACGTTTAAACAGCTAAAACAGAGCTCTAGAATCTCCAGTTTCTCCTCTGCTCCTAATGCCATTTGTCTTTACACTTAACCCCCCCACCCCACTGCATCAACGTGCTTTTGCAGCAGACAAAAGTCCTTGAGCCTATTTGTCCACACAGTAGGCCAACCCTTTATCTATTCTGCCCCCCTCCTGAATAATTCTCTGCTTTGCATCTGCCAATATTTTTACCCAGGCAACCGCAGGTGCTCACTTGGAAGGCTCTGCCTTGAGCAAAGATTGCTTTGTTTGTTCCCATTGCTGATTTGTTAAGATGAACCCGTCCATCTGTCCATGTGCCACAGACCCTGGATGGCGGGTGAAAAGCAATAAAAGGAAACCACTCTTTGATGGCCCTTCCAGCAGCATAATGCCGGCGTGAGCAGAGGTTGTTATCTCGTAATGTCACTGCTATTTCCAACGGGCCGCCGATGGATCTGCTGACTGGTGAAACAAAGGGGAGACAGGGTTAACACAGTTCCTGAGCTTTGTAAGGGGCAACACTGTGCTGAGCTTTGAGTGGCTTTTACTGCCTATCGATTGGTGTATCGACTGCAATTTGATGCTCCTTCTCCCATGGGGAAGTTGTCACTGGTGTATTTATTTAATAAATCCCAACGTGGGCAATGACCACTGCAGGGCTGACTTAGCTTCTGTGCTTCTTGATGGACTGGGCAGAGAAATAGGCTAAAAGTGTGAAGGTGTTTTCCAGCCCCAGGTCTGCCACGAAATTGCTCTATGATCTTGGCTGAATCCCTTCTCCCTTACTGCCCTCGAGTCCCTCCTCTGACCCAAGAGATCCCAGGTCTGACCCAAGAGATCCCAGGTCTGACCCAAGAGGAGTCGATGATTCCGTGATTCTTATTTCAAGACTTCCAACTCCCCAGAGTTGCAGCATGAACTGTTTCAGAAGGCCCCCAAAATAGCAGCACAGTAATTGCAATGTATATTCTAATAGCAGCAGCTGTAGTAACAGAGCCACCCCCTCCCCGGGTTTCCTCTTTAGGGGTGATATGCCAGAATGAGAAACAAAATTACTGTGTCTGTTCAGCAAATTCCTCCTGACAAAATCTTTAAGCGTTGACAAGAGTAATATACTGAAAATTAGTTTAGAAGTGTTTCAAGTTTCAAAAATCAATCAAAATCAAATTAGGTTCTGAAGACGCTGTCTGTTGAGTTTTAGGAAAAAATAAAGATTTGCTTCAGCAACTCGGGAAAGTGGCTTTGACCCCAAAAGAGACGACTCTTGCACAGAAAGCAATTGTCCTTCCTTACATCTACCTTTTGGGCCCCCTCCAAGCAATGGGCTGAGTATCCCTTTGTTCTGTTGTCCCAGACATTTGTAAATAACTCCCCAGTTGACCTACATTGTAATCCCATTTCTTTCCTTTCATCTCGCAACCTCCAAACCCTATCCAAAACTGAACGAGAGAAAAATTTGAAAAAGTAAAAGAACTAGTCTTACCTCCCAGTGTAGTAAAAAGGGCTAGTGGTGGGAAGAAAAAATAATAGCCCATGATCTCCCTTAACTTGGTCTGATTGTCAAGTGCAAAAGAGCAGATGGTGGAAACAGAGTCATATTTGGGACATGGGAAGGCAGGTTTCTGTGGGGGCACGTAATGAACAGGAGTTCCAGCTTTGGCTTCAGTCCTTCTCCATATGCACGGCTCATAAATCAGAGTCTTTCCCAGCCTGGGAGGACAATAGCGATCTTGTTGACATTTATGTTCAAATTACAGTGGCTCAGTTACCGTCTCACAGTGACTCACCGCCCCCCCCCCAGCTCACCCTCCCCACTTCTTAGCTTTTTGGGGACTTCTCAGAGAGATTAACATGTGTCCACAAACCAGGTTGGAAGCCATAGTCATCACAAAAAGACCCTCTTGTTTTTTACTCAGTTCTACTGAGTAACAGGTTTTACTCAGTGCCTTTATTATATATGACATTTCCATGGTGACCTCTTCATGCCCAAGTCAGTAGTTTTTAACCCATTAATTTGGAGCTGTCTACCTATACACAGGCTCACCTGAGCACAGAAGAAGAGTTGCATTATCTGGTTGCCATTTCCATCAGACCCATAATTTCAAATAATCATATCTCCCTATTCCCTGGAGAGTTTACACTATTGAAGATTCCATTGACTTTTCAAGGTAATAGCAACTTCTCTTAGGTTCCCATAGCCCTCGCCTTTGGGCACCTATCCCAATTTCTTATAATTGTCAACATGTTGCTTCCTCACTACATCAAAGATATTAGCTCTCACCCTTCCCAAGTTTGTACATATGAAGGATTTATCTGTGGGTGTTTTCAGTCTCTGCACAGCTAGCTCTTGAGAGCCAAATGTCTCTTCTCCTGAGCCTGATGTGCTTCCTGCCTTTAGCAAACCCTGGGGCCAGAAATACACTAAGCTGGTTGATGCTGGCTCTCCACCAGTAACTTTGTGTCTGGGATGCCTAGATGGAGGACTCATCTATTTATCCTAGCAGCCTAGAAAAGAACTTGGCACACAATGTGGACTCAGTGTTTCTTTTGTTTCTTTATTTAAGATATGTATGGATGGATAGATACGTGAGTAGCAGAAAGGATGGAAGGAAGGATAGAAAAGTCAATGACAAAATTAATATGTATTTTCTGGAAATAATAATAATCAAAATTATGCTAAAAAAATTGTCCCATTAAAAATCTTGCCTGCTTAATAAATACCACATGGGCATTTGGAAAATTCAATGCAGACAAAACTAAAAGTTACAACTAATTTGCTGTCTGAATAAAACTACAGTTAAAATATTGTTTCATTTTCATATGGTTGTTTTTCTGTGCATATAAGGCAAACATATTTTCCTTAACAAAATTCTTGTTAGTATATTCTGATTTATAACACCTCTTTTTTTTCACACTTAAGTTATACCATGGGAGGTTTTTCTTTAATATGTTTTGAAGTTTTCTCGTAAGACATGATTTTTAATGGCTTCACAGTATTCTATTTTGTTGGTGTAATCAATTTTAATTTTCCATTCTTCGACATTTAGGTTTTTTTAAATTTCTGTAGAGTATAAATAAATGTGCTACAATAACCTTACACATATATATGCATATTTTAGGAACTATTGGGACACACACACACACACACAAACACAAATCTATACCCTATCGATCTATCTATCTATCTACCTGTCTGTCATTTATCTATATCTACACCATGCAGGTGAGTGCCAATTTCAAGGCGTTTTTACTTCTCTCACTTTTGGATACTTCTTGAAAGCAATAAAAAAAAAAAAGGAACACTTCAACTCTAATAGATTTTCATAAATAAATTACTTCAGTGTCAAATTATATAAATAGAATAAGACCACAATTTTCCTGAAATTCAAAACTCAGGAATCATTTTGATTCTTCCATCTCACATCAGTGAATCATTAAGTCTTGTCCAGATTACTTTCGTAGTGTGGCCCCTGAGCCTTTCTTCTTCTCCAACCCTTCTGGCACTGTTGTAGTACAGGTGTACTGCTTGGTCTCCTGAGTCATCTAAATTGCTTCTTGTAAGGGCTTATTGCCTACAGTTTCTCTTTTTAATCTAACATTTCCCATGGTGTTTTCCATCAAACACTGGTGCCCGTGGGATACATGATGAAAGAAGTTCCATGACAAGTAAAATTATGAAAGCTCACCTATTCTCTCTCCTCTTCGAGATTCATCAAGCATATCAGTGTATTAGATGTTGTAGGAAGTCCAATAGCTAAATCATCAAAACAAGAAAAGTCAATAACAAAAAGCTTAATTAGCTTGGCTGAACCTAAAATTTACTAACCTAAACTCATTCATTCTTCCAACAAATATTTCTTTGTATAGCTACTATCTGTGATAACCATGTGGTTGTGTTTGTAGGTTTGTAGGCGGGACACCTTTTAATAACGAGTTGAACTTGTGCCTTAAGAATACACTTTGGGGGATACTTTTATATTGAATCTTTCACACAGATGATGAATTAATTTTCTAAAGACTACATATAATTATATATATATATATATATATATATATATATACACACACACACTTTTAAACTATAAAAAATGTTAAAAAGAGAGTTCTCCAGTACAATATAAATTCTGTATCCCTACCATGGCATTAGAGACCTTCATAGTTGTCTTAATTACAATTTTCCAGCCTTCAGTTGCTCTCCTGAATCACCAGAAAATCCAAGCGTATCAAAGTTCTCTCTCTTATCTGAACATGCTGTAGATTTTCATCTTTTCATGGCTTGATTTCTGGTATTTCTTTTGTTGATCTTCTCTAGTGGTGATATTTGATTTACCTCCAGCAGCAAATATCTAAATCTTGCAAAATCTTGCCCACCTTCTCCAATGGTCACTTCTTTTTTATCCTTCAAATTCTAACTAAAATGGCATACCTATGAAACCTTTTCTAATGTCCCAGGAAAAACTACTCATTCTTTCTTAACAGTCTCTAAGGTTGGCAAGCTAGTAACCATTATCCTCATTTTCTAGGTAAGGAAACTGAGGTCTAAAGAGAGATTTGCCAAAATGATGGACTGAACAGGGAAAATAAGCGAATTTACCTGTTTGCATAGTTGTGGGCTCTCTGCATACACTATGGTCTTTGCTAACCATGTAATAATTGCTTCAAGGAGATCAGAGATTAGAGAATTGAGGGGGTGAAGGAAGTAGGTGTCTAGGGACTTCCTGGAATCCCAAGGATGGTGAATGCTTAGCTCAGACACAAGAGGCCTTAACTAAATCCCAAGATTGTTTATGTCCATCAGAATTGTGCCTGGCATGCTCAGTTCAGATTTTCAGGGATGTAGGTTTTAGCTGGCAAAGGAAGTTGGGAAGGGAAAAATAGAAAGCCAGCTAATCAGAAGCTATTAAGCCCATAAAAAAGTGTTGGCCGAGTTATAGTTTGTGGGGGAGATATTAGTTGCAGCTCACTATTCAGTAACTATTGACGTTTTAGGTCTCCAAATTAGATGTTGACTAACTCACTTAAGCCAAGAGTTAAATTTTCCAGGCTCTGAAAAACTATAAGGATCCTGGGGTATGCTTGATAAATGCTGTCATTAACAGTTTACATTTTCTAGACATATAATAACAATAAATTGACCTATTTTGCATCTGTCTGCTTATTTACTAGAATAGCCTTCATTATACCCATTTTAGAGAGTGAAAAACTAAAATGCAGACATGTCAAGTGGTTCTCTGAAGTTGACAGGAAGGGCAGTGTTAGGACTTGAACCCATATGTTCTAAATTCTAGTGATGCTAAGAGGGCCCTTGAGCATGGTTTGACTTAAGGTGATCATGAGTCAGCCGCTGTGTCTCAGTCTTTAGGACTTCCCAGGTATTGAGGGAGCAGAGCAATACATGAGGCAGAGAGCAGGGAGGGATAGTCATGGGGGGAATGCAGTTCTCATTGGCAAGTTGGACTGAAGCTCTGCAGACATGACCTTATGGGCAGAGTGCAGGGGCCACAGTCTATGACCCTGGCTTCCTCTCTTTTTCCTTCTGACTCTTGAACCTTGCATTCTTTTATCAGGAATGATGGTATTACCTGGTTATCTGCACAATGGTCTAATCTCTTTCAGCACCTGGTGCTGAGATAGATTTGACAGGAACACATTGGAAATGTTTTGATGTAAGACTTGAGTATGCTATTAACTATGGGTAGCTGGATTTAAAAAACAATGGTGATGCCTATTCTGCATTTTAACTGTGTAGAGTGTTGTATGTGTTCATTACCTTAATTACTGATTTCACACACATTTATTGAAAGCTTACTCTGTGTCAGATACCGTGCCAAGCTCTGAGGTATATAAAAAAGGTAAAGCCCTCAGCACTGAAGGAGCACAGAGTCTAGCAGACATAGTGGTAAGATGGGTCTCTTTGAGGGATCCTGGAATTCTTCAGTAACAGTAGTGATATCTTCATGTCTTCTCCCACTGATGGGAGGGGGAATATTAGCATCCATTCAAATCCTCTAAAGACCAAGTACTGTCCTCCTAGAAGTCCATAAACCTCAGGTTAAAGTATTCTGGAACAGAGTATCATTGGAATGCATAAATATTCACTGCACTTCTACATTATTCAGGGAAGTGGAAATAAAAGAGTAATATTCCAATGATTGTTGTCAGCTCACATCACTACTGCCCCCTTCTAAGTGTCCTTTGCATTGTGGGGGGAAAAAAAACAAACTTCATTTCCTAGAAATCCATGCCCAGTATGGTTCTAGCTTAGAATTTGACAGTGGAAAGGGGAAGGGAAGGAGAAGCTCTCACCATCTGGGATAGTTACAGCTAGATACGTTAAGATGTCATGAGATTTACAATGGCTTCCCAGAAAGCTTGCACAAACCTCATACTCACTGCTGCAGAATGAGACAGATGGCAGGCGCTTCTCAGAGATTCCTGTGAATTGCAGTAGGGTCATGGATAAGGTTTGAGAACAGCCCATTTCCCTGTGTCAGGATGAGTTCTTCTGTGACAACTTCCAGAGCTTTGCTCCCTTAGCTTCCAGTGGTTGGGTAACCCCTTAATTTCCACATTCAGTCACTCGTACATGGAGTAGATAGAATGGCTTGTCTTTTTTTTTTTTTTAATTATTTATACAGCAGGTTTTTCTTAATTACTTATCTACTTTATACATATTAGTGTAATCCCAATCTCCCAATTCATCTCACTACTACCCTCCACTTTCCCCCTTGGTGCCCATACATTTGTTCTCTACATCTGTGTCTCTCTTGGTTCATCTGTACCATTTTTCTAGATTCCACATATATGCCTTAATATACAATATTTGTTTTTCTCTTTCTGACTTCACTCTGTATGACAGTCTCTAGGTCCATCCACGTCTCTACAAATAACCCAGTTTCATTCCTTTTGATGGCTGAGTAACATTCCGTTGTATATATGTACCACTTTTCTTTATCCATCTGTCTGTCGATGGGCATTTAGGTTGCTTCCGTGATCTGGCTATTGTAAAGAGTGCTGCAGTGAACATTGGGGTACGTGTGTCTTTTTGAATTACGGTTTTCTCTGGGTATATGCCCAGTAGTGGGATTGCTGGGTCATATGGTAATTCTATTTTTAGTTTTATAAGGAGTGTGCATACTGTTATCCATAGTAGATTTTCTGATGATACCCATTCTAACCCGTGTGAGGTGATACCTCATTGTAGTTTTGATTTGCATTTCTCTAATAATTAGTTATGTTGAGCAGCTTCTCATGTGCATCTTGACCATCTGTATGTCTTCTTTGGAGAAATGTCTACTTATGTCTTCCACTCATTTTTTGATTGGGTTATTTGTTTTTCTAATATTGAGCTGTTTATATATTTTGGAGATTAATCTTTTGTCAGTTGATTCATTTGCAAATATTTTCTCCCATTCTGAGGGTTGTATTTTCATCTTGTTTATAGTTTCCTTTGCTGTGCAAAAGCTTTTGAGTATCATAGGTCCCATTTGTTTATTTTTATTTTTATTTCCATTACTCTAGGAGGTGGATCAATAAAGATCTTGCTGTGATTTATATCAAAGAGTGTTCTTCCTATGTTTTCCTCTAAGAGTTTTATAGTGTCCGGTCTTACACTTAGGTCTCTAATCCATTTTGAGTTTATTTTTGTGTATGGTGTTAGGGAGTGTCCTAATTTCATTCTTTTACATGTAGCTGTCCGGTTTTCCCAGCCCCACTTATTGAAGAGCTGTCTTTTCTCCATTGTATATCCTTGCCTCCTTTGTCATAGACTAGTTTACCTCTGGGCTTTCTATCCCATTCCATTGATCTATATTTCTGTTTTTGTGCTAGTACCATATTGTCTTGATTACTGTGGCTTTTTAGTATAGTCTGAAATCAGGGAGTCTGATTCCTCCACCTCTGTTTTTTTTCCCTCAAGTTTTCTTTGGCTATTTGGGGTCTTTTGGTCTCCATACAAATTTTAAGACTTTTTTGTTCTAGTTCTGAAAAAATTGCCATTGGTAATTTGTTAGGGATTGCATTAAATCTGTAGACTGCTTTGGGTAGTACAGTCATTTTCACAGTATTGATTGTTCCAGTCCATGAACATGGTATATCTCTCTGTCCATTTGTGTCATCTTTGATTTCTTTCATCAGTGTCTTACAGTTTTCTGAGTACAGGTCTTTTACCTCCTTAGGTAGGTTTATTCCTAGGTATTTTATTCTTTTTGTTGCAAAGGTGAACAGGATTGTTTCCTTAATTTACTTTTTGATCTTTTGTTAGTGTATAGGAATGCAAGAGATTTCTGTACATTACTTTTGTATCCTGCAAATATACCAAATTCATTGATTACCTCTAGCAGTTTTCTGGTGGCATCTTTAGGATTCTCTATGTATAGGATCATGGCATCTGCTGCAAACAGTGACAGTTTTACTTCTTCTTTTTTTCAATTTGTATTCCTTTTATTTCTTTTTCTTCTCTGATTGCTGTGGCTGGGACTTCCAAAGCTATGCTGTATATTAGTGGCAAGAGTGGACATCCTTGTCTTGTTCCTGATCTTCGAGGAAATGTTTTCAGTTTTTCACCATTGAGAATGATGTTTGCTGTGGTTTTGTTGTATAAGGCCTTTATTATGTTGAGGTAGGTTCCCTCTATGCCCACTTTCTGGAGAGTTTTGATCATAAATCGATGTTGAATTTTGTCAAAAGCTTTTTCTGCATCTATTGAGATGATCATATGGTTTTTATTCTTCAGTTTGTTAATATGGTGTATTTCATTGATTGATTTGCATATACTGAAGAATTCTTGCATCTCTGGGGTAAATCCCACTTGATCATGGTGTATGATCCTTTTAATGTGATGTTAGATTCTGTTTGCTAGTATTTTGTTGAGGATTTCTGCATCTATATTCATCAGTGATAGTGGTCTGTAATTTTCTTTCTTCTTTTTTTTTTTTTTTTTTTTGTATCTTTGTCTGATTTTGGTATCAGGGTGATGGTGGCCTCATAGAATGAGTTTGGGAGTGTTCCTTCCTCTGCAATTTTTTGGAAGACTTTGAGAAGGATGGGTGTTAACTCTTCTCTAAATGTTTGATAGAATTCACCTCTGAAGCCATCTGGTCCTGGACTTTCACTTGTTGCAAGCTTTTTAATCACAGTTTCAGTTTCATCACTTGTGATTTGTCTGTTCCTATTTTCTGTTTCTTACTGATTCAGTCTTAGAAGGTTATATAACTTTCTGAGAATTTGTTCATTTCTTCTAGGTTGTCCATTTTATTGGCATAGAGGTGCTTGTAGTAGTCTCTTGTGATGCTTTGTATTTCTGCGGTATCCACTGTAACTTCTTTTTTATTTCTAATTTTATTGATTTGAGTTCTCTCCATCTTTTTCTTGATGAGTCTGGCTAAAGGTTTATCAATTTTGGTTATCTTCTCAAAGAACCAGCTTTTAGTTTTATTGATCTTTGCTATTGTTTTCTTTGTTTCTGTTTCACTTATTTCTGCTCTGATCTTTATGATTTCCTTCCTTCTCCTAACGTTGGGGTTCCTTTGTTCTTCTTTCTCTAGTTCTTTCTTTAGGTGTAAGGTTAGATTGTTTATTTGAGATTTTTCTTGTTTCTTGAGGTAGGATTGTATTGCTATAAACTTCCCTCTTAGAACTGCTTTTGCTGCATCCCATAGATTTTGATCATGTGTTTTCATTGTCATTTGTCTCTAAGTATTTTTTGATTTCCTCTTTGATTTCTTCAGTGATCTCTTGGTTATTTAGTAACAAATTGTGTAGTCTCCATGTGTTTCTATTTTTTACCTTTTATATGTTATTTGTCATTTTTCCCTTGTCGCTTTTAATAATTTTTCTTTGTCTTTAATTTTTGTCCATTTGATTCCTATGTGTCTCAGCGTGTTTCTCGTTGGGTTTATCCTGCCTGGGACTTTCTGCACTACCTGGACTTGGGTGGCTATTTCCTTTCCCATGTTAGGGAAGTTTCTGACTATAATCTTTTCAAATATTTTCTCAGGTTCTTTGTCTGTCTCTTCTCCTTCAGGGACCCCTTTGTGAATGTTGTTGCATTTAATGTTGTCGCAGAGGTCTCTTAGGCTATCTTCATTTCTTTTCATTCTTTTTTCTTTATTTTGTTCCATGACAGTGAATTCCACCATCTGTCTTCCAGGTCACTTATCCGTTCTTCTGCCTCAGTTATTCTGCTTTTGATTCCTTCCAGTGTATTTTTCATTTCAGTTATTGTATTGTTCCTCTCTGTTTGTTTGTTCTTTAATTCTTCTAAGTGTTTGTTAAACATTTCTTGCATCTTCTCGACCTTTTCCTCCATTCTTCTTCCGAGGTCCTGGATCATCTTCACTATCATTATTTTGAATTATTTTCTGGAAGGTTGCCTATCTCCACTTCATTTAATGTTTTTTCTGGGGGGTTTTCTTTTCATTTCATCTGGTACATAGTCCTCTGCCTTTTCATTTTGTCTATCTGTGAATGTGGTTTTCATTCCACAGGCTGCAGAATTGTAGTTCTTCTTGCTTCTGCTGTCTGCCTTCTGGTGGATGAGGCTATCCAAGAGGTTTGTGCAAGCTTCCTGATGGCTTCTGTCTTCTTAACATAACCCTGACTGACATACGGAGTAATGTATGGTCTCTCTTCTCTCTTCTCTAGGGTGCAAACATTTTTGTGGGGGAGTCCTGTCTACTGCAGCTATTCAATTTGCCATTGTATTGCAAAAGCAGCCATAGATAATATGTAAACAAATGAATGTTTTATTTACAATAAAGCATTCTAAGAGATAAAGCTTTATTTACAAAACCAGGTGGCAGGTGGGATTTAGCCCATGGGCTATCCTTCACAAAACTCTTCTTTAGATATTTGAATTAATCATAAGTCTCAGCTCATGCCTTATGGTCTTCATCGATGTGAGGCTATTTGCTTGATTTCTTTTTAATGTATACAGTTCTTATGGATCTATTCTTCACTTCTACTTTTCTCTTTATGCTGATAGATTGATAGGTAAACAGATAAATACATGGGTAGATATAAAATGGATATATGTAAATTCATTTTGATATATTCAATGTATACTTTGTGCGCATTCTTGCAAAATATGTATTGTTTTATTGCACATACTTTAACTGAAATTAAATTTTATATCATGCTCTGTTTCTTTCTTCATATAATACTGTGTCTTTAATAGTCTTTCTTATTATAATGTGTCCATCTAGTTCACTACTTTTAAATGATGAATAGCACTCCATGGTGGGGGTGTTCACCATTATGTGGTTCTTGTTTTCTGAGTCATCAAGTGATCAACTGAAGAGTCTGTCTAGACACCAGTGCACTCTGCAGGAGTAAAAAATACATTTTTTAGTGCTCATTTATTACCATGACATTACCTAGCTATCCTAGTATGTTGCTCTAAGTATACCATTATATACATGCAAAACATGACATCCATCTACTCTCCTAGTAATGGAACACTGAATTGCTTAGGTAACATAGCACAGTGATTAAAATCACAGTTTCTGGAACCCAAGTGACTGGATTCAAACTCTGGTCCTACAACATACTAAATATGTAATTTGGGGTAAGTTTCCTTACTTTCTTTGCCTCTGATTCTTCATCTATAAAACAGGGATATTGATAATGCATACCTTATAAGGCTTTCATTAAGATTATCTGATTGGAACAGTATTTTAAAAAATTAAAGTAGTTTTTCACATTTAAAAAGTACACCATATGTGCTTTTAAGTAAAAAATTAAACTGCTTGCCACTAAAATGTTCAGATACAGGATTTAAGATCTAGGGCCTTTCCATCATAAATGCTCCATGCTTGCAGGGGATGAGAGGGCAGATATTGTTGCCCCCAATTTGCAGGAAAGGAAAGCAAGACTCAGATAGATGAAATCAGTTATCTAAGGTCATGTTGCTCATCATAACAGAGCAAGACTCAAACATCTGTCTTCTGGCTCAAAGAGAGAACTCCTTGTTTTCTCTGGTCCAAAGAAATAGGGACTCTGTGTGGGAAAAGCAATCCAGCAGAACCCATTATGGTGGATATTAACATAGGAGCTCCAAAAGGAAGACATGCTGAATTCTAACCAGGCCGTGATGGAGGTGGAGGGAGTTGGGGGGAGAGGAGAATGAAAAGGCAGGAGTGTGGAAGGGAAGAAACTGCCAGGGAGGTGAGAAGAGACGTTTCCTCAAGGATAAAGGGAAGGAAGGTTAAAGGCATATTGATCTTGACTGGGAAAACATTCTCTTCACTTTCCATCCTGCTTTCAGATCATCTGGCATCAAAAAAGGTGTGTTACTGAGCTCAGCTTTGGAGATGGTGCAAGAGATAAAACAGCTGACAAACATTTGCTGACATGGAGGGCACCAGAGTGGTTTTTGATGATATGAGCTGAGCTGCAAGGTAGAGGTGACGTGAAAGCTGATAAAAGACACATCCAGTGATGGGCAGGCAGCAACCAAGCTCAGGCATCCTGTAAAAAAATAAGCTATTTCCTGATCTGAGATGAGGCTGGCTTTCTTTTCAGAAGAAGTTGCAAAACTACCCAGGTCGAGCCCAGGGGGGGGCAACAGAACATGTTACAACTTCCAAGGTGCTTCCCCCAACAATTTCCTTGTAGGATCCTCAAAGCTACCCTGTGAGAGTGGGCTGGGCTTCATTTATGATCCTCTTTTTACACATGATGAAACTGAAGATGAGAAAAGACAAGGACACACAGCCAGAGAAGCAATGGAAGAGGTAGGAGCAGATCATGGCTCCCCCATAATTACCCGATTATCTTCTCACCAAAGCACATTATATCTGGCCAAGTTGATTTTTCACAAAACAGCGTTGGTAGTATCCCTGTATGAATATATATATATGAACATACCTATCAATCTAACTCAATTATATATTTATGCATCTTCATTTCCGATTCATCTTTATAATCTATCACCTATGATCAATTTATATTACCTATTAACATTTTTATAATTATCTGTATCAATGTATCTATAATTTATCTATTATATCTTCTGATTAGTCATCTTTGCATGGATACACTGACTGATGTGAAAAGTTCACCAGCACTGAAAACATCAATGCATGGTTATAAACCTTGTATTCTTTTCATTGTCTCACTGATTAATCTCCCAGAGCCTCAGTTTTGTACTTTGCCAAGTAGAGATAGAAAAGATAGAAATGCCCGCCTCCCAGGGCTGGGAGAGATATATAATAATAAGACAGTGGTTATAGGATGCTGAGTATAGTGCCTGGCTCATAGTAGGCCCACAAATATACTTGTTCCTTCCTGCTCACTGTCATCAGAACCTTGCTTTCCCTCCTGGTCATCTAGCTTTTGCACTGATTTCAGTGGTCTTAGTTTATCTTATCTCTGAACTTTAATGTTATAGATCATGTGAATGTATTATATGAGCATTTGCCACACATATGATTCCAAGGATTGTTCATTTTAGACCAGATGTCATGATTTGGCAATCTGGCTATAAGATTCTTAAAATAGAGCTTCCCATTTACCACTTAGGAAACCAAGAAGTAATTCTCAATCCACACTTCTGAATCATAGGAAGAACTCTGCACAGGGATTTTCTCATAATCGGTGCCAAGTAAATATTTGATAAATTAGAGAAGGAGTTCTAATTCTAAATCAATCCACAGAGATGGATTTAGAGAAGTAGCACCCTTGAGCCTGCGAGAGTTTGGGAGTGGAGGCACATAGGAGTTGATTCTCCATATACATAGAAGAACTGGGATAGCAGAGTCCTCTTCAGTTTTAACAAATTTTATTTATTCATTCTTTCAATCTATATTTATTGAGCAACTAATCTATGTTAGGTCCTGTGAGATATGCTAGAATACAAAAGTGAATCGGACATATATATGCAGTCTGGAAGAGTCAAGAAACAATTCCATTCTGTGGAATGTGATAGAGGGATACACAGGAACTTTGGGAACACAGACGTGGTAGACATCTGATATTTTTCCTCCAGTATTTCTTTGCACCTTCCTCTAGTAATAGCACCCCCTTACTTTGAAGAGCTGAATATCTATCACTCTGTGTAGTTCATGGCATTCATGTGACCAGGTCTGGCTAAAACCGTTTCCTTGGCCATAGTCATTGACTCAGATAGGGGTATGTGATCCAAGGTGGTCCAATTAGAGTCCTTCCTTGGAAATTTATAAGCAAATGCTGATAGAAGATCTCTCTTTACATGACTAAACTCGCTTAAAATAAGCCAAGAGATATATGTTGTTTGCTGCCTCCACTCTACCCACTGCATAGAAAACCTCCTTGTGGTGTAAGAAAAAGAAGTCGAAAAATAGGGTGATGCAGGTAATAGGAATAAAGAAAAAAAAAAAGATTCTGGATAATTCTGAAGTAACTAGTGCTCCCTGGGGCCTCTGTACCCCAATTACATGAGCCAATAAACTCTCACTTTTGCTCAGAATTTGAACTTTTTTATACAGACATTTTCATACAGCTCTTCTATTACTCTAAATATGCACAGACCGTTACACCATTTTAAAACCATTTCATTTATATCATCTTGTTGACTATCAAGACAATATTGTGAGAAACACTGGTATTGTATCATAATTTTACCTGATGAGAAAAGTGAGATCAAAAAAGGAATGAGGCGGCTGAAATTGGTCAAGTTAATTGTGGTTGAAGCTGAGAGAGAAATTAAACTTTCTGATACTTAGAGCAGAGTTCTCACTGCATTCATCCTGGAGTCTGATTACCAGACCACTTATTTAAGTGTTCATTTCTGACTCTAATTGGCCATTTGAAGCCTATCACAATATCCTATTATTTTGTGTCCAGGAGGGTGGGGATAAAGTTCACTCAGTTCTTCAACATTGCTGACTGTATGTGGGGATACACACACACACACACACACACACACACACACACACACACACACGTGTGTGTGTGTGTGTGTTATATCTATTGCTCTTACTCAGTGAATTTCATTAAGAGAAATATTTGGGGGTATTGATCAGACCCATGGATAGATTCCTTTGCAAATATCACTTCTTAATGAGACTTCTTTTTTGTTGCTTAAAATGTGACCTGTCAGCCTTAAATTGAAACCAGCTGATGCAACTTGATCACATAACCTCAGATTGACTTTAGTTATGGTGCTACTTTTGAAATGTAACATGAAATTGGTTTCAGCAATATATTTTAAAGGTTTGGTGAATCACTTGTTTCTGGGCAACCCAGTCTCTGAATTCCTGAGCATTCTTGAAGCCTAACCTCTGCTGAGAAGAGAACAATTACCTTACCTGACTGCAAATGATGCCAAAGTGCTTTTAACTGACCTCAGTCCTGGAAAGGAGCTACTTGAAAAGTTTGTTATTGATCCATTCTTCCAAATATGCTATCCTCGAATCTTTTATTAATTAGACTGTCAGAATCTTGTTAAATTAGAAACAATCCACAGAGATTGATATAGTCTTTTATAGTTGTTAAAATATGCATATATCTATTAAGATTTTAATGCCGTTATCTGTATTGTTATTACGTGGATGTATTTGCTGGTGTGTTTGTTAGTTGTGAGGCCAGTGCTTACGTAAGAAAGAAACACTCTTGGAAAGATTGATTTTTTTTTTTTCCAGTCAAAACCTTGTCTGAGACACCATTGAAAGTGATGTTCATTGACCCTTTTGAACCATCCAAGTGATAACATCTATCTAAAATTGAATAACAGAAAAAGTTTGTGTTATCTCAAGAATGGGTATGCTTACTTGTGTCAGGTTTTACCTGTTCTTTACCACCTTCCTTGAAGTTAAAGTCCATATTTAATGCTAAGTCATAAACTTTCTCCCAAACTTATTTCTTCAACACTTATTATATCAAAACTCCCACTCACTGAATGATAACTCTCTCCTAAACACTTTGCTGATTTCTTTCATTCATTATCTCATGCATCTCCTCCTTGGAAGTTTTATTTTTGGCTTTTTATTTTACAATTTAATAAAAATATATTCATGGCTTGAATAAATAGTCAGAAAGTTTTACAATAAATCCCAGCAGCACCACATCCTGTTCTCTATTCTTGTTGCTCAAAAGGAACCTCATTTCTTAAAATCATTGTTAACATTATTTCCTAGTATGTAGCACTGTATTTCTAAAGACTGTGTTCCTAGTAATATTGTTTGATTTATCAACTTCAGGCATTTTTTTCTCCACACCTACATCTTTCCATAAAACAAACATAATTATATTTTAATTTAAATAAAATACCTGTGTTAATATTATCTATTTATACAAATGAACATGGAATTTGCTTTTCCTTTCTTGAATGTTTTTGGAATGCATTTTTACTAGATTGAGTAATTGCCTGTCTTACTTTCATAACATTCTGTAAACTTAACATCATTGTTACATTGATATATTCTGATTTGTGTTGCTTTTTATAGATGATCTTCCCCATCCAAACTGGACGTTTCTAGAATCCTCTATCTGCCCTTAGTAAAGATCAAGTTATAAAAGTTTATGATTATGTAGCTTATAAGGGTCATTTTTAGCCTTTTTTAAAATCTGGTCACTTATTGGGAACTTTCAATCTGGAAACTCTTTTATCTTTTAATTCAAGAAATGTCCTTTATTTTTTTTCAAAAATAGAATTCCTATTATCTGTATATGTTCTACATATGTTTTTTTAATGTTCTTTTGTCTCCTACAATAACCCATCAGGTCCAATCAAGAGACAAAAATCGCACAGTAATTTTAACCGGGGGTGGGGTGGTTTAATATAAAAAATTATTAACTACAACATAGCATTGTAGTAATGGGGAATTGGCTAACAAAAGGTAAAGGCAACTCTAAAGCATATTGGAATAGCAGATATAAGTAATGGCCACTATCCCTAGCACTGTGATAGAACCCATAGGAAGAGTCCCCCCAGCCCTTGAGTGAGATCTAGATCTCATTGGAGAGGATGTGTCCCGCATGGCTCAATGGATAAGAGAGAAGTTCACTGAGGTGCTTCACGAGCAGGACCCTGCAATTTGTCCTCTGGAGTGCCAGGAGGAAGCCCTTTGCAGGGAGACGCTATGCCTAAGAACATGCCACAGAATCACACAAGAGGGTCCTGGGGGAGATTCCATGTCCTGCTGACCACTGGGCATTACTGGCTACCACACTGTACAAGAACTGGGTGCTGCCGAAGCTGTGTGCCCACAGGAATCTGGGGACAGGAGCAAAGTAGAAACCAAAAGGAAAACCCCTTCATTCTCCAGTGTCCCCACAGTTCCCTCTACTGACAAAGTGTAACATTATGTCAGCTGGTAAAGGAGAAATATTTATAAGACCCACCTCCCTTACCTTAGAAAAGACTGTGAAGGATACATTTGGAGCTGACAAGCAATACATGGATAATGGCTGACACTTTTTTTTTTTTAATAAACTTTATTTTTTTAGAGCAGTTTTAGGGTCACAAAAGTTGAGCAGAAGGTACAGAGATTTCTCATATATTCCCTGCCCCACATATGCATAGCCTCCCCCATTAAAAATATCCACCACCAGAGTGATGCACCTTTTACAACTGATGAACATTTATTGGTACATCATTATCATCCAGAGTCCGTAGTTTACATTAGAGTTCATTCTTGGTGTTGTACATTCTATAGGGTTAAGTAAATTCATAATGACATACAACCAGCATCATAGTATCATACAGAGTGCTCTCACCACCCTAAAAATCCTCTGTGCTCTTCCTATTCATTCCTCCTTCCCCCTAACTCCTGGCAACCATTGATCTTTTTACTGTCTCCATAGTTTTTTCTTTCCTAAAATGTTACATAGTTAGAATCATACAGAATATAGCCTTTTTAGTTTGGCTTCTTTCACTTAGTAATGTGTATTTAAGTTTCCTTAATGTCTTTTCATGACTTAGTAGCTCATTTCTTTTTTTTTTTTTTTTTTGCGGTACGTGGGTCTCTCACTGTTGTGGCCTCTCCCGTTGCGGAGCACAGGCCCCGGACGCGCAGGCTCAGCGGCCATGGCTCACGGGCCCAGCCGCTCCGCGGCACGTGGGATCCTCCCGGACCGGGGCACGAACCCGCGTCCCCTGCATCGTCAGGCGGACTCTCAACCACTGTGCCACCAGGGAAGCCCGCTCATTTCTTTTTAATGCTGAACACTATTCCATTGTCTGAATGTACCACTGTTTATTCATTCACATACTGAAGAACATCTTGGTTGCTTCCAAGTTTTGATGATTATAAATAAGGCTGCTTTAAACATTCGTGTGCAAGTTTTTGGGTGGACATAAGTTTTCGACACCTTGGGGTAAATACCAGGGAGTGCGAGTGCTGGATCTTAAAGTAAGAATATTGAGTTTTGTAAGAGACTACCAAGCTGTTTTCCAAAGCAGCTGACCATTTTGCATTCCCAGTGAATGAGAGTGCCTGTTGCTCCACATCCTCACCAGCAATTAGTGTTGCCAGTGTTCTAGATTTGGGGCGTTCTAATAGGCATGTAGTGGTATCTTGTTGTTTTAATTTGCATGTCCCTTATGACATATGATGTGGAACATCTTTTTGTGTGCTTATTTGCTCTCTGTATATTTTGTTTGGTGAAGTCTGTTAAGGGTCCATTTTAAAATCAGGTTCTTTGTTTTCTTTTTTTTTTTTACATCATTATTGGAGTATAATTGCTTTACAATGGTGTGTTAGTTTCTGCTTTATAACAAAGTGAATCAGTTATACATATACATATGTTTCCATATCTCTTCCCTCTTGCGTCTCCCTCCCTTCCACCCTCCCTATCCCACCCCTTTAGGTGGTCACCAAGCACCAAGCTGATCTCCCTATGCCTTGTTCTAATCTCATACTTTTACATGTACCTGTCCTGTTTTCCCAGCACCACTTATTGAAGAGGCTGTCTTTTCTCCACTGTATATTCTTGCCTCATTTATCAAAGATAAGGTGACCATATTTCTTATTATTTAGTTTAAAGAGTTTTTTGTATATTTTGGATAACGGTTCTTTAAAAGGTATCTTTTGAAAAATATTTTCTCCTAGTCTGTGGCTTGTTTTTTCATTTTCTTTATAGTGTATTTTGCAGAGCAAACCCACACAACTTTCTCTTTTTTTCTTTTTCTACTCTCTGAATATTTTCTCAACTTTATCTTTTAATTCTTCTATTGGAGGTATACACACACATACATAATTTATAGGACTTATTTCTTCTTTCCCATTGTTAATTTTTCCTAATGTTCTTTTCTTTTTTATAGATAGATCTAGCTTATATTATTAATAAGCTTTGGTTGCAAAGTTTTATTCTATTGCCTGCCTCGTCTGTTTTCTTCCAGCTTTTCCTCCTTCCTATTTATTTGTTTAGGATTTTCTCCTTTTCTCTGAAGTTTTTCTGAACTGTCAGTTGATTCTTTACTGCCTAGGCTCATAAGATAGATGTAAGCTTTGTATACATGGCAGAAGCTTATCATTGGGCTTCATATCAGAGTAAAGGGGTGTAAGTCACTAATTTTATTGATTGATCACAGTAACCATATTCTTTTCTCTAGAATTATTCAGTTTCCCTCCAATCTCCTGCCTTTGGTCTCTATGCAAAACTGCTGTGGGGCTGATGAGAACTCAGGGACTGGAGCGATGTTCAATTCCTTTGTACATAAACATTAAGTCAGTCTCCCAATTTTCACCATCCTCTATGATATCTGTTGCCTTTATGTGTTGAATTCTTAGGACAAATTGGTTTGTTTTTCATCAGTGTCTCCCTCTGCATGAGCTTATTTTATAGGTTGTATCCCTTTGTTGAGTCCTCCATCTTTAATTTCTAAAATTTATTGAAGTCTCTCAAGCAGTGCCCTTTCTTCTTCTTTAAGTCTCTTGTTTCTTGTGCATTTATATGATTCGTTATTCCTTTACTTTCACTTGAGAGATGCATCTGGAAAGGAAAAGGTAAATGTATTTTCCTATTGAATTTCATTTTCTAATTCATCAACCTTTTTGAGTAATCATTTATTGAAACCAAAATTCTTCTTAGAAATGATCGAGTCACAACTGATAAATAAAATTGACCCTTGAACAACCTGGAGGGGCAGGGAGCTATCCCACTGATCCACTGCACAATAGAAAACCCATGTATAATTTATAGTCAGCCCTCCTTATCTGCGGTTCCCCTGTATCCATGGTTCTGTATCCATAAATTCAACCATAGGTCATGTAATACTGTACACTTAACTACTTTAAAAAATCTGTGTATAAGTGGACCTGCACAATTCAAACCGGTGTTGTTCAAGGGTCAACTGTGGTGTTACAGATTCATGAGAGAAAGTGATAGTGTGGGACAGTAAGGAAGAATAAGTGAATGGGAAAGAAATTGAATGACTAAATGGGGAACAAAATGAAACAATAAATGATTATATTAGTGGACAACAAGGTGTGGTGGAAAGGACATTAGGCTGGCAGGATTTTTGTCCTGGGCTTGCGTCTCATTTGCTGTAAAGGCCCAGGCAAGTCACCTCTCCAGCCATGTCTGAATTTCCTCATTTGCACAGTGCATCAGGGAAGGTTGGGACTAGAAATAGGAAGGATCCCTTCAGGACTTATGTACATCTCTGCTCCTTACTCTTTATCTTCTTTTTAAAAAAATTAACAAATTCAAGGCTAGGGAAACCCTGGATTTTCTTAAATCGCTGGCTTTCAACTATTGGGGTGACACAGATTCTGGTGAGAACCTAATAAATCTTTAAACATCTCTTCTTACAACAATGCCCATAAATAAACACATAATCTGTATACAGTTTCAAAAGCTCACATGAGGACCCCCATGGGGTAAAGTTAATCTCAGAACCTTTGTCCTCCTTCAAGGTGACCTCTGGTCTTTGCCTTCTAGAGGGGACTGCTGATGTCTGTTTCTTTGGCAATTCGAGGCTTCCTAGAACACAGCTAGAAAGTAGCAAAGAAGAACATTTCCCTTGCATGCAAACCTTGTCATTCAGGTGAACCAATTTTCTCTTTGTAAATCAGGACATTTGCAAATGTTTCATTAGCTTTGGCCCAGATAGCTCTGTAACAAATGCATTTGCTGTGTGGTGCAGATGATGTATCAGCACAAACAGCTCACTGGGCCTCCATTAATTATATGCAGAGAATGAAGGGACTGTTTAAATGGAGCCACAGAAATTTCATTTGTGGGGTGTGTTTTGCCTGGGAAAGGAAAGCATTCCCATGTTGCAAGAATCCTATATGCTTTCTCATCTATTTCTTTTCAATAAACATGACGCTGAATCATTCACTCTTTCTTTCATTCATTTACCTAATATTTATTGAGCACCAGGAAAGATGCCAGATGCTGGAGATAAAATAATAAACAAAGGCAATACAGCCTCTGCCCTCATGGAACTAACTTGTGGAGGTGACAGTAATAAAATAATCACAAATAAGAATATAAAGTTACCGTAAGTATCAGGAACCGTGAGAACAAATAAAGGAGTGTGGGAGAGAGCTGATCTAGCAAGGAGAGGTCAAGGAAATTTTCCCAAAGGGAATGACTTTAAAGCTGAATTCTGAAGGACAAGTAGGAAGTAAACAAGCTAAATGGGGGGAGTGGGGAGTAACAGTACCCTGGGCTGAGGCATGTGTGCAATATTTGCTGAACAGAAAGAACTCTGGTGTGGCAGAAATACGAAAAGACTATAATTAGAGGAGGCTGGGGAGGTACATGGGTCACCTATGCAGGGCCTGTAACCTCCTGCAAATTTGATTTTTATTGCAAGGGCAACAATAAGCCTATAGGGAATTGAAGGGATACAGAAATTAATCAGAAACCTGTGCAAGGAATGTCCCTCTAAATATTGGCATGTGAAAAGCATTTATTGAATGATTTCTGTGTGTTCCATTAGACCAGGGAAACTTAAACTCTTTTATCAAAGGACAGTTAGTAAATGTTTTAGGCTTTGCAAGTTTTTGTTGCATTTATTTATTTTTAAACAACCCTTTAAAAATGTAACACTGGACTTCCCTGCTGGCACAGTCATTAACAATCTGCCTGCCAATGCAGAGGACACAGGTTTGAGCCCTGGTACGGGAAGATCCCACATAACACGGAGCAACTAAGCCCGTGCGCCACAACTACTGATCCTGCGCTCTAGAGCCTGCAAGCCACAACTACTGAGCCTGTGTGCCACAACTGCTGAAGCCCGTGCTCCTAGAGCCCATGCTTCATTACAACTGAAGCCACTGCAGTGAGAAGCCCGTGCACCGCAACGAAGAGTAGCTCCCGCTCGCGGCAACCCAACGTGGCCAAAAATAAATGAATGAATGAATGAATGAAAATGTAACACTAATCTCAGCTCAAGGACTGTGCAGAAACAGGCCGAGGGCAGGATTTGGGCCATAGGCTGTGCCATAAGTTTGCCAATGCCTAGACCATAAGCTCTATGAGGGCACAGACTATATTTTTCTTGTTTATTGTAGATTCTCCAGTACGTGTCACAGTGCCAGGCACATAGCGGGTGCTTAATATACATTTATTAAATGAAGTAATGCCTGAACTAGGTGAATTAAATATTCGGTGTCTACTTATGACTAAAACCAAGTGAGAAGCTGGTATTGCTGTTAATTTTGTCATTGTTGTTACCATTATTATTCTTGCTGTTATTATCGACATAATGCAGATAAGGAAAACATAGTTAAATTTGCCCAAGATCATGTAGCTAGTAAGTGACAAGAACCAGGATTTAAACCAGGTCTGTAATATTTGTCAGCCTGTTTTCTTCCTTCTAGTCATTCTGCCTCTTTTGTAAACAACACACAAAGAGCTATGTATAATACAGCTAAGCAGTAAATGACAGAAGCATAGGCTCATGTTATGGGAGAGATATGCCATTCAAAGTAGGGGACAGAAAACCTGCATCCGTCTCCCCTTCTGTCTCAGCCAGCTTGGGCTGCCATAACACATTACCATCACCTGGGTGGCTTAGACAACAAATATTTAATTTTCACAGTTCTGGAGGTTGCAAATCTGGATTGTGGGATCAGGGAGCCAGTATGGTTGGGTTGTTGGTGAGGGCCTTCTTCCTGGGTATGTGCTCAAATGCCCTTTCCTTGGTGTGTGCACACAGAGAGAAAGAACCCATGTCTCTTCCTCTTTTTAAAAGGGCATTAATCCCATCATGAGCACCCCACCATTTGACCAAATCTAAGCTTAACTACCTCCTCCAAACCCCACCTCCAAATACCATCATGATGGAGGTTACCATCACATATGAATTGTGGGGATTCCTTAGCATTCAGTCCATAACACCATTTTCTGGTAATAAATGTAAAGGAATGTCTGAAGGCAGAAAACTGAAATTAAAAAAAATGAAAGAGAGAAGAAAGTGAGAGGAAGGAAGGAAGGAAGAGAAGGAGGGAGGGAGGGAGGAAGGAAGGGAGGAGAGAAACTAGTAGATGCATCATGGATGAAAGAAGTTAAGCACTTTTTAGGATCAGTTGGTACTGTTGACTAATGAGACAAAGAGAGAAAGCCACATCCTAGGGTGTGCATGGAGGAAACTTGAGCTGAAGAAGGGATTGCCCTGCCCAATAGGTTACAGATAGGAATCCTTCTCAAAAACACCTACCACTAGGTGTTCCTGCAGGTTCTGTGTCTTGTATCTATCAGGGAAGGAATTTGTCAGTCTTCCCTTGCAGGCATTCCTAATCTTTGTTAGCTATTTACTTGGCTTGGGGGATGTTGAGAATTTCTTTTTCCTTGCCTCCTTAAGATTTCCTTGATAAGGGAAAATAACTTATCAAGAAAATTACACTTTTCACAAGGCTAGCAAGGACTCAGGTGACTCGATGATCCCTATGCCCATTACCTATCCCAGTCCTCTTCTTATGTAGACTGAGGAATAAGGATAAGAGATGTTGGTGTCCATGATAATAGGGTGGATTGCTGCTTCTTGGAAACACCTAGGGGTCAGTGAAGGAGTGTGGCTCCAAAGTTGGTGATTCTTAGGTTTCTCTTTAGAATATGAGTTACTTAGAATATTTTAACTTCAGCTTTCAGATTTAGATACACCTTAGAGACAACAAGAAATGAATGTTTCGTCAGATATCTTATTATCGAAATATTCAGTTCAGCTTGGAAAAATAGCACAGAAAATTTCAGGAAGAAATTTTCTGAAGGATATTGATGGTGGGGTTGATTTTATAGACACTATAGCATAACTGTAAGCTTGAAAAAACTTGAAGATACAGTGACGGGACAGAACAAAAGAAAAAAAGGAAGATAATCAGAAATTGTAGAAATAAACACATAAACCAAAAGTTAATAATAACATGTTTCACATGAAGCTAACTGAAACATGACCCGATTTTGAGCTTTTTTTTCTTTTCTAATGAAAAAATAGCCTCTACATTTATACTATTATTAAGAACATTCTCCTTGGAATAGGCTGATAGTGGTCAATGACGTCATAACCAATGTGAAGGTAAAATCTCTGGCTCTATATTAATTATACTTCTGGCTCTATGTTAATTCAGTTTTCAAATTCAATTGTTGGAATCAACCTGGAAACAAATCACAACAGCACTAAACTAAGAGGCCCTCCTCTCAGGGTCCTAAGCGTGCAAGTTCAGCACAGGCTCTACTTTGCTTCCGTAAATTTTGCTCCTTCATTGCCTTGCTTGCTTGACCCTAGTTTCAGTCCTGTTTACACAATCATAACCACTATGCATCACTACCTTTCTGTCATTGCCAAGGTGAACTGACTGGCATCCCCTAGGCTTGCTGCTCAAAGAGTGGTCCAAGCACCGGCAGTATAAGCTTCATTTGGAAACTTGTTTAAAATGCAGAATATCGGATCCTTCCCCAGACCTACTAGTATCTGCATTTTAACAAAATTCCCAGATGAATTGTATGTTCATTGAAATTACAAACCACTGCTCTAACCCACTTTCCTTCCTTGCCAAGGACCTTCCCACTCTTCAGTCTGTTAAAACTGGCCATCGTTGTTATTTTAAAGCAGTCACTGTAGAATACAGGAAAATCTCATGGGGCCAGGATTGTACAGTAAGAGTAACACAGCAGTCAAGATCACACAATTTAGAGTAGGACAGAGTTGACGGCAGTTTCAGCTGCATCACTTGATAGCTGAGCATCTTAACCTCTTTTAACTTCATTGTCTTCAAATGGTATATTAGTTGGTTTAGGCTAGCTTACCTTGTGTAATAAATGCTCCCCAAATCTCAGGACTCTTTTCTATATGTCCATGCATGGCTATGATGTTCCTTTGTATCATCTTAAATTTGAGACCCAGGTTGACTGGTCAGCCTCAGTGTGGGACGTTGTTGGTCTAATGGCAAAGAAAAAAAGCTATATGAAAGAACATACACAGAAGCTGAAAGCTTCTACTTAACAGTGACACCTGTTACTTCTACTCACCTTCCACATTGCTGAGTCGGCCTTCAGTGAACACAAAGCATAATTCCTCCCACAGGGAGAGGTGCTGCAGGGGGGGAAACAGGGAAGAACAGTAATACACTTGACAATGGAAAGAGTAATAGTAGTTGCCTCATATTGTTTGAGATTTGAATGAGTTAAGGCATGAGACATCCTTGATTCTTTGCTCGGTAGCTGGGTGGCTACTTCACCTTTCTGAACTTCAGTTTCCTTATCTGCAAAATGGGGACAATAACACCAGCACTTAATGAAACGTTGAAAAGAATGCCTGGGTGGCACGGCGTAGGCACTTAATGGGAAGAGACCATGAACATAGTAAGAACAATTATCTCCTTTCATGCTCTCAGAGGTAGAAACTGCCTAGTCCACATAGAAAATCCTGAAATAGAGATACTGGGGGAAGCAGAAACAGCCATGAGTTGCTTCATTCTCTGTTTCCTCTGGGTCTGCATCCTTCCTTGCAATAGTTTGACAGGAAGTCTGCTCTCCTTTGGAGGCATAAGTTGGAAGAGGGTGTGTGTTCTGAGAGATAACATGGGGCAGGTTCAGGGGTTACTATTGAGTTTCTGCTTACCTTTCATATTCATTAAGAATGCCAACCAGAACAGGGGTTAGTTATAGCAATCTCCCTCCCTCCCTTTCTACCTCCTCCCTCATCTGCTGACAGCACTCATGTCTCTTCCAAAGTTGCTTCCCAGCTCAAATTGTAACCCTAATCAGAAACTGATGTGACGGCAAAACTGGGGAAAGACAGACATGTGGTCTATGAGAATATTTTGAGATTGGATTTGCTAGCACTCATGCAAGGAATTTTAAAGTCTCTCCCAGAAATGGAATCCACTAGAGCTCAGACCCGCTCTGTGGTCCACATAGACACTACTTGTGGTTTGACGCTCGTTCACAGAATCCAGAACATTATGCCCAACTGTAAAGTTCTTTAGAGTTTACAAAGTGCTTCAGTGTGATGTGGCTTATTTAATTCTCCCAGAACTCTCAGGAAAGGAACATAGCTGTCATGGTCCCACTCCATAGATGAGGACTCAAGAGGTCCTCAAAGTAAAGGGCCATGCCCATGAGGGCACAGTTAGAAAGCAAGCAGGACAGAAGTCTATATCCTCTGCCCCCTGTCTTATACTCATTCACTACACCATGGTTTCTCCAAAATCCCATTACCCTTTGGTGTAGAGAGATAAGATACATTTCTAGAGCCACAAAACTGAGGGGCCAGGCTTTGGAAAGCAGTGACCCCTCCAAGGCTACCTCTCCATCCTCATGCTCTACTTTACAGGGTTTTCCATTTCCTCATCCCCTCTGTCACTGCCACCGCCTAGCCTTCTGGCTCCCAGCCTTTTTTGACAACTGTTGTTATCCACAGAGCAACCAGAGGAAAACTTGGGATGCAAACCTGATGGTGTCACTTCCTCCGTAGAGCCCTTCAAAAGATTGCCTTCAAAATAGGGACTTTTGGGGACTTCCCTGGCTGTCCAATGGTTAAGACTCCATGATTCCACTGCAGGGGGCACAGGTTCAATCCCTGCTCTGGGAACTAAGATCCTGCATGCTGCAAGGTGTGGCCAAAAAAAGATAAATAAATGAAATAAAACAGAGACTTTTGGACGTGGCCTGTGATGGCCATTATGCCTTGCCACACTCTAAACGTGAACTTTTACATTTCTCCCTTCTCACATTTGCACTCAGGCCAGATTGAACTACTTCAAGAAATTGGATCAGCTCAAGTTACTTCTTCCTCTGCATCTTGCAAGCACTATCTTCTATTTCTCTTCCTAGCCAATCACCACTCACTTATAGAAGTGTCTCCTCATCAGAGCAAATGTTCTTATAACACCCTGTGTCCCCTCTAACTCAGTACTTCCTGCTGCACTAGAGCTGTTTCTCTTTTCCAACCCCCAGCATACACACTAGACTAGATTTCCTTGAGGACAGAAGCTTTCTTATCCATTTCTGTACCCAGAGCTCCTAGTGCAGTGCAGGGTAAAGCCTGGTGAGACCTCCCAATAAATGTTTGGAATGAATAAATGAGAAGCCCTAGAGTCAAGGGTATTTGATTTTCTAAACTTCACACTCACTACCTCTCCTACAAAAATCGGAGGACAGATTTTAAATCACCTTTTCCCTCACCTTTTTTTTTACATCTTTATTGGAGTATAATTGCTTTACAATGGTGTGTTAGTTTCTGCTTTATAACAAAGTGAATCAGTTATACATATACATATGTTCCCATATCTCTTCCCTCTTGCGTCTCCCTCCCTCCCACCCTCCCTATCCCACCCCTCCAGGCACCGAGCTGATCGCCCTGTGCTATGCGGCTGCTTCCCACTAGTCCCTCACCTTTTGAAGTCAGCTGGAACCAGATGTTTAAGAGCTGAAAAGTGGAGAATCTTTTAGTATTATATTTTGCAGGAAGCTAGAGAGAAGTTGAAGATAAAATTCAGAACACTTAGTCTCTTTCAGTCACTGGGGGCAAAGGAAACGGGGAGACACTGAGCGTCTGTCCTTTGAAAAACTCTCTAAAAATCCAAAACCTATTCTGCTGTCACCAATAGTGACATCCATTCTTCCAGCTGTGTGACATTCAGCATGTGACTTCACCTCTCTGTATCTTAATTTCTTCATCTGTTATATGAAGTGAAAATAATACTCTTTCACTCTATGACAGGGTAAAAGAGACTTAAGAGACATATTAGTCAACTCAATGTGTGGACTTTGGCCTGATTTGAATAGGCAGACCATAAAAAAGATATGTTTGAGGCAATGGGGCAAATTTCAATATGAAATGAGTCCTAGATTCTAAGGAATTATTGTTAATTTTGTTAGGTATAATTACAGCATGATGGTAGAGAGAGAGAGAGAGAGAGAAATCATTATAGACACACACGCTTATCCATTAGAGATGCATACTGCATACTAAAATATTTATAGGTAAAATGACATGATATCCTGGATTTGTCTTAAAATATTACAGAAAAATAAGTAGAAATCCATAGATAAAACAAGATTGGCACAATGTTGATAATTGCCGATGATGGGAAACGCAGACATGGAGGTTCATTATAAGTTATAAATTTTCTCTAAAAGTGTTTCTATAATAAAATGTAAAAATATAATACCCTCTCAGAGTTGTGAGAAGTTCATATTTATAAAATGCATAGAAAAGTACTTCCCATATAGTGTTATTAGGGTATATTAAATGCATTTACCTCAATTATTCTCCCTCACAATTTACTTGCATTTACAGACTTAGTCACATTCCTTATTTGTTTGCTTATGCACAGAAAGTTGTGACGTGATAATGAGGAATGGCAGCTAATATTATTAATAACAAAGAAGGACAGGTAATATTAAGTGGAATCTAGAAACAATAAATGCTGGAGAGGGTGTGGAGAAAAGGGGACACTCTTGCACTGCTGGTGGGAATGTGAATTGGTTCAGCCACTATGGAGAACAGTATGGAAGTTCCTTAAAAAACTACAAATAGAATTACCATATGACCCAGCAATCCCACTACTGGGCATATCCCCTGAGAAAACCAAAACTCAAAAAGAGTCATGTCCCAAAATGTTCATTGCAGCTCTATTTACAATAGCCCGGAGATGGAAACAACCTAAGCGCCCATCATCGGATGAATGGATAAAGAAGATGTGGCACATATACACAATGGAATATTACTCAGCCTTAAAAAGAAATGAAATTGAGCTATTTGTAATGAGATGGATAGACCTAGAGTCTGTCATACAGAGTGAAGTAAGTCAGAAAGAAAAAGACAAATACCGTATGCTAACACATATATATGGAATTTAAGGGAAAAAAATGTCATGAAGAACCTAGGGGTAAGACAGGAATAAAGATGCAGACCTACTGGAGAACGGACTTGAGGATATGGGGAGGGGGAAGGGTGAGTTTTGACAGGGCGAGAGAGAGTCATGGACATATACACACTAACAAACGTAGTAAGGTAGATAGCTAGGGGGAAGCAGCCGCAAGGCACAGGGATATTAGCTCGGGGCTTTGTGACAGCCTGGAGGGGTGGGATGGGGAGAGTGGGAGGGAGGGAGACGCAAGAGGAAAGACATATGGGAACATATGTATATGTATAGCTGATTCACTTTGTTATAAAGCAGAAACTAACACACCATTGTAAAGCAATTATACCCCAATAAAGATGTTTAAAAATATATATATATTAAGTGGGCATTTGCTCTAAGCCAGAAATGCAGCATGTCCATTATCTTCTTTCCACCCTCACAGAAACCCCAGAAAGTAGACACTATTTTAAACCCCATTTTACAGATGAGGAAGTTGGGGCACTGAGAGATGACACCATTTGCCCAAGGTCACCTAGCTAGTCAAAATTAACCTGGAGCTCAAATCCAGTCCTGTCTGATTCCAGAGTCAAGACTAGCACAAACAAAATGAAGCTCATGCTACAAATGAGAGCAAAACTGGATTTAAATTAAATTTAAGTTTAAATATCCTCTCTCAGTCCTCTCGTTGGCTTGATCTAGTGTGAAACCCAACCACTTAATAAGAGGGAAATTCTTAACACTCCTTCCACTCTCATTTGACCCAGTCATCTGAAGGTGAATTGATGTTAAATAGTCTGAGAAAAGTAAGCCTACAAATCTCTGTGTCAATCAGTCTGATCAAAACTCTTAGGATGGTGGATCCCTCTATTTAGTCCACATGACACAAATGTAGAACGTGGAGGTACCTCAGTCTTTATGTCATTACCCTGCTTTGAACCATCAACACTGCCTTGATTTAAGGCCCCAAATGATTTATGTATATGCCAGACATTCCAGCTTCATATTCCTCTCTCCCTGTTTATCTACCTCTTCCTCCATCTAAATAAGGGGGGACACATATCCTGTGAATATGACCCCTAGTGCTGCTTCTCCTGTTGGTTCATCACTGCATCTCTAGAACATAGAAGAGTGTTTTTCAATCCTGGCTGCATATTACAATTCCCTACAAGGTTTTTTAAAACATACTGATGCCAGGGCCCCACCTCTTGAAAATTAATTAGAATTAGTTAAATGGGCCAGGGATTCATTTTTTTTTTTAATGCAGTAGGTTATTCTAATATGCAGCCAGGATTGATAAACACTGGCACAGAATAATGCCTGGCAAAGAACAGGTATTTAATAAGCATTTGCTGAAAGAATGAGTAAATGAATGAATAAACATTCTAGCTTAAGAAGTACTTACTAATGTGCATTCTTTATCAGTCCCAACCCGCAAGCATACGTACATATACCAACCATGAGCTGCATGAGGGTGCATACTGTTTTACATATTTTTGATTCTTTCATTTCTAGCATATAATAAAACCTCAGTATTTATTAAATGAATGTGCTGTCATATATATCCAAGACAAAGAACAGGAAGATGTATTGGACAGATGGAGAAGAGTGATATAAATGAGAATACGTGGAAAGAACACACTTTGGGAGTCAGATGGAGCTGAATTTGGACTCCAGCTCTATTACTTATCGACCCTCTGAACTCTGAGCAAGTTTCCTCATTTTTAAATGGGGTTAAATTACCCCGTCAGCATTATTGTGCAACTTGAAAGCATGAATGTATTTAGCTCAGTGCCTAGTGTATTGAAGATACTTAAAAAATGTCACCTTCTCTTTCGTATTCCTTTATTTTCCCTTTGACAGAGGTCCAGCTAGACTGATTAGGTTAGACCTTTGGGAGTTGATTAGAGAAGAGAGAGAGGGAGAGAGAGAAAGAGAGGCAATGAGCAAAGAGTAGAAATGAGTGAGGATAATGTCATGATGGTTATAGAATAAATACTATTAGCCACAGCCAATGAAAGCCAAATCTTCAGGCGTTGCATTTGTCCTTCTTCCTCCTCTGACCAATCCAGACATGTAACACAGCTATAAGTTACTCTCCTTCAGCATAAGCACGGGATGGTAAGTGCCGTGAACACTGATATCAACGTTCATCACCAGGTAAGCAGCTGCATGTTGAGGTAGTTTGGGCCAAGCTTCCAACCATCTGGAAAAGCTCCAAACACTATGCCTCATACCTTCTGTCCTAGGCTTTCTTGGAAAGAGGGACATGGTGCTGTTGAGACATCCCTGGCTTGGGATCTGAAGCAGCTGAGTTCTTATTCAGTTCTAATGTGATCACAAATGTATTCACCTGCAAAATGGAGGCAAGGACTCAAAGAAATTGTCTCTTGATGTCCCTTCCAACATTGTGTAAGTCTGGTTGGAAGTTACCCTTATCCCATTTCAGCATTTGGCAATAGAGGCAACTAACAATACTATCCTTAAGAAATTTTATTTGGTCTCACCTTTGGTGATACCAGAATTGAACCAGTTCTCGTTTCTAATGGATTGATCTGCAAACTTGGGTAGAAATAAGGTCCTTTATCTTTAATTTTTCTAGTGATTTGCATAAGTTTTCACCCACCTTAATAGCAGGAATTCTAGTGTCCACGTCTTGAGACTTCTCTCATCCTCTGATTTGACGAAAAACTACAAGGTTGTTCAACTGTCCCAAAAGGGAAAGTTAGACCAAGGTATATTGGCCCCAGAGCTGCTCCCAAAGAGTTATTGGTTATTAACTTTATCCTTGGAGACCTGGCGTAAACATCTTCCTCTATGATTTTGGAAGCAAATGTTGTCTCTCTCTCATCTTCCCTATTTCTTCTCTGTTCTATTTTTTTGTTTGTTTGTTCCATCTCCTTTCCTTGAAAAGGCTATAGTTGAAATCTCCCAATTCTCACCCACCTGGAAACTAGACAGAATCAGAGAAATCCCATATGTTGACAAATTAGATCAGCTAAGCTATCAGCCTTAGGGAGAAAGTACTTTATCTCTGATATAGTCTTGCTTGCTTTTCTCCTTGGACTTGCTTTTCTCATCACAGTAATTATACCTTGACATGGGTAAAAGCAGTCACCTATGTAGTCTGGTTTAGCTCACCCTGGAACCACCCTGAGGTTTTGGATAAAGAACATGGAGAGTGCACTTTGCTCCTTTTCTGTCCTCTGGGAAAATAATCTTTTTCTTAAAGCTCTCGCAGGAACCGGTTGGGTCATCAAGATCAAATTTGAGCATTCAAGGATCCTGAGTCACATCAATTGCTATCACTCTCACCACAATTTATGGACATTAGAGAATAAACAGTGTAAGTGATAAGAATTTAGAAATCCAGTTGATGTCCAACACCTTTCCAAAGGAATTTATTCTGGGCTTCCCTGGTGGCGCAGTGGTTGAGAGTCCGCCTGCCGATGCAGGGGACACGGGTTCGTGCCTCAGTCCGGGAAGATCCCACATGCTGCGGGGCGGCTGGGCCCGTGAGCCATGGCCGCTGAGCCTGCGCTCCGCAACGGGAGAGACCACAACAGTGAGAGGCCCGTGTACCGCAAAAAACAAAACAAAAACAAAGGAATTTATTCTGCACTGCCTGCCAAAGAATTTTCCATAGATCTTTAGTTTTGGGTTTATTTGTTTGCTTTTTCACTGCAGTACGCTGTCTCTCATACAACTTGATAAGGCTTGCAAGAGCCCCACGGTCTCTGGCTTCTATCTTTTTCTCAATACTCATCTCCCACCCCTTGCTCGCTTTACTCCAGCCATGCATACCTCCCTATTTCACAAGTGCTCCAAGATCTTTCCCACACTAGGACCTTCAAGCATGCTTTTCTCACTGTCATGCAATGTTTTAATGCTGCTTCTGCCTCCCCACAAACACACACAAATTTTTTCCTGGATATGTCATTCCAGAATGAAAATATTATTGACTACCCTGCCATTGTTGTGTCTCTGGTATTTAGAACAGCTCTTGGTACATAGTAGGCATTGCATAAATATTTGTTGAATGGATGAACGCTAGCACATTTCTAGTCTCTATTTAGGAAAGAAGGTAATTGGGCAATTGGACAGAAAGAAAATTATAAATTCAATAATAGGCAGAGGCAGCTGGGAAAGGGAAGACAAGGAGACAAGCTCAGAGGTCTGTGGTCGGAAAAAAGGCCGTTGTCGGGAGTGGAAGCTCCTCCCAACAATCTGGCACCAGTCAGAGCAATGAGTCTTTTCTTCACAAACAGCAAATTCATTTGCAAGTGAAAATAAAACTTTATTGAGATATGAAGTTGCAAATGGGAATGGCTGGTTGGGGCCCTTTGTAGTAATTAAGCAAAAAGACATCTGTTTGCTTGTTTTTATATGCAAGTAAAAAAAGATTCTTTATTTTTGCAATTTATTTACTCAGGGAAGCTTAGCAGGGCTAAGAGGTTTGCATGAATCTTGGGAGCCTGGTTCATCTGATTTTCCAGTCAGCTAGAAGGGCAGTGTGGTTTCATTAAGCACCAGGATTCTTCCAGTGTAGGAAGTGGCTGTGCCTCTTTTAACTTCAAACTCACGAACCCTGTGGACTCCATGGATTTGATGAATGTCATACTCAGTTACCAACATAGGGTCTCCTTCATACCGCTGGATTGAGTATATCGGCAATGCACATCTTTTTTACATTCTGCCCTTGTTGCCCCCAAACTCGTGTCATCCTAATGTCTTCAGGCAGCATTTCAATAGCCATGTATATCTTTAAAAAGATGGGGTTTGAATCATTGTATTGGGTATATGGTGACAATGTTGGCTATTAGTGGCAGCTGTAGCTGGATACGGTAGTGGCTGAGATAATCATCCCTGCAGTCAGAAAGACCTGGGTTTGAATCCCAGTTCTGCCTCTTGCTCACCAAAGGACTTCGGGCACACTTCTCACCCATACCAAATCTCAGTTTCCTCATTGGTAAAATGGGCACAACAGTGATAAGTGTATACACAGTGCTTGGCACATGGTGAAGTCTACATTGGTGGTAACAGCAAAGAGTAACAGTAGAAGCATGTCGGTGACACACTGGAAGGAGCAGATTTTAAAGTCCAGATAGACCCTGTTCACAATCCCAGAAGCAGAAGATTGCTGCTTGGTCTTGGACAAGTCACTTGATCTCTCTGAGATTCAATTATCCCATTTGTAAAATACAGATGATATCTAACTTTATCATGTTGCTTTTGAGATTAGCTTTGTGTGATTTGTTACTTGTAAAGATTCCTACTTAGAGCTTGATTCATAGAAGGTACTAAAACAAAAAGGTGGTCACTGTTGTTATTGCTACTTTTATCTTATTAGTCTCTTTGTGCCTTACCTTCCTTATTGATAAAATATAATGATGATGAAAATCCCATTCCAATACTGCAATTTGTCCACTCTGTGATTCTTCCCTCCCAGATGTAACTTCACTGTTCGGAGCACTGGCCTTCAGCCCAGACTCTCAGCTCCTGTTTTACCCTCTTCCCCTGTGCTCTCATTAACTACTACTCTTTACAATTAAATTGTGCAATGAATGTCAAGTACCTGGGTTGAAAGAATTCTAGCTTACCACTCTGAGTATAAATTTCCACCAACAGTCTTTCTGGTGGGATCATAATTCAGGGGCCATTAATCACCTACCTGGTCTCCAGGATCCAGCAGAGGCAGAAGAGTTAATAAAGACCTCATAGAGAAGAGAAAAAGCATCACAGCCAGAGTTGGGAGATCTTTTGATAATCGTAGAGTGGGCTGCAGATTGCTAAAAAAAGTCCTGGCTGATTAAAGACCTTAGAGCTAGATGTGGTACTGTTTCTACCAGATGTAGCAGAGGTTACTGTCTTATATGGTGGCATAGACAGTGTCTGTCTATATGGTCTAGTTAAGAGCCTTTGGGCAAGAATACCCTCGTCTAGCTATAAATCTATCCCCAACTACTTATTGTAACAACTGTAATTCTACCAGTACAGATGGGTTTCTCTGAATCATTGATATTAGTAACTTTACTTATGATGATATCAATCCTACATGGTATTTTAAAGCACTTGATAGTTTATAAACTGCTTTCGGTTTTTCATATTTAACTGTCAAATCAGGTAGGCAGGAGATGCATTGTTTTCTCATTTTATAAAGGAAGAAATGGAGGCACTGAATGTTTAAGTGATTTTCCGGAGTTCTCACAGCTACCAAATGGAAGATCGGGGATTCCCAGCCACACTGCTGGACAGCACATCCACTGCTTTTTCATCATGTACCACATTGTTCAGACTGAGGAAGAATTTTTCAGGTCTAAGTGTAGTTAAGCAGTGACAACAACAGCCCAGGGAGGTGGTAGGAGAATGTTAAAACACACAGAATAGTTGTTGATCTCTTAGAAAGAAATTAGCTGCAGCTTTGTCCAGAGACAGAGAAATAGTGTAAATGCCTTTGGTGCCGTGTTTTGTTGTCTCATGAGCAAAAACATGGTGAATAGGAAAAAGAGTAAGCCCTGGTTTTGACCGACCTGGTTTGCTTCTTGGCTCTTTTCTCGAGATATTGAACCTCAGTTTCCTCAATAAAAGACTAGTATATAATACCAACCTTGCTGCCTATGATGAAGCTTAAGAGAAATATTCAATATAAAGCAACAGGCACATAGTAGGTGTTCAGCTAATGACAGATGTGATTTGTTTTACTGAACTCTGTTCTTCGCTAGTCATAGTAAGGATACTTTCAGCTCAAGTGAGAGAACCCTAACTAAAATGGAGTTAAGTAAATAAAAAATTATTGGTTGACAAAACTAAAACTTTCAGGTACCACTAGATTCAAGTGCACATCTGATGTTATTCTTAGGATGAGCAAGAATTCAAGTGTTATAACAAAGAGTCCCCAGATATCTCTGTGGTTTAATATTCAAAGTGTGTTTTTTTTTTTTGGCTTATAGTACATATATGTAATAGTTTAAATTATTGTTCAATAAATATTCATTTTCTTTCCCCTCCCACTGTGACTGACTCTATTGTCCATCATTAAAGTTGGGCTTAAGTGACTTGCATTGGCCAATAGAACACTGGCAGACATCACACAAGCAGAGGCCTCACATATAGTTATCTAGTCTGGCTTGGGCTCCCACACTGTTGTGATGTACTATGAAAAGGATATGGCCCAGGTAGCTATTGCGCATCCACCTGCCCCCAGACTGAGACGTATCGAGCAGACATTATGACCTGGATATCTGTTGCTCTGAGGAGAGCAAGAGTCACATGGAACAGACCTGAACCCAACCTTCAGCCTAGATCTTAGAGTCCAGCCTAGCCCAGCCAAGTGGCAGTCAACCCCAGACCTGTAAATGTGACAATAAGTTGTCAAGGTTTAAACAACTGAATTTGGGGATGATTTATTATGCAGCATTATTGCAGCGAGATTCATATCCAAAATGGGTTAGCTGTTGGTGGGATGAGTCCTCTGCCCTACTAGGGGATTCAGGTCAGCACAGGCTCTATCTCCCTTGTTTTTAAGGGCTTTATTGTGACATAATTGACCTACAATAAGCTACTCATATTTAAATTGTACAATTGATACATGTTGACACATGCATCACCACAGTCACCATCCCCACAATCAAGACCATATCAATCTTTTTTTTTAATTTTTTTTAATTTTATTTTTGGCTGCATTGGGTCTTCATTGTTGCATGGGCTTTCTCTGGTTGTGGTGAGTGGGGGCTACTGTTCGTTTCGGTGCGTGGGCTTCTCATCGCGGTGGCTTCTCTTTGTTGTGGAGCGCGGGCTCTAGGGATGCTGGCTTCAGTAGCTGCAGCACAAGGGTTCAGTAGTTGTGGCACACGGGCTTAGTTGCTCCACAGCATGTGGGATCTTCCTGGACCAGGGCTCGAATCCGTATCCCCTGCATTGGCAGGTGGATTCTTAACCACTGCGCCACCAGGGAAGCCCCCCACAATCAAGACAATAAACATATCCATCACTTCCCAAAGTCTAATCGTACCCCAATGTAATCCCTCCCTAACTCAATCTTTCCCCTCCACCTCTGTCCTTAGGAAACCATTGACCTACTTTCTGTCACTATTGATTGACTTGCATTTTCCAGAAATTTTTATAAATGGAATCATTCATCTTGTATTCTTTTTTGTCTGGCTCCTTTAACTTGGCACAGTTATTTTGAGATCCACCCCTATTGTATATATCAATAATTTATTCCTTTAAATTGCTGAGTAGTATTCTATTTTATAAATCAATTATAATATTTTAAATCCGTTCATCTATTGATAAACATTTGAGTTACTTCCAGTTTGAGGCTATTATGAGTAAAGGTGCTATGAATATTTGCATAAAAATCTTTGTATGGACATAAGCTTTCATTTATCTTGGTTAATACCTAGGATTCAAATGGCTGAGTCACATGGTAGTTGTGTGTTTAACTTTTAGCCACCTCCTTTTTTAGATATGCAATGCATCACCTCCTTGGAGGGTTTGCCACTTCTGCTTCCAGAGCACTGACTTGACCTTGCCACACTGCTCTACCTCACTACAGGGGGGCTGAGGAATGTGGGGTACCCCTATCTCCTCCTCATCAGGTTTTTGTCTCTCAGCATCTTTGTTCTGCTTTTCTCTCTGGTAGCTTCATTCTCAGGCAGGCTTTTATAAATAATAAGATGGCCAGAAAGTCACTACCATATCGACCTAGTATCTCCTTAGATCAGCATCTTAAGGGAAAAGATAGTAAGTGCCTTCTTTATACACACATTACCAAAGTCCACTGTTCACTCTCATTTGACTGGCTGGGGTGCTATGCTTATTCATGAACTATGGCTAGGGGGATGGAATGTCAGTTATCAGGCTGGGGCCAGGAAATTGGATCAGTCTTCCTAGATAGTATTGTCAGACAAGGGCCTCTGCCAACATAAAGAAGAAACAGGCAAAGACACACTTAAACAGAAAAACAAACAAACCAATCCTGCTACAGTGATAATGGTGGAGTCATGTCAGTATTTATGTCTTTGTTTTGTACCAAGGGCCTCTCAGCGCTGGATTGAATTCTTCCACTTTACCCAATCTCTTCTCCTCTTACTTTCCTCTAGTGAGCTGGGATGCCCATTATTATGTTAAGATAATATTAGACTTTGAATTCATCTATCCTTAAATATCAGTACCATATAAAAGAAAGCTAAGGCAGTGGGGTGCAGGGGCGGGTGAAAAGGGAGCTGCAAAAGGAAAAAGCAAAACAATACAGGAAAAACCCTAAGGTTCCATCCTTCTCTAAGAGTCTATTAGTCTATGATTTGATAAGTCTTGTTCTATTATTGTAGGATTCTCTGATATTAATACTTCAGTATGCCTTGATTCTTGAGGCAGCCTGTGCTCCTGAGCAGTCCACACCCTAGTCTTGTTACTGAGTTCAGATCATGAGGTTGATACCCCCTGAGGACAGATTGACATTTTGATGCTCCTAGTTAGCAAAAACATGAACTGGGGAAGCTGCATTAACAAGCAAATAAATTTATGGTAGGCTGGCACTAAAACAAATCTCGCTGTTTGTCGGCAGCTTTTAAGAAGTGAAATATGTACGTGGCCAATAGAACTGGGAGAGCTCTCTGCTCAAAAATATCTTTCTTCTCTGTTTCCCTAAGATGCAGAGAGAAGGAGGAGAATATGGCAGACTCCGTGAAGCCACTAGATTATTAATGAGAGGCCACTTTGAAGAATTGAAAGGACCTTTTATTATTATCTTTTCTGCTCTTGATTCAGCTTCTGTAGCACAGACTGTATCACCCTTTGTTCTTCCTATAGACCCCAAAGGTTTCAATCCAATTCCTTCTCCTCACACTGAGCACTTCATATTCAATCTCTTGGTATTTCTTTTCTACAAGAGGATGACATCTTAAAGGCCTTTGCTTTTCTGAGAAGTAGCATTATATACTGGGAGTATAGGGCTTTGGTTGTGGAAGACCTAAGTTTGAATCTGTGATCTGACCTAGCCATCTGAGCCCTTGAGCAAGTGGAAGCGAGCCTAGGTATGGTCATCTATAACAGCTTCGCTGAGGAGATTTAGTGAGCCATCAGACGTAGGATATTGAGGAGAGAGGAAGAATATGATAAAAGATAATTCTCTCCCACCACTCTTTACTATACCCAAGGAATTTAAACAAGTTCCCTAAGGGACTTAAACGTTCTTTAAAGAAGTTTAGTGCAGAGCACAGAAAGTAGATGTGTAGACAAACCATGTAGGGATGTTTTAATATTTAAACAATATCTCAGTATCCTCAGACTGTTTGATTTTGTTTGACACAGAATCGAGTAGCGCTTTCCTGCCGCAGTGTGGTAATTAAACCAACTGGATTTTCTGGGACAATCTTAAGTTCAAATATCCACTCTTTTGTCTAATAAACCAGTATAATATCCCTGAAAATCCAGTATTTCAAAATCTGAACTATAACGAGAACTCATACATTGAGGTAGTTCATAAATCTTTTTTTGAGGATTTGGGGTTCAGGAAATATGTTCTCCTCTAGACTTTCCTTTTTGATGCTTAATGAAAAAAAGTCACTGAAGTCTTATAAAATTGGCCAGTACTAACCATTTCTAGATTGTCCTATTGGATTTTCAGTAACCCTATAACACAGCAAGAGCAGAACATTCTCTATCTTATGAATGAGGAATCTGAGGCTGAAATGTATGAGACAACTCACCCTAAGTCAATCACTTAATAAGATATATTGCTAGGGGAATCAAAGAGAGAAAAGGTAGTTATTAAAGAACTCTGGAAGCTGGAAAAAAGCACATGCATTTGTTTTATTAGTTATTACCATAAGTGATAATTATTTTGACTGCAACAAGGTCAGCAAGAATTTAGATACGATGGTAAAAAAAATACCCCTTCTACAGTTTGGTTGGACAAAAATTCCTCTGTGCGTGTAGCTTTGCAATGCAATGTTGCCCACCCTCCCACCAGGAGGTAGTCTATTTCTCTACCCCTTGGATAGGTTGAACTCCCTTAAGTGTGCACTAGCCTGTGGTACACTTGGTCCAATAGACTAGATGTTGTATGATTTCTCAAGAAGGCTCACAGCTGCCTCTCACCATCTCTTAGAACCCAGCTTTCATGTGAGGAAGGCTGAGCTAGCTATGTGGGGAGGTTTCTTGGAGAAGAATCAAGGTGCCTATTTCAACATCCCCAAAAAACTGACAGGCATGTGAGTGAGGTCACTAAACACCCTCCAACAAACCTGCCAATATACTAGTCAAGAAAATTTGTATTTCAGGGTCCATGAAGCTCTTAAGAATAGGCCATTTCTCACTTCTTTATAGACAACTCCTCAAAATGTATTATCCACAATATCATTAGAAGTTGCTAACTTAAATTCATATAATAATGGAATCTTAGAATTGGAAGAAGTCTGAGGAATCACTAAGTGTGTGCATAGGATGACCCTAGGTCCCTTAGTATGTCTTATTATCCTCACAAAATTATTCATATGCCTTCCTCTCGTCTCAAAAAAGTATTCCAGTTTTGATAACATATTTGATCATCACTCTGTGGAGAATCTTACCTGTAGAATCTTTGGTAACTTCTGCTTGAGTCCTTCCAGCCACAGGATCATCATGACTTCAGAAGCCCAACCACTCCATCGTGAAGCAGGTGCTCCTATTTATTGACTCAAAGTATTTCCTTATATGAAGAAGACACCTGCTTTTTCATACCTCCCACTTATTAGTCTCTGATATTTGAAGACAGCTATCACAACTAACTTCTCTCCCATCGCTTAAATCATGTAACCTCATATAAGAATGCACACACAGATACGCACACACAGACACACACACCCAAAACCAGTCCCTGAGTTAACAATTTCCCTGAGTTAACAATTCTAAACCCTCCAAAATTTCCTCTGATAGTTGTAAGAGTTGAAGGATTCTTGATTATGCTTCGCCACCCTCTTCTCTGAATATAAGCTTTTAATAAAATTTGAGAATTAACCATTGGACAGAAATGGTAGGCCCATTATCTTTGATTCACTCATTACCCAGAAATTTCCCATTTCATGGAATTCTTAGTGAAACTTTCAAATTCCTTGGCAGCCACATTCAAGTATCATAGATCTTGTTTATAGGATTATTGAACATGATATTGTTATCTATGGAGAATGGAATAAGAGAAAATAAGTTCATTTCTAAATTAAAACAGCAAAACCTTGATTGGAGCAAAAAGTTTTCTGATGCAGTGAA
>NW_020175018.1:4224880-4265400 GCF_003031525.2 Neophocaena asiaeorientalis asiaeorientalis | reverse complement strand
AGTTTTCTGGTGCAGTGGAATTCTTTGAGGCTTTGAAAGAGTGTATGAGACGTGAGTCAGCAATGATGAACATGAGCTTCAGAGTCTGATAGAACCAAGTTTAATCTTAGCTCCACTCTCTACTCTTTGTGTGTCTTCGTGTGAGTTCTTTAACCACTCTGAGATCATGCGACTATGTCTGTAACAAATGGATTGTGATAATATATTTATAGGATGGTTGCAGTGTAAACCCTTAATACATTTGTGGTACCTAAAAGTTCTTAACAAATGCTTACTTTTATTATTTGCAATTAGATCTAGCTGGAATCGAATTGTTGGCCTTATCTAATAGCTAAGTTGAATAAGTTTCTTGACCTTTCTAAACTGGAATAAGTTTCTTAACCTCTTTGAACATTATTTTTTGTTTGTATGATCTGATTAATACAACTTACCTCATAGGGATGTCGATTTAATTAGGAGAGTCAAAAGCTGACAAAGCATGGAGAAGAATTCTGTAAACTAGGAAAACATATAACTTTGACATTAGTCTACAACAGGTACAGTCCTTGCTCTCATGGATTAGTATCTGGTGCAGGAGATGGCCAAGAAAGTTTCCATTTTAATAAGAGCTATAATGGGGAAGAACAGAGTGCTTTAGGAGCCTAGAGAGGGGTCTCTTATCCAGACTTAGGAAATAATCAAGCAAGATCTCCCAGAGGAAATGGTGTCTAAACTTATCTGGGAAAGATGAGTAAACGAGAACCAGATGCAGGGGTATGGTGGGAGGTGAGGAACAGCAGGCAATTGTGGAGGAGTAAGAAAAGCCTTGAAACCAGAAAGACGCTGGCAAATCAGAAGTCCAGTACAACTGGGACTACAAGTACATACCAGAAACTATTTGAAGCACCTTAAAATTGTTATTGTAATTGACCCTTCTGTAGCCCTATGAATTAAGGTCATAATGTCCATTTCAAGAATAAGAAAACTTAATCCCAATTAAAGGTCATTATTTATGTAAGGTTTCAATAAAATAAAGAGCCAAGATTGAAACTTGAATAATTGATTCCAAAGCCATTGTTCTTTCCTTTGACCAAGAGCTGAGAAAGAGAAGAAAATTTTAAGGATTCAGTGCTCTTGACATGAAGGTTTCCAACCATCAGTCCTGAAGGAAGGGGTGGGCATGTAATCATGTGCCTTTGATGCATCTTTGTTGAGGTTGGCATGGTAGAGACAGGTATAGCCAATGTTGTCCTCCCCAGGGATCACTTAAAGCTTAATCCTTCTGGGAGAAAGGAATAGTCTTTGGCAAGCATGATTCTCAGATGGTCCAGATGCTTAGGAGACTGAAAAGAAGCTGTGGGAACAGAACAGGCAGGCTTCGCAGTGAGAAACATGTCTTTAGACAGGATCCTGAACATTTAGACCTGATCGGCAGCTGCCATCTTGCTGAGAATTTTTGTACCACCGTGAGCGATTACAGCTTTCTGTAAGCACAAGTGGCCTTCCTGATAAAATTCAATTTCAAGGAATTAAGGAAGAGGCCCTCATTAGGCCTTCCCTATCTCAGGCCAGCAGCTTTATTGTTCTATGGCTGCTTCAAAGGACCCTCTCTGGAAGGACTTGTGCCTTCTCTCCCTAAGCCTTATCGGCTTCCCTCAGACCAGCTCATTTGCCTAATGGCATCTCCACAAAGGCAGCAGAAGTCCAAATCTGAGCTGAGCAACTTCTCACTTTTGGCCAGCTGCAGGAACTCCCCTGGCCTCCCTGTGTTGGATGCTCAGAACTCACTGGATATCCTGTTTCTCCAAATCTTGACCTGGCAGCAGTCAGCTGCAGACCTGAAATTTTCTTCGGACCAGACATTCAAGACCCACTGGGTTCTCTAATGTGTCATGTTCTCCAACAGTCACTGTGCTGGCATTGCACCCAATGATGCCATGGCCAGCCTGCTGCTTCTCTCCTATACTGGACATTGACAAGGGATCAGGGAATAGATAGAGGAAATATTGTGCGATGGATAACAGTTTTCTGATCATACCGATCTAAGGGGGATCTCATAGTAATTAGATGTTTGACCTTATATGTTGCAAAGCCTCATTCTCATTTATAAAACAGGAATACTAAAACCTACTTTATGGGGAGGATGTGAATATTAGATGATATTATGCCAGGAAAAAATGCAAGGCATTCACTTATTTAGTCAAGAGATATTTATTTTTTTAGTAAGTCTAAAATATGATTTTCCTCTGAAGAAGAGGTGACAAAGATACCATCGAGCACAATAACTATGGTTTATTCATCTTCTCCATAGTATCGATGTTTGAGAAAGTTGATGTTTGATAAATGTTTGTTTAAATTTAACTAAACATCTACAGAAGACCTTGGAACTACAGAGAGGGCAGTCAGCTTGGAGTCAGGACATGAGGGTCTACTTTATGTGACACTGAGAGACTTACTTGGGGTCTATCACTTTGCAACAATATTTGACATTGAGCAAATCACTTCACTTCTTTAAGTGCCAGTTAGCCCTGCAAAATCGGTGTCATGATGCTCTCAGATATCTGGAAATAATAATCATGAAACCAAAACCACTGGAAGTCCTCTACACAAAAGAATACTTTCAATTCACTAATGAAGAACAAAAATATATTAAGGCATTGAATTTCTCCTGTCTTAGGCACTCCATTTATATTCTCTCTGACTCCATAATGAAACTCTGTGGAGCAGGTCTTAGTACCTTTATTACAGAGGTAAAGAGACTGAAAATGAGAAAAGTTGTGTCTTGCCAAATGTCACACAATGGTACTCCATCCTTCCAGTTGCTTAGGTCAACATGGGAGACATCCCTGGTGGCTCTCTTTCTCATTCTCCCATATCAAGTTCTCCTAAAAATTACAGTTAATTCCACCTTCAAAATACATCCAGAATCTGATCATGTGCCATCTATAATACTTAAGTCCCATCATCTCTTGCCTAGATTTCCATGTGGTCTCCCTAACCACATCTATTATCTTCTCCAGAATCAGTCCTTTGAAACCTCAGTCAACACAATTCCTCAAGTGAAAACACCCTCATGTTTTCCATCACGGTCAGAACAAAAGCTGAAGCCTAGCAATGGTCTCAGATGCCTTGTGTGTTTGTATTCTTTTCTGCCTCTGAGACCTTGAGTCAAGCTTCACTCTCCACTTTGCTCACTCTGCTCAATTCTACCAGCTCTGCCTCTTTGCCTTTCCTTGGTGAGGAAAGGCGTATGCCACTGCCTCGGGGCCTTTGCACTTGTCTCTCCCTTGGTCTGGAATGCCTTTCCTCACATTTTCCTCACATGGATCACATTTGTACTTCATTCAGGTATTCTCAAATGTCAGTTTATCAGAGTTCCCTTCTCTGATTGCTCCACGTAAAAAAACAACTCTCCCTCTCCTGTCATTCACTAAGCCCTTAAACCACTTGGATTTTCCTCTTAGCACCTATTGCCTGCTATACTAGTTGATGAGTTTTAAATTTGCCTACTTTTTGTCAACCTAGAACACAACTCTGTGTGGGCTTGGACTAAATCTCTCTTTTCACCTACTTCATAGAACTACACTTTACATGAAATTAAATGTATTCATTTTAATGCATAGTTTGATGAGTTTTCACAAATATAATCAGATAGAGAACATTTTTGTTACACCAGAAAGTTCTCTGTGTCCCACTCCCCGTCCTAGGCAACAACATGATCTGATTTTTAGAACTATAGATTAGTCTCTCCTCTTCTAGAATTCCCATAACTGGAATCATACAGTACATACACTTTTGCATCTGGCTCCTTTTGCCCGATTCATAATGCTTTTGAGATACATTAATATTCTTCTGAATATCAGTATTTTCTTTTTATTACTAAGTAGTATTCCCATTGTAATGAATATACCACAATTTGTTTACCTATTGACCTAATGATGAACATTTAAGGTGTTGCCAGTTTTGGACTATTATGAATGAAGCGGCTATGACCATTTGTGTGCAAGTACTTTGTGAACATATTTTCCTTTTCTTACGTAAATACAAAGGAGGAGCATTGCTGGTCATAGGCTAACTGTATGCTTAACTTCGCTCTAAATCTTCATTTTTCACTGATACATCCCCACCATCTAGAACAAGAGTCTAGCATGTAGTAAGCACTCAATAAATGTTTATTAATTGAAAACTTCAACAGTAATACTTAGAATGGATACAAGTCCATATCTCCCTGAGCATCAAGTTAGAGTGTTCTGTTCACGGATTCAAACTGACTGATCAAGGTAAAATTATTGGTGCATAGGATTCATTTCAGACTTCTGTGGTCAGTGCCTGTGTGAGTAACCTCATGAGACCCTCAGTGAAATTATTCACGATGGAGCATGAATGGAGACAACCCTGACACGAGGCAATGTCTCTCTGGCCTTGATATTTAACAGGCCTTGCCTGGCTGTTTCCTTCCCACCAGGGAGCCGCTGTTATAATCCCCAGACTTCTCTCTCTCTCCCTCTGTCCACTCTCGCAATCCCATTATCCTCCTGCCTGGAGAGTCGAGTTCCTCTGACAGGCCTGCCAGCACAGAGACTTATGTGGGTGTATTGAATTCACCACCTGGTGACTACAGTTAAAATTTCTCTCCTTTGATTTATTTTGGCTGGGAGAAAGAAATCATTTACGTTCTTGGAGATGCAGATAAGAGATGATACATGTCCCATTCATTTCCCTGATAGCAACAGTTCCTGTCACTCACACAGATGGAAAAGAGACTTCAATCACACCCACGCCTGTATCGGAGGAAAGATGAGGTGCTGGAGGGAGCAAAAGGGAAGAGAAGAGAAGGAATAGACCAGAGGAAGGAGATAATGAGAAACATGCCTGATATTTCTGGGAAGAGGATTTAAACCAAAGGAAGATGTACTTCCGCTTGATTCACAACGTTGTGTTTTCTACTGAGAATGCAGCCCCTCTTTTCAATCAGTTGAATAGAGTCAGATATCACCTTGAAGACAGTATACAGTCATCCCTTGGTATCCACAAGGGTTTGGTTCTCCAGGTCCCCCACAGATACCAAAGTTTGAGGATGCTCAAGTTCCTTACATAAAATGGCATAGTATTTTCATATAACCTACACACATTTTCCCATATGCTTAAAATGATCTCTAGTTTAGTTATAATAACTAATGCAATATAAATGCTATGTAAATAGTTGCTGGGACGTGGCAAAATCAAGGTTTGCTTTTGATGACTGTCTGTAATTATTTTTAGAATATTTTCGATCTGCTGATGGTTGAATCTTTGTAGATACGGAAAGCCAACTGTAATCCAGGAGTTCTTATCTTCGGGGGGCGGGGTCTGTGGATAGACTGGTAGAAGATTTGTGAACTTCCTGACATGGGGGGACAGAGCAGTAAAGGCACCTGTCTTTCCTCAGACACTCAAAAGGGGTCTAATGACGACAAAAAAGTTAAAAATAAGCTGACCCAGTAAAACTTGATATTTACAGTTAAGAATACTTAAATCTAACAAGATAAGAAACATACTCAAATTCATACTGCCGATCATATTTATGTCAGAGTCAAAAGTAGCACTCAAGTCTCCTGACTCTCATATTCAGTCTATTTCATCCTGTTCCTCATCTGTACACCTGCTAGTAGGAGGTGGTGCAATTTGGTCTGTATTCCAATCAGATCACCTGTAACAGCTCCTGGAGGTGGGCAAGGAAAGTGTGACTGATACCATTTGACAGATGAAACAGAGGAGCTCAGTCAACTCACTTCTTCAAGATGTATTTAGTAGACCTAAGTTGGTGTAGCTTCATGAATCATAATTCTAATCCCTCCTCTGACAGCAGATCCCTTTACCCCCACCTCCAGACCTACACATGAGTGGGCGTGTCACTCAGGCTGAGCCAATCAGAGTATGTCCCTCCCTTCGTGAGTGTAGGGGTAGACGCATGATCCAAGCTGGGCCAATCAGAAACCTCCTCTGGAATTTTTTAAAACTGAAATTGGAAGTGGGTTCTTCTGTTTCTCTCTGGTAATACATTGAGGAAGAGACCTCAGATGAGATGGGAGCTACATAGAGAAGTCTGGGAGAGTAAGACCTGCTCAGCAAGAATGAGGGGAAAAAGACAAAGCCAATAAACAGGGTTCTGACATCAATTCTTTGTTATTTTTCTTCCCAAGGCTTACATTTCCGTCACTCCCTTATCTGTGAGCTATCCAAGTATGCTCTGAATAATTATCTTTTGCAGGGAGGTGAAACAGGGGATATGCCATTTGTAACTGAATGCGTCTAAGTGTGACTCAGGTGATCTTGTCCCTTGGAATCCATCTCTTCGAAAACATCTTTGATATCATTTTAAACAACTACTTATACCCTTTCAGTGCCAAAATGGAGCAGGAAGATGCCTGTGGGGGAGTTAACCATACCACTGAATGCAGAATCCCAGAGGAAGAGCCATTTCCTGTTCTTTCTAATTTCCAAGTTATGAGGAGGTTTTCTCATCCCTTTTCTTTATCTCCTTTTTCTCTCTCATTCTCTCTCCTTGCTTTCTTCTAATACTCTTTTCCTCCCTCTGTCACCTTTTAATATCCATAGAGTTCTGATGCCCCCTGCTGCTGGCTGTGGGCTTCTTGCTGGCTGCAAGAACCACGTTTCTCTGGTTGCTGACCTCTCTCATTCCTGGTCTTTCCAGCCTCTGTGTCATCTGTGCTAGTTCTTTCTTCTCTCATTACATTTTTCTCCTATGTTATCTAAGTGACTGTCTCTATTTCCTCACCATCTTTCTGTGCCACTTGTATCTTATTACCCGCATCTTTGTTTTAGCGTCTTTCTCCCCACCCACTTTCTCAATTTCACTTTCTGATTATGTTCTCTCTGCCTCAATCTATATCCCATTTCGTATTTCTGAATTCCTGGATTCCTGTCTTTTGGTATGTTTCACAGGCTCAGTTTCTGTTGCACACCCTCACCCACTCACTGGTGGAATGTTTTCTTTCACAGAGAAGCACACCAAATGTTCCCCTGACTGTCCTAAGAAAATTTCACCAGGAGGTGGTCAGCCTTACTGAACAGCTGGGTAGCCCTTTGCACAGAGTTCCTCTGAGAAATAAATCTCTTTCACTAGGTTACAGAAAGTTAAGATTTCTTCTGCAGTCTTTACCACCAGCTTGCTTTTTGAGATTGGGCAAGTTATTTAACTTTTCTGAGCTGTAGGTTTGAAAACTGTGTGCCTGACAGTCGCTAGAGATGGGGAGGGAATAAGTGTCAGAAGACTCTGGATCATCTTCTGAATCAGAGAAGGAAGTTATGGTTCTGAAGCTCCCTGTAAGAGGGTAGTATGTGTCACAACTGTGCTGTGGAGCTCTCAGTGTGAGGTGCCTGCTTAGGAAGTCCTGCTGACGGATAGATTCTTTTGCTAACAAATAGGACTAATATTCCAAGAACCCCACCGGCCTGAGTTTGTTTTTCTGCCAAAGTGAGCTAGTATTAGCATTTGAGGTAAACACCCAAACAACCTAACCAAAATGTATAACCATCCATCTGGGTTCACAGAAGGGAACCATCAGTGGTCTAATGAAACTCTGAATGACTGAGGCTCACCTCTGAGTCATCCCTAACCCTTCCTTCTGCTCAGCTTTTCATAATTCGTCATCTTCTTTATGTTTGTCCTGCCAATCTTTCCCCTCCTCTCCATTACCTTGGCCTCTACTCTGGACTAAGACTGTTGTTTATGACAACATATACATGTCTGTAAATTCTACATCAGTGGGTTTCTCTGATGGCAAAAACTATGTCATAATCAACTTTTGATTTCCCCTGATGCTTAACAGCTTGTCATTTTAAACACAGTAGACACTCCATTTCTGTTTTCATTTTCTGAAAGTCAAAAGAATGGGAGCAAACAATTCAAGCATGAAGGAGAGAGGAAGAAGACAATATAAAAGACGGGAAGAAAGGAAGGGAAGAAAGGGAGAGAAATATTTTAAAGTGTTTTTATTATATTACAAGACTCCTTTAAGACATAAAGCTCACTTTATTATTGGTTTACTTATTACATTTAAGCACTGATTGCAGAGAAGGAGGACCAAAAATATGGAAAGGTAAAGAACTAGGAGCCAACTGAATATCAAATTGGGAATGAAATTATAAAATTTCTCAAATCAGAGAGTAATCCAGTAAGAAAGCAGCACTTGCTTTACAGGGTTACACCTCTGAAAACAACTTTTGTAGATGCACGTTTATCCTGCAAAGCAAAGATGCCTTCGTAACCCAAATACATCCTTTCCGCTGGCTTCAGGGAAACCACTCAGCATGCAGTAGCCCCTGGTAGCGCTGTTCCCACCATTCCCGTCACTTTCCCCACAGTGCAGCCTCCCCAGGTCAGATGCTGGCAATCGATACCAAACACCTCATGCTTAAATCCATCAGTGAAAAGGCTGTTACAATAACAGCAGCTATTTTATGTGGCTGCTGATTTCTTTGGGGCCTCCCAGACCCAAAGGTAGGAAATAATAAGTGGTCATTTTTCACCAAGACAGACAATACAGGAGGACAGTTGGAGCAGAGGTGCTTCCTGTGAACTGTACCGTCTATGCAAGTGCTGCCAGGAGAAGAGATAAAAACCCACCTCCTGATAGGTTTTCAATGCTTGTGCTGATGACGAGCACCAATAGGCATCCTCACCAACACAGTAATCAAGGCAACACAATCCTGCATCCCTGTGCAGACCCATCACTGTGGTTTCATGTGAGCCTCCAGGTGAGGCTGTGTGACTGGTAAAAGAACAACCATCATCCTCATTTCACAGATGGACAGAGACACACAGGGGAGGGAGTTATTAAATGGCAGAACTAGGGGTAGAACACAGAGCTTCTTTCTCTTCACCCAGTTCTTTTGTTTCCTTTTTTTCCCCTCAGATTGAATAGCAGTGAGATGATATAGTGATACAGATCCAGACATTGATGGAGTCACACCAAATTGTGGTTTTGAGGAATGGTTAATGACCTGGGGAAATGTTTATGGTATAAAGTTAAGTAAAAGAAGAACTATGTATGTATTAAAATCCTGATTTTGTAAAAATTTTGTATAGATATATCACACATTATATATTAACCAAAAATACCTCTGGATGGTGATATAATGAGTGACTTCAGGTTCTTCCTTATGCTTTCTTGTGTTTTATACATTTCTTATAGTATACATATAGTCCTAATATTTTTTAAAAGTTAATTTGAATATATAATTTGAATTAATAATGTATTTTACACACACACACACACACACACACACACACACACACACACATCAAAAGCAGATAATCCCAAGAAGAAATCCTTTTTCCACTTTCTCTTGTTTTCTTCTATGGAGGCAATAAAACCAGGTAGCAGTAGAACCCAATGACTCTGCTGGACCATATCCCTGGTCAACTCCGTAACCTAAGTCCAATGCTTTCTCTCTAAGCGTCACAATCTTCACCAATCAAAAAAGGCATATTTCTATTTCTTGCCTAATTTATATGGTTTTTGAAAAACAAATGAAGAAATAAGATTTTGTGCCTGGAGCCCAAGTGTGCAGGCAGACAGAAAGCAGGGGTATTATGCAAGAGGGGGATCCCTGCTCTTGCAACCAAAAATGTATTCAGAATTACTGTCTTCTCCAAGCTGTAGGCTGTAGCAGGCCCCGTGATTATCTCTTCACAATCAAATGGGTGCAAATCTAGGGCAGCAGATGTAGCTCCAGTGGAGGGGGGTGGGAGTCTCTAATTGCAGAATTTACATGAGATGAGATTTCCCCAGAGGCAGAGAAACTGACTTCACTGGAGACAGTGGGAGCTATTTTCCCAAACAGAGAAGGATACGGAGGCTTTGAGAAGAGGCTGCCTTGCTCTCGGCCCTCAGTGTCCTTAGAGGAAGGAAAATAACTTAAAACTGAGACTTAGGGCTTCCCTGGTGGTGCAGTGGTTGAGAATCTGCCTGCCAGTGCAAGGGACACGGGTTTGAGCCCTGGTCTGGGAAGATCCCACATGCTGTGAAGTGTCTACGCGTCCAGAGCCTGTGCTCCACAACGGGAGAGGCCACAACAGTGAGAGGGCCGCATAACGCCAAAAAAAAAAGCAAAAACAAACTGAGACTTGGTGGTGAGCAATTGAATTAAATTTAAGGAAACTTTATTGAACACCTACTTTCTGCTAGGCACTATGGGACTAAGAGGCAAACAATGCCATGGTGGAGAATTGAGAAATATTTTTCTGTTGCCGTTTGTGTGTCAGGTACTCTGTTAAACTCTTTATTTAAATTATCATGTTTCTTTATTACAATCAATGTGTGAGGTAGAGATGAAGCTAGGTAACTTCCTCAATGCATCAAGCACTCATGCAACAAGAGCCTGTTAGAACATCTGAGGTCTGCACACATGCCAGGCTCTCCGCACTTGGCTTCCTTTTCAGAGGCTGTTCCTTTTACCTAGGAAGAAATCCCTTCTCACTTTCCCCACTTGAACTAATACTCCTTTAAGAATTAGTTCAACTGCCATCTTTTCCAAGAAGCCTTCTTTCACCCACCTACTCTTAGGCTAGTTGAGATCCCCAACTCTACTCCTAGTGCATTGTTTCCACGTAATTATGTACTTGCTTGTCTGTATCCCTCACTACACTGCATACATTTTTTTTCTTTTTTTCTGTTAGAATCTCTGGTGCCTAACAGAAAACTAGAGAAAAGAAGATGCTCAATAAATGTTTGTTTTCTAAGACTTCATGGAAAGAAAGAAAAAGATAAACAGATGACTAAATGGATGGGTAAATTAGTAAGTGAATTAAAGTATCAATGAAAGACAGCATGAATGTTTCTGATACAGCTCTGAATGCTGCAGATATAGATGGTGAGAGGGCATAGAAATAACTGGAACACAGCAGAGGTGGCAAAAACAGATAGGTCACAAATACCAACATGAAAGCAATGCCACATCCAGGAAAACCATGACTCTTTTTAGCTTGCCGTTTCCCAAAAATGGCATCCGATTTCTTGCAATTGACCTGTGCATTCTGAAAATGTCCACCCATCCTGCCAGTTTCTTATCTGGTGCATCCTTTGAGGCTCATGTAAAAGCTTCAGGCCCCAAAATCTGGACGGGGGCAAATACCTGCTCACAGCCTTCTGTCTCAGACTGTGCATGAGTGTAACTTCCCAGTTGATTCCGATAGTTAGTCATGTTTAGGATCTTCTACTGTAATGGAAATCCTTGTACTGTAGAGAGAAAGCTATACCAGAGAGTTTTTATACCCCATAAATCTGGCATTTTATGGTTTCGCAGTAATACAACTGCCACTTATTAAAAGCTATTCAGTTTTTTTGAAAAGTCTTGCCATTGACAAAGGGTTAAAGTTACTGCATTTTCTTATTTAATCTTCATGATACCCTTAGTGTTGTAGGTGAGATCCTCTTTCTTGGATAGATGAGGAAACTGAAACTAAGTGAGATTGCTTAGTTTTCTTTTGTCCTAGCCCGTCAAATATTTTGTGGGTTTCCTCTCCTTTCTCACTCTCTTTCCTCCAATATTAGAAACTATTAGTACTAACACATATCTGATCCTTGTCTCCTTCTGGATACATTGAAGGACCATCCTTCTTAGCTCTTTATAATTCAGAAGGGCCATTTGACTACTTCTGGCCAGTGAGCTGTGAGCAGAAATACATATGTCACTTGGGGACATAAAGCATTTTAATTGCTGGTGCAAGATCCTTCATCACCCCACACCCCTCTCCAAGTCTCATGCTCCCTTCTCTCCCTATTGGAGCCTCATGTTGATAAAATAGTCACAAGACTAAAGCTGCCTGGATAGCTACTGCCCTGAAGAGAGGCATGGACTTTATATAAGTGAGAATTAAATTTTATCTGTGTTAATCCTAAAACCTGTGGAGGTTGTCTCTTAACCCATTTTCACCTGATAAATGTAGATGCTCCTATGAAGAATAGCAAACCTGACTTCTGCCTTCTGAGCTCCCACCCCGCTGACCCTGCTAGATCAGAGTTTCTCTGCCCACACTTTCCGGAGGTTTTTCCTGTCCTCTACACATAGTGCTCCCCTGGTGGGCTTCTACAGACCATTAATCATGACCCTGTAATCATCTCTGGAAGTGCACTTAAATTCAGTCCCCGATCAATATTCCTCCCCGCACTGCCCCACGCCTACTCTCTTCTCACACATCACTGAAATAAACAAGCTAGGCTGTCCGCAGGTGACCCGCACTCCAGGCGGCTTTATTTGTCTCATCCCCATCTGCACCATTCCAGACCCATGGACCTAGGAGTTACCAAAAGGTCACAAAGTCAAAGATCTTTGCAAATTTGAACACCTGTGGAGCTGGAAGAAGTCATCCAGTGGAAGAATTAAGAATATGGGGAATGGAAGCTGCATGCTTGCATGTCCTTTACAGCAGAGCTGCAAGAAAACATTCAGTTTCCCACAGTAACACCTCTAGGGGCAAGGCATTTACTAAGCTCACAGACATCTTCTTTAACCTTTGGGCACTCCTGACTCTTTAGCTAGATCTTCATTGTCTTGTGCCTATGTATTTCATCCAGGGCCCTGAGTGTACCACTTTAGAGTCAAACAGAGAAATCTGTTCTATGTCACAACAGTTCTTTAAGAATTTGAGAAAAGTTGCAGGCTGTTCCTCATCTGGCCACAGTATCCTCTCCTTTGAATTTAAGCCTTCTCATCTACACATAAGGAAAATAACCCCCAGAGAGAGAGAGAGAGACAGACAGACAGACAGAGAGAGAGAGACTGAGACTTAACCAAGATCGCACAGCTTCCAATCCAGGGCTCTTTGTATTTATTTACGTTTATTTAGCAAACATTTTTAAAGCACATAGTAGATAATGCAGGACTTACGATTTGAATATGATTCAAACCCTGCCAATAGAGGTGCAAAAATTCTAGTAGATATGTGGACAGTTGAAACTGCTATAGTGAGAAGAAGGTGGGGAAAATTATAGTTATTAAATGTCTTCTAAATGTCAGGCATTGTCAGGTACCTCTCATATATTATTTCATCTAATTTTTCAAGTACACTCTAACACTGGCAATATTGCCCGATCTTGCTGATTTAAAAACTTTACCAGTTGTCTATTGCTGCAGAACAGACTGCCCAAGAGTAGTGGCATAAAACCATTTTATTCTGCTCATGGATTCTGTGGGCCTGGAATTAGGACAGGTTACAGAAGGTATAGCTTGTCGCTAGACAAGCTAGAATGAGTTGAAGTTGGGCTCAGCTGGGACTGACTATCAGAGACACCTACACATAGCCTCTCCATGTGGCTTGGGCTTCTAGTGGCAGCTGTGTTCTACAGACTTAGCACTGGAAGTCATTCAATGTCACTTGTATTGGTATCTATAAGGCGAACGTGGATTAACTTAGAAATTAGACTTCAGTTTGTAATGGGGAAATGGCAAAGTCACCCTGTAGAAGAAGCTGTGGGATGGGAGATATCACTATGACATACTCTAGGTTTAAGTTGTATGACTGGCACATGGTAGAAGCAGGGTGAGAATCCAGGCCAATCTAGCTGTGGCAGATTTTGCTATGTGACTTAAGAAGATGGGTAGACCTTTATGTTCTTAGAGACATCTCCACGGAGAAGATGCCATTTGGAATGGGCTTGGAAGGAGAGAGGAGATTTGCACATGGAGACATTCTGGATTTGGAATAAAGTATGACTAGAATCACAGAGGCGCCATCATGTACTTCCTTGACCATCTCTGGGTCTTTTTCTGTTTCCAACAAGGAGACATGGATAATTATCCTCCCCAACAGTGACCAGGAGTACTAGGTACTGGAAAAGTCTTACAACTAAAAGCTGGCATCGTTTGCCAGATGGCAAGGTCCCGAGTTGGCTACTGCACATTGCACAGGCAACTGAGCTTTTGACACAGTCCAGGTACAGAGAGAGGATGGGGCTAAATGGAAGAAAAGAAAAAAGAAAGCTCAATTTTGGAGGCTCAGAGCAGGCTGAAATCCTCTATGATAAGGCAAAATGGATGGCAACTACAGCCCATTGCCTTGTGGCAGTAACCCTTTGAGCCTCTGAGTAACCAAAATTAGCTCAAAAGCATTTGGCATGAGAATCTTAGGAAGTTTTCTGGGCTAATTGTATACCTCATACTTAGGGAGTAAGACAAAAGTTCTGTTGAAACCTAAATTATAGAGGAAGAGACTTTCATGAAGATTTTATGAGCACCCAAATTGTAACAATTTCCAATGTCTACTTTCAGCAATCCCATCACCTACCCAAGACATTCCTGTAGCTGCTGACTAGTATCAGACCCATTATGTCATACATGTACTTCATTACTTATTTATTGACTATTAACCCCATGAGAATGTGAGTTCCACATGGAGAGTCTCTTGGTGCTGTATCCTTAGCCCCAAGGAAAACGCCTGCACATAGTCACTGAATGTTTGTTAGATAAATCAGACCCCAGGGAGGGTAAGAGGGGGCTGACAAGCTTCTAGCTGCAACCTTTCTCCTTCATCTTGGGGGTACATGTGACCCTGTAGCACTGTCAATAAGCCAAGACTGGTTTTCTTGTCACCCACACACCCATTCTAAATTTTGACATCAGACCTATTTGGGATGCAACCCCAGATCTTCTACTTAGTATCTGTGTGATCTTGGCCCATCATTTAGCTTTACTGAGCATTAATTTTTCCACAAATATTTTCATCAGAAGGTTGATGTGTAGATCAAATTATGAAGGTGTGTTGAAGTTGACAGTGAGGCAGGGGGCTCAGTCATCTGGTCCAGCCAACCCCAGGTTACTTCCTGCTAAGCTTGGATAATGAAAGGAAAAGGAGAAAGGAGAAGCAAAAAAAAAAAAAAAAAAAAAAGAAACAAGCAGGAGGAATAGGAAGAAGAGGAGGAGAAAGAGGTCAGGACATAGGAAATGGAGAAACACAAAAAGTGAAAGAAATGAGAGTAGACGAGAGAAAAGGGAGAGGAGTGGGAAGGAGATGAGAGGTGAGGAGGAAGAAGGTAAAGAAAAAGGGAGAAAAGAGAAAGGGAAAGAGAAAACAGGAAGGGAAAAAGTTTTGGAAAAGATTGAGAAGAGATAAAAAATTGGGACAAAGAGAGGGGGAGGAAGAAATGGAGAGGTCCTTCGGAGAAGCATCCCAGGATTCCAACAGTGACATCAGGGCTCAGGGCTCATTCACTGGCCCCAGAACCCAGACTGTGGACCCCCCTGCAAGAGCATTGCCCCTCTATCTGGCTGTCCCTGTGTCGGCCAGCCCTCCCACTGAGGAGCTCTAGCCAGCCAGGAGGCAGAGCCAGGATCCCCGGAGAGGCTGGGGGCTCACCTCCCAGAACTAATTTTTTGTTTCATGCTCTCCAGCCCCTCTGATTGGCTTTGACAATTAGTACAGCCTTGGCTTCCTGTTGAGGGCATGAGGTGGGTTCCAGCAGACATCATTAGCCCTGACTTTATGGGGATTTATTCAGTCTGTTACCATGACTCATACTTTAGTAATGAGGTCTCTTTTCCAGGCGCTCAGTGCTTTGCTACTGGTGTCCCTCCCCCTGTCTTCCTACAGTGGCTCCATTTCCATCTTTCCCCTGAGAATTTCCTGGCTTCCCTCCTGGTTTCAACCACCTTTCAGGGGTGGAGAATGGAGAGTGGTTTCTATAACTTCTGTCTTGCAAAGAGCCTCAGAGAGCTACCCAGCTAGGCCAACAAGTAGTGAGAAAACACACAATATGAAGAGTTGTTTTTTTGTTTGTCTGTTTTTTTCTAGAGAGACAGGAGAGAGATCTTGGACCTACTACCAAAAACCCAGATCTGGAAAATTGTTTATATCCCTTTACTCTGCTTGATGTAATTTGGAATGTCAGAGGAGAAGTAGAACTTTAAGACTCTAGACAAATATCTCAGTGGAGAAACTAAGGTTCAGGGTGGGAAGAAGGCTTGCCCAAGATCTCACATAGAGTGGTAGTTAGACCTTGAACTTGTAACTTCTGACTCCTCTTTCCTCCCTATTCTTTCAATTTATTAATTCACTTATCTATTCAAGTAAATACTTGAATCAAGGATCAAGGGCCAGCTCTGCTGTGAAGCTTTCTAAGACAGTTAGGGCTGGCTTGGTCCTACCTCCCCTTTGTACCTCCTGAGCCCTGAATACATATACCAACATTATGGACTTCAATGCTGCATTATTCAGTATAATCTTGTGTCTCGGGGGACTAGAATCTTTAGGATGGAGATTCACTTGTGTAGCCCTGTCACTGGCACAAGGCCTGGCACAAAGTAGATGCTGAGTAAATGTTCCATGAATGAAGGAATGAACAAGCTTCAATCTTCTGATCAACTGCCAAGTATCAGAAAATACTATAGATTCAAGAGATTAACCCCTGTCCCAACTGCCTCCTTGACTGTGGTCCTCACCCTTTAGTGGGAAGACATCACCCTTTCTCTTGTCCTCCTGATTCTTGATTTTCCCAAAGTCCCTGGGGAATGTGCACTGCCTTCCTTTTGAGAGACCGATTAGTGCTGATTTAGAAGTTTATGGACATTTATTTGAACTTGAAGGGAGAAACGATAAGCCCTTGATCCCGCAGAAGCTGACATGACCATTTTCAAGGTTCAAAGTTCTCTTTGCCTATTTCAGTGAATCACTGAGGGCTTTCCTAGGCAAACTGAACCAAGTAACAGCTTTTGAAAGAAACAAAACTGGGCATCGCTCAGGGAGATCAGCTCGGTGCTGTGTGACCACCTAGAGGGGTGGGATACGGAGGGTGGGAGGGAGATGCAAGAGGGAAGGGATATATGTATACATATAGCTGATACACTTTGTTAAACAGCAGAAATTAACACAACATTGCAAAGCAATTATACTCCAATAAAGATGTTAAAAAAAAATAAATAAATAAATGCAAAAAAAAGAAAGAAAGCTGGGTTGTTAAATCCCAGGAAAATAAAGGGGGGAAAGGAAGGAGCTAGAAGGATGTTTAACTCACCTGACAATCTGATTTGGATGCTCTCAGGGTTACCTGATGCATTTTAAGTCCAAGGTAGAGAGACGGCTCCAGAGGAAAATATCCCACTCCCAAGACAAAGACCCTCAGTGGGCTCTGAGTGGGCAAGATACAAATAGGCAGCCATTTCTACCAGGTAGGCTATAAATCCAACCTTTATTACCTTTTATTATGTTGTTTCAACAGACTCTTAAAGACAGCACAACAGTCGGTTGATAGCTGCACTAAATCTCTTTCATTTTCTCCTCATATTACTTTCACCTCCTGGAGTTTTTTTCCTCTCTCTCTCTCTCTTCATGAGTCAAATTTTATTGGTCTTCTCTAGAGGATGGCAGTAGAATAGAAACATCGTTTATGATTGGGAAACAAAACCCAGCAACTCCCAAACCCCAAAACTGTGAGCAAGCAATGAATGTGTGTGTGTAACCTGTATATGTATATGTTTTATTTGTGGAGATATATATATATATATAGCAGAAAGCAGAGGAAAAGCATAACATGGCAAAATGAGAGCAGGGGGATTGGCAGGAATGAATTTAAAAGCAATTTACTGCTAAGATGTCAAAGCCTAAATTGGAATGAAAATAAACTAAGAGTCACCATTTATAAAAGCCCTGCTTAAAGAACAGAATTCTGTTAAGGGCTAAAATGTAGTTCCAAGAATACTGTGAGGTGGTGAAGTGAGGCAGAGAGGTAGAGAGAAGAGAAAAGAGAAAATGAATAGGAGTTAGGGAAAAGTAAATTCTAGAATCTTTCTGTCTGAGCTCTAAAGTAAGGCTCAGAAACATTTTCATTGCATCTGAAGTAGTAATTAAGTAGATATTGAACAAACATCTTCAACCAATTTTCCTTTCCTTTATTAATCAATTATTAGTGCCTCTAGGGGATTGACTACTAGGTGCTCATTTCCTTACTACCCTTCCTTAACTATGACTCACATACATGCAAACACCCCCCCCAAGCTGATGATGACAATTGCCTTTTTGAAGACCCCTTAACCTACCCTCCGCTTATTCTTAAAGAGCTAACTGTTCCACCTCATTCTTGAAACTGCCCCGACAATTCTCATCCTTCTTTGAGCCCCTTACCCTCTGTTCTCACTGCCCCATGATGTCTCTTGTCCACCAGACCTGGAAGACTTTTTTTTCACCTCTGTATTGTCACTTCTTTTAGATCTAAGTGTTAACTCCTTGAGAACTGGAATCATGTTCACCCTTGAGTTAGACTGCCTTGTTCACAGCCTGGCTTTACCATTTACTGGCTGTGTGATCTTAAGCAGGTTACAATCCCCTGAGAACCTCTGTTTCTTCATCTGCTAAATGGGGGAAGGGGACTTCCCTGGTGGTCCAGTGGTTAAGACTTCACACTTCCAAAGCAGGGGGTACGGGTTAGATCCCTCCTGGTCAGGGAACTAAGATCCCACATGCCGTGCAGCGTGACCAAAAAATAAAAAATGAATGGGGGAAATACTACCATCTCCATCATAGGGTTTTAGCAAGGACAAAATGAGACAACAGGTGAAAACTGCTGGTGCAGCTATGCCACTTTCTGGCTAGGAGGCAGTAGGCTCTGAAGTTGTCTTTATTCATAAGAAAAAATAAACATAACGACCAAGCGTTTGGAACATCATGAGGTCGTAAAACATGGTGGTTATAAGCTCAGACTCTGAAGCCAGACTACATGGATTCATTTGCAGTCTATGCCACTTATAACTGTATGACTTTGGGCGAGTTACTTGACCTCTTTTGCCTCCATTTCCTCATTTGTTAAAGATACTAGCAGTACTTACTGTATAGAGCTCTTGTGGAGATTAAATGAGCTAATTCAAGTAAAGTGCTTAAAACAGCCCCTGACACATGGGAAAGGTTCAATACATGTTAGCTGATATTACTGTGATTTAAATAAAATGATGAACATGAAGGCACATAGTAGGAGCTTCATGAAGTGGTAATCTCCATTCAGAAGGTAAAGTCTTTCCACTCCTAGGACTAAAGTGTGTTAACTCAGGTAATGCATGCATGACAAGAAAATGGAATTTTTATCTCCTATAGTCAAGGCAAATGATAGATCCCATCATTACCAAGTATTTGCTTTTCATTTATTATCCTTATGCTTCGATATTCTGTTCAGGTAGAGAAACCCCATCAGATCAGTGCCCAGAGCTTGCATATTCACCAGATAGGAAACTTTCATTGTTTCTAATGAGGAAACCAATTCTTCAAGCCTTGTTAGAATTGCCAAACAGGGTTTCCTGCTGGGAAGTTTCATTTACTTGGCATCTCCTACTGAGAGATACCAGTACCATTCACAGAATGGGGAACAGAGAAGATAGACAACTGAATGAGAAATACCAACTGAAATTTGTCAACACGTTCCGGAGAATAGGAACACATTGTTTTTTAACAAAATGAATTTTAGGAGTTAGACAAACTCATTGCATATATATATACTCTGAAAGTGTCAGAGTTAAACAGTGAAATCTCAGAAATCATCTAATGCTCCAACAGCCAAGTTCCAATTGATTGATAGCAGCTGCTGGGAACAGTAAGGAAAGAATGATTCTAAGGCTCCTTCCTAGCTCAGTGGGAAAGTGCTCTATTCCACTAGTGACATCTGCCATGGGCAAGGAGTTGAACAGTATTGGACCAACTTGCCATGTTCTTCCTATTCGTGATCTGGTTCAACTTCCTAATTTTACAGATGGGAAGACTAAGTCCTACTACTCTGCTGACGTTTTCAAATTCTCTATGTTGGGAAAAGAAGGGCTTAGACTATGCTCATTTTTAAATGCTGTTTTAGTACATGCAAATTTACTGCAATATCAAAAGCTGAATATAAATTAGAATGATTTGTGTATTCTTGGCAAGCAGTTGGATACAGCTAAATAGATTTTATGAGCTCTTGAATAATGTCTGATTTCTTGAATAGTTTAAACCATCTTTTTTCTGCCTCCATTGGTAACTTTGTTTTCCATCTTTATTGCCTAGAAAACCTATTAAAATAGTCTGGTATTTGTTAAAATCTTTACTGATTCCAAAATATTAAGATGTACAAATAAATTAGACTTTACTAGGAATTTAGGGATAAGCATAACAAGAAAAGCATATATTATAATACACAGGCAGTCTCCTAAGAGTTTTAACTTAAAGAGAAGTTTTTCAGGTAGTTCATGGATTCACGGATTTTTCTTGTTGCCCTAACAGTTTTACTAACTACAGGATTTGGATTTTTTAAAAAGCACTCTCCCTTATATTATCTCGTTCGATACATTAGCTTGGTGAAAGAGGCATAAAAAGTAGTAGTATTCCCATTCATTTAGCAGAGGAGGAAGGAGCTTCATAGAGAATTGGTTTGAAAATACCAATTAAATAATTTTCCATCTCTCTCTGGAAATCAGAGATTGAAAAAGAAATTAATGTCGTTGATTTGATCCTAAATTTCATCCTCCTACATCTCTCCCATCAACCGTAATATCCCTGGGCAATAAATAGGTGTAAGTCAAGTTTCAAAATGTTAAATGCTAGATGAAATGCACTAGGAGTCTAGGATAATAGAATGAAGAAAGTTACTTACAGTGGTGGAATCAGAGAAGGATTCATGGTTTAGAAGGGCTGAATTTGCTTCTCAAAGTTAGATAAAACAGAAAGGAGATAGGAATGGAAGACATCTCAGAGAAGTTTCAGAAAAGTGCTATCAAATCCTTATCTTGAAATTAATAGAGAAAAAGACACTGCACAGTCTCTTTGGAATTAAACAAATGAAAGACTATTTCCAATGACTCATGTTTCTTGGTTGTTATTTTCAAAGTTGATGTGCAGCCTCCATAAGAAGTTCTGCTGCAGGCAATGACCCTACTCAAACATATGTATGGTTTTCAGTTAGAAGCAAACCTGTTTCTGATTTTATTCTTTGCCATTTGCTACATATGTGACCTCAAGCATATGATTTCAGTCCTTCCCTTTTCCTTTTTTTTTCCCTGCTTTTTGCTTAGTCTGCCTGAAAGGAAAAATGATATCTATCTCCCAGTGTTGGTGTGAGGACCATTACTGATATACAAAGAGAACCTTGCAGATAGCATGTGTTCAGTGCATTCATTTTCCTCTTCATTTCTCACAGCCAGAAGTACCTATCTGGCTCAAGAGGAAAGAAAATATCTGTTTTCCCTAAGTATAACCAAACGTGTAGATGAGAGTATCAGTGCTGAAATTGAACGTTGTGTGTATATGTGACATAGGGTAGAACATTTCATCAATTTCTACCACTGTTCAGCTAGGGATTTAGGGTAGATCTACAGGAAAGCATGGAAGTGACTAAATTAAGTCAACCTGGTGAACTGTTCAGGGATTGTGATGCTTTGCCATTAAAAAAAAAAAAAATCACGTTAAGTCTCAGTAGTTTCCAGCTTGATCGAGCAACAGTCATTCTTAAGAAATGTTACTAAATACTTATTTAATGAGTCTGAGGCAAGTGACACAATATAACATGTATAAGAATAGATAACGCATGTTGTAATAGGTTCCATTTAATAGAACAAAACTTAGTTCATATGAAGTCTATGGGTTGAGGTAAGAAAAACTGAAATTTTTAAATTTTATGAAGCAAAAAACAACTACACATATGCATCATTGCCTTTATCCATACCTATGTATGGTTGTGTGCATTTATTGTTTTAGATATAAGTGGCAAATCTACCTACCATATCAAAATATTTTCTCAATAAAGATCCTTGCAGATAGATAAGATGCTATTATATTTAACACACCACTTAATACCATACCTGTGGATGTTTCTAAAGTTCAGAGAAGTAATTTCTACTGTTAAGCTGTCTTATCATTACCTACCCCCCAATCTTTTAAATGCTACGTTAAAAAGGCTTGCTAAATAAAACATTTTTAATACTGTGTGTGAAGGCTTATTTCAGCCACCAAGCTATGATTGTACATATTGACCACCACTATTAATCAATGTTGTCTGGATGCAAATATTCAATCAGATATTAGAATATAATTTCTGTCTAGAGAAGTGACATGTTGATCTATTTTTATTCATTAACAGGGACTTGAAGAGGCTTATCGGGTATCATCAGGGCCTTAATAGAAACTAAAGACATAAGAACAGATCATGTTTCTCTGGAGGATGGTGGAACATAAAAGTTCCCTAGAGAGGGTCAAGTGGATGGCTGGAGTGGGAGGTTGGGATAGTGTTGATCATCTGACATGGAATAGAGATGAATAGGAGGAGAGGGCTTGGCCCCGGGGATAGAAGCGCACAGTGGGCACAGGTGGCCACCTAGGTTCTTTCATTTATTCAAACAAATATTATTTGAGATTATATGTAAAAATATATATATGCTTATATGACAGCATCTGTATGTAACAATAGTAAATGTGACAATCAGAGTCTTTGCCCTTTACAGTTTATGGTCTAATGAGCTCCTGGACCAGCAGTATTGATATCACCTGGGAACTTTTTAGACATAAGGATGCTCAAATCCCAACCCCCAGACCACTGAACCAGAAACATCGAGGGGCCCAGTATTCTGAGTTTTAATAAGCTTTTCCGGAGATTTTGAGAACCACTGGTCTGATGGGAACTGTTCTGTAATTTCACTCCCTCAAAGCTATCCTGCTACAGAGTGTGAAGGAGAAGCGGGAGTATAAAGTGGCAGGAAAGTTATCAGTAAGTTTTCTTGATTCTTTGCTTGTCTCTTTGCCTGCACAAGCCACTTGGTACTTCTGTGATGTCATCTGGTGTATGGAGTCCCAAACATTTCTGCTCACCAGAATTATTGAAGGACTCTTTATTTATTCAGTTGTTCATTTAGTCATCCTACCAGTATTTGTGGAACATTTATATCAGGCACTGTTCCAGGCATGTTGATGCAGTGGCAAAAAAGACAAGCATTATCCTTGCTCGTCTGGAGTTCAGAGTCAAAATGATACTTCAGAATATAAACAATCACAACAGCGAAATAACCACAAACATTACAAAAGAAAATAAGATGTTATGGAACAGAACAACCTGTATGTGTTGAGGGCGGGAAGGACAACTTAATTTGAGAGTCCTTTAGTACATCTCTGAAGGAGTGTTATTTAAACTAAGCTAAAGGATAGAGAGGCATTAACCAGAAGAGAGATGAGTCTGTGCAAAGATCTGGAAAGAGGCAAAATCTCAGGGTGTTCAAGGAACTGAAAAGGACAAGTGCAAAAAACAAGGGAGGAGGTGTTTGGATTGAGACTGAAATCAAACAGGTTGGTAGAGACCAGAGTGGGCAGCTTGGGAGGACACTGTGAGCAGGAAGAAGATTCAATTTACGTTAAAGTGATCACAATGGTTGCAGGGAGGAAAATGGATTAGATCAGAGCAGTGGAAGCAGGAGGACCACCTTGGAAGAGCCTGCTTCTCAGATGCCCAAGTGATAGATAAATGGCTTATGTGTGGAGGGAGCTAACAGGTAATGCAATGGCTTAAAAAGCAGGATTCCTGCATCTAGAGAAGATATCACTCACTGGAATGGCTTCCAAGCTGTTTGGACTCAGAGGCCCCCCTCTTCCTCCCAGCCCCAAACCTTGACAATTGAATAGAGAGAAGGGTGTTCACCTCCGCGGTACTTTCACTGACCTCGCTGAGAAGTCCCTTCTCTGTGCCACCAATTTGCTCTTACCTCTCACTTTCTTTTTCCTAAAAGTGTTGCCCTCTCACTGTTCTTTTAAAGTGCAAATCTCCTGGGAAAGTAAAGCTCTGAACTGTCTTTGATAATGCTGAGAACATCAGTTCCCTCCTGACAGAGGCAGGTTACAGGGTTCCTTGGTTACGACGCTAAATGCTCTGACATGACCTTGGTTTCCTTCTGACCCAGGTCAGGACAGGGATGTGATGTGACTGACACCTCTTACCCCACACATAGCCTCTGGTGACTGGAGGTTGACACCTTCACCAGCCTTCCCCCCAGGGTGCCCAGTCATCTCTCCCTGTGGAGCTGACAGCGCGTTGACATTGCTGACAAATGACTCATTTCCAGCCACATAAAATGCCTTCAATCTTCTCTTATTTGAAGTCTCACAGATTACCTCCTCCACCCCCTTCTTTTCTGACAACTTCACTCCAGCAGTTCATTATGTTAAAAACCATACTTATTATGCCAGAGTGGGTCTGGCACAATTAGAGTTCAGTTTTAATCACAGACGTGGATCTACTGTAATACTTGGACTGATGCTTCTATGGGCCTGTGACTCCCACAGTGGACGCCATGGGACACCTTGTTCTTCCCACCGTATAGCCCCTCCCCAGGGGGGTGGGAAGAGACTGAACTTCCTTCTTCATTCTCTTAGTTTTATTTGATTGTGGGGTCCCCCCATGAACTACATCACCCAAGTCAGAATTCAGGGTACAAACTCAGAGGCCTTCCCTATCTTTTTTTTTTTCTTGGCCAATCAGCCACCAAAATTCCTTCTTGCCTTTGGCTTTGGCATCTCTCTGATGCCCCCTGCCATGCCCATAGATCACACTATCATCACCTTTTTTTAGAATATTACAAAATCCTCTAGGTCAGTCTTCTGTCTCCTGTCCTGCCCCTTCCAAACAGTCCCCCAAATAATTGTTTAAAAATGTAAGTCAGTTCACCTGATTCACTGTTTCAACCCTTTGACAGCTTCTCACTGACCTTAGCATAAAGTCTTCAGCTTGGAATTCAAGGTTCTCTCTAACTCCCTCCCATGCCCCTCTACCCCAGGCCACCTTCACCTGCATCCTGTTATGGGAAGATCTCTAAGTAACCAGGTTACTTAGAGATCTTCCCTTGCATCCTACTCTTGGATTCCTTCCCATCTTTGCTCAAGCTCATTCTTATCTGGAATATCTGGTTTTCCTTCTCATGCTGCAGGGCTCATATCACGTCCAAGAAATCCTTCAGGACATGTCATCCCAAAGGAATTAAGGACCTTTTTCTGAGGTTCAAACACTCTGTGCCTCCCTTTATCCTGCCATGAATCTCATTAACATGTTTGTTCTTTTGCTTGTCTTCCATTCCACTGAACTGTGAATTCCTTGAGGACACAAGTAGTGCCTTAGGCAACTCTGTATACCCAGAGACACACACACACAGTGAAATGTGACTGACTATAGTGTGCATCCTTTCGGCCTGTAGTTCAGCTTTAATAACAGTGTGTGCATCCTGGTCCTCCGTATAGGACACATTTCAGCATCTCTCGCCCCATTTAATCTTCACAACATACCTGTAAGGAAGTCATTTCAACCAATTTTACAGAGGAGAAAAATGAGTTGCAGGGAGGTTTAGTAACTTGTTTGTTTTCATTCCACTGGTACCAGTAGTGCCTGTGGACCTGCTGTCAGAAATCTACATGGATTTGGGTGTGAAACAGGTATGGTTATAAAGCTACACCATAAGGATTAGAAGGAACTTGTCAGTTGAAGTGGAGTGAATGAGAAGTTTATTCCAAGCAAAACAAAAAATGTGTCCCTACACGTTTACCTTAATATAGTCACAGGGCTATAAAGGAGGGAGGTGGTTAAGAAAAAGTTCCAGTCTGGTACATCTCTGCTAATTAGTAGCTGTGTGATCTAAGCCAGTTTCCTCACTTCAACTTCCTCATATGTATAATGGGGATAATAAAAGCTCCAAAGTCCTTAGATTATTGTGAAGATACAATGAAGTAGTGTATATAAATTCCTAAGAACAGTCTCTGACAAATAGCAATGGCTCAACATATCGCAGCTATTTCTAGCACTGCTATTCCAGCTGTCCATTGTTGTGCAAGAAACTACTCCAGAACTTAGTACTGTCACCATTTTACTTTGAGCATCAGGTTTTTAGGAAGAGCTCACCTGGGCGGATTGTCTGTGTGACACTGACTGGTATAACATGTCCACGCATAGGGTGGCCTCTTCTCTCACTTGTCTGGCACCTGAGCTGGGATGGCATTTGTGCAAGAAAAAAGATGCTAGTTGTCAGCCAGATGCTTAGCTCAGGGTGTTGACCAGAGTGCCTACAAAGGCCAGATAGACCAGTGTGTTCTCTCCAGGGGTGTGGACTTCTCAGAGTTGCAACTTGTTTCCCAGAAAGGAAAGGGATCTGAGCAGAAGACACAAGGCCCTTATGAGAAGTTGCAGAAAGTCACTTCTGACATATTCTCCTATTTAAATAAGTCACCACAGCCAGTCCAGATTCAAAGGGAGACAATTAAACACCACCTTTCAATGGCCTACAATATAGCTAGTACTACTGGTAGTATCATAACATTTAGAATCAATCACAGATACTCCACTGCTATGAACATGTAGAGAGTGCATGAAAAGGGGATGATTAGGGGCATGGAGATGCTGAGAAAGTACTGCATCAATGTGGTAGAGTAGGAGCTAGAACACTATTCCAACCTCTCTGCTACACCCAGCAAAGCCAGTGAGAACTAAGCAAGTGAATTTCCCAGCCCCAGGGGGTGCACGTGTAAACCAGGGACTCAGGGGCAGCACTCTGAAAAGGAGTAAGAATGCCAAGAGCATCCCTGGGATTTCTTTCCTGAATCACCTGAAATGAAGCAGCCAACTCTCTCCAGCAGCCTTTTTCTGTCTCTTACATGACGGAGGTCATGCTGAGCTATTTTTCCAAACTGTTGAGGTAAGAGGATAAAAGGTCTCAGCTATCTTGGCCATCATAAGCTGGAGTTACTCATGGGGAACAAGGCAGGAGGCATAAAGAGGACACAGCAAAGCAGATGTTGTACATGAAAGACACTTTCTAGCACAATGTAGTTCACATTTCTTCTGCTCACTGACTGTGCTCATTTTTTTTTAACCATGTGGGTTTTTTGTCACCACAAGATACATATGGCCTCTTTTCTGAGTTCATTGATCTGTTAAAAAAAAAAAAAAAAAAAATCCTCATCTCTTTGTGGCTGACCTGCTCTTACCTATCAATTTTATTAATGCTTCTGTTATACATCTACCACCTGAGAAAGACCTGAATAATTTAACAACTTCTACTGTTCTGTTATTCTTATGAATTCTTGACACCAATAACACACACCAAATTAAATACACACAAATGTCCATTCAGAGACATAACTTTCATACACCACACACACACACATATACACACACACACACAGGTGTCAAAATATCCTGGATTGCCTGGGTCAGTCGTGGGTCTCTCCTGTTTTCCAGGTGCAATTATCAAACACACACACACATTTCATTCTCAAATATGTTCCATACGGATGATAAATTTTACAGTTGCGTTAACTTTCCAACATACATGGTACACACCCCAATAAAACATACATACAAACACATACCAACACACTGAATCTCCCTTCTCTCCACAAACACACATGAAGATATTCAACCATTCTAAAATGTACACACACACTTACCAGAATGCATAGACACCCTCAAATTCTAAATGTACACCAACACTTCTCCCACTTTAAATGGGGGTGAACTACTGCATACTAGCAGGTAACAACTCTTACTTTGATTAAATAAAGGCACTGAATCCTTCTGCCTGAGTGGTACAGGAAAAGGCATGGAAAATTTAGAATTGAAAAACCTCAGTTCAAACCCTTGCTCTGCCCTGAATTAACTAAATGAGTCTATAGTTGTTTATTTAGCAGCTACCATGTGCCAGGTTCTATTCTGGGTGTGGGACAAGAGACACATCTGAAACAACCTCAGTCTTCACAATTTAGATGGAGAGAATGATACATCAACAAAGAACCTGGGTATAAGTTATTTAAATGCTATGGACGAGGAATTATCACATATAACTATCAAAGCATATTGCTATATTTATTGTTTTTCCCATATTATTACCATGTTATCACATCCATAAAAATCCACCTCCATCTTCTTTTTTATATTCTCCCACTTTTTGTTTACACACACCTCAACCTCCGAAAAGCTCAAGGCAAGCTCCAGAGTGTCTTCCCAACTCATCCATGTCTGGGCATGGATTCTCTATTCCTCCTATGGCAGGAAAGGCTGAGCGGCCCATAACCCATTCTGGAAGTTGTGCAGCATCGCAAGGCACTGATACTTAATTGCATTACTTTTATTCATCCAGCCTTGGGTACTTCAGCTCGTTGGGTTCCGGCCGCGGTTAATTGGTATATCTCCCACTGGCTCCTGATTAGCTGCTTCTGATTAGGGCCTAATGACTTCATTCGGTCCCTAATTCAGGGGGATGAGTTGCAAAACTGCCAGCAAACTGCTCAGACAGAATTACATTTTCCCAAGCCCTGAAGACAGCACTTAAACTCTACATAAACAACATTCCCCCACCCTCGTTCCTCCTCATTGCCTCAGGACCTCGCTGCATAGAAGCAAGAGAGGAAGGAAGCTTGTGACCCAGCTCCTGGCTGCTAGAGCAGATGTCACAAGAAAAAAGGCCCGGAAGCTGACAGCCTGGCTCCTAGAAGGAAGTTGCTCCCCACAGCGCTAACTCCTGCATTGTGCCTGAAGGGAAGACTTGGTGTGTAAGACCTTCCCTGAAGTCTTCACCTTTCACACCTGCTGCTTGCCTTCTTCGGGAACAAGATACACCCCTGAGCTTTGCCTTGATCTTTGGCTACAAACACCTGGAAGCCCTAACCCATTCCAAGTTCATAAGACACAGAGAAAATAGTCTCTACCCAGGATCCAAACTGACCATAACTTCCCCTGGTCCCCAGTGCTGACTCTGACCTCCCAGACCACAGCCCCTGACATCCTACACTAAGGAGCAAGATGGTCAGAGATACAAACTTCTGCCTAAGGATGAGAAGCCCCTTGGGGTGCATCTTTAATATACAGATTCCCAAGCTCTAGAGACCCACTTCAGAAGATTTTTGTCTAGTCCAGTATTTCATTCTGCAGATTTATATATTTTTTTCATGATTTTATTTTTAAATTTTTAAAATTGAAGTACAGTTGATTTACGGTACTATATTATTTTCAGGTGTACAGCATAGTGATTCAGTGTTTTTACAGATTATACTCGATTAAAAGTTATTACAGGATAATTGCTATAAAACCCTGTGCAATACAATATATCCTTGTTGCTTATCTATTTTATACATAGTAGTTTATATCTCTTAATTCTGTACCCCTATCTTGCCCCTTCCCTCTCCCCACTGGTAACCACTAGTCTGTTTTCTATATCTGTGAGTCTGTTTCTGTTTTGCTATATACATTTGTTTTATTTCTTAGGTTCCACATATAAGTGATATCATACAGTATTTGTCTTTCTCTCTCTGACTTATTTCACTAAGCATGATATTCTCTAGGCCCATTCACCTTGCTGAAAATGGCAGAATTTCATTCCTTTTTAAAGCTAGGTAAAGTTCCATTGTATATATATAAATATATAAAGATATATACACACACACACACACACACACCCCACATCTTCTATCTGTTCTTCTGTTGGTGGACATTTAGGTTGCTTCCATATCTTGGCTATTGTAAACAGTGCTGCTGTAAACATTGGGGTGCATGTATCTTTTCAAATTAGTGTTTGTGTTTTTTTCTGGATATATAGCCCAGAGTGGATTTGCTGGATCATATGGTAGTTTTATTTTTAGTTTTTTGAGGAACTTCCATACTATTTTCCATGATGGCTGCACCAATTTACTTTCCTACCAAGAGTGTAGGAGAGTTCTCTTTTCTCCACATCTGTGCCAACATCTGTGATTTGCTGACTTTTTGGTGATAGCCATTCTGATAGGTGTGAGGTGACATCTCATTGTGGTTTTGATTTGCACTTTTCTGATAATTAGCAATGTTGAGCACCTTTTAATGTGTCTGTTTGTCATCTGTGTGTCTTCTTCGGAAAAATGTCTATTAAGGCCTGCTGCCCATTTTTTCATTAGGTTGTTTGTTTTTTTGATATTGAGTTGTATGAGCTGTTTATATATCTGTTTATATATTTTGGATACTCACCCCTTGCTGGTCCTATCAATTTGCAAATATTTTCTCCCATTCTGTAGGTTGTCTTTTCATTTTTGTCGATGCTTACCTTTGCTTTGCAAAATCTTTTAAGTTTAATTAGGCCCCATTTGTTTAATTTTGCTTTTATTTATTTTTATTTTTTGGCCTATCAAAATACCCATGGCATTTTTCACAGAACTAGAACAAATAATCCTAAAATTCATATGGAAACACAGAAGACTCCAATTGCCAAAGTAATCTTGAGAAAAAAGAACAAAACTGAAGGTGTCACCTTCCCAGACTTCAGAATATACTACAAGCTACAGTAATCAAAACAGTATGGTACTGGCACAAAAATTGACACATAGATCAATGGAACAGAATAGAGAGCCCACAAATAAACCCATGCACCTATGGTCAATTAATCTATGACAAAGGAGGCAAGAATATATAATGGAGAAGAGACAGTCTCTTCAATAAGCGGTGCTGGGAAAACTGGAAAACTACATGTAAACCAATGAGATTAGAACATTTCCTCACACTGTCCACAAAAGTAAACTCAAAATGGATTAAAGACTTTAAATGGATTAAAGACTTCCCTGGTGGCACAGTGGTTAAGAATCCGCCTGACAATGCAGGGGACACGGGTTCGAGCCCTTATCCAGGAAGATCCCACATGCCGCAGAGCAACTAAGCTTGTGCGCCACAACTACTGAGCCTGCGTGCCGCAACTATTGAAGCCTGCATGCCTAGAGCCCATGCTCCACAGCAAAAGAAGCCACCACAATGAGAAGCCTGTGCACCACAACAAAGAGTAGTCCCTGTTCACCACAACTAGAGAAAGCCTGCACACAGCAATGAAGACCTCACACAGCCAAAAATAAATTAAATAAATAAATTTATTTTAAAAAAAAACCTAAATGTAAGACCTGAAACCATAAAACCCTAAAACTCCTAAAATATAACATATGTCCTAGAACACTCTCTGACATAAATTGTAGCAATATTTTTTTTGGATCTGTCTCCTAAGACAAAAGAAATAAAAGCAGATTTATATTTTTTTTTTAAAAGAAAGGAATTTTATAAACATTTATTTAACACTTACCAGTTGCCAGATCCCATGTTAGGCTCTAGGGAAACACAGGTGACCAAGACTTCATTTTTGCCCTCTAAGAGTCACTGATCACTGGGGAAACAAATCCTTTGATTGACAAGTCAGCACACTACAGTAAGTGTCTGGAGCATAATAGGTGGTAACCGTAATCTGATCTAAAATCTCTCTCTATACACACACACACACACATAATACACATATATGGGAATATGCTAAAATGCAAACCATTTTAAATGCAATAAAGGGGACTTCCCTGGTGGCACAGTGGTTAAGAGTCCACAGGCCAATGCAGGGGACACGGGTTCGAGCCCTGGTCCGGGAAGATCCCACATGCCATGGAGCAACTAAGCGCATGCGCCACAACTATTGAGCCCACGAGCCGCAACTACTGAAGCCCGTGTGCCTAGAGCCCGTGCTCCTCAACAAGAGAAGCCACAGCAATGAGAAGTCCACGCACCGTAACAAAGAGTAGCCCCCGTTCGACACAATCAGAGAAAACCCTCACGCAGCAATGAAGATCCAACGCAGGCAAAAATAAATAAATAGATTTATTAAAAAACAAACAAACAAAAAAAGCATATAGACCTGGTCTCTAATTCCAGTTTTGCTATTACACCTGATAAACATTGGGAAAATTACAGAGCTTCTATAAAGTTCAATTTGTTTGTGTAAAAAGAGAATGATCATATTTAATTTTCAAATTCTTTTGAGGATTATGTAACACAAGAAATTTGTAATAGGGTCAAATGCATAGCGTATGCTCCATAAATAGTAAATATTTTAATATTTTATTTTAATTTTATGAATTAATGTCTACCTCACCTAGTAGAACATAAGCTCCCAAGGCCAGGGACTACATTGTTTAGTGGACTTGTGTACATCCAGCATCGAATGCTGTGCCTGGCACATAGTAAATGTTTAATAAACATCCACTAAAAGAAAGAATGAGGGCTTCCCTGGTGGCGCAGTGGTTGAGAGTCCGCCTGCCGATGCAGGGGACATGGGTTCGTGCCCCGGTCCGGGAAGATCCCACATGCCGCGGAATGGCTGGGCCCGTGAGCTATGGCCGCTGAGCCTGCACGTCCGGAGCCTGTGCTCCGCAGCGGGAGAGGTCACAACAGTGAGAGGCCCGCATACTGCAAAAAAAAAAAAAAGGAATGACTGGAAGAATAAACAAATGGTAGTTTCTAATTGTCAGCTCAGCCTGAACTAAAATGATAAGCCTTGGTTTTGGTCTTGGAGAAGGCTGGAAGGCATTTCAGGCTAGGGGAAGTTTACAAGCAAAGGCAACTTTGCATGGGGACCCAAGGCATTTTAAGGGATTGTACGAGAATCAATGTATTTGGAATAGAAGATACACATTACTAATGAGTGAGATGTTGCCTGTGACACATCCCATACAGAGCACGTCCTTAGTATGTGTTTGATAAATAATGCTGAGAATAAACACACACCAAACTGATGAGAAGATCTGAGGTCACTACAGCCACTTTGTAGAATTCACCCAAAATAGTCGGTTGGGAAGCCACGAAATGGGTCCACTTTATGTCATCTCCTAGGACCCCAAGAGGCTGACACAGTGCTCCAGGTAAATAAGTGAGAACCACACATGCTAGGCAGCGATGGGACAAATAGAGGGGCAGTGGTTGCTGCTGAAATTGGCAAGGGATAAGTATACATTTGGGCCCCATACAATCTTAAACATGCTATAGCTTGCTCTCTGTGTCTTTACCTCTCCTTCGGTGCACAAATTGCGTAGTTTAGGTGGTAGTAAATTGATGAAGTGTGCCAAATTGCCTCTTCTTCCGTGTGTGCAGGATTAAAGTTTCTCTCCCAGCAAATGGAACTAGGGGGATTTCAACCAGGCACTATCCCTGGGGGAACTAGCGATGCACTCTTAGCAAATCAGAGACTGAACGTTGGTATTTTTTGTGTTTGGAGACAGGTTGGGCAGAGGGTCTGCACTGGAAGGATGAGAGAAGATAGAAGGGGTTGCAGCAAATAAGCTGGCTTTTGCCAAACCCCTGCTATTCTTCAATGACTCATGTCTTCTTCAATAGCGTTATTGTAATTATATCTGTCATTTACGGAACACTCACCAAGTGCTAGGAACTGCACTAAGCACTTTTGGCACATTATTTAACTTAATCTCCATAACTACCCTCTGAGGAATACATTATCACCTCCAGAAACAGATAAAGAAACATTAAATCAGAGAGGCCAATTTAGTTGCCTGGTGTCACATTGCAAACTGGTGACAAACTGGCATTCTAACATGAGTCCTTATGATTCTGAAGCCCAAGTCCCAACCCTTTCACTCTTCTCCCTTCCATTGCAAGGCTTGGTGTGAGGTCTCACTTTAGGGCAGAGTGAAGGTGTTTGCTTAATGATAGAACAAACGGACTATAGTGAGGAATTATATGTTGGTCTGTATCCTAGTATGTAACCCAGCCAATTTGAGACAGCTTTCAAAAATCACTACAATGAAATTGAAAAGCACACAAATACAAGCAAAACAGAAGGACCAAACCGATGTAAAAAATACTGGAACTAAATATGTGGTATCTAGCAGATAAAGGTTATTAAATTGAAGCAATAAATTCAGCTTGAACATCCTGTCTGCTGAAGCACAACGGAAAACACAGTAGTTTGCTTGATATCTAACACTTATAAAGGAAAAGCATGCCAGTTCTTTAGAGGAAATAAATTAATAAAAGTTTAGCATCCAGAAAAAGATGATTGTTTAGTCAACAGGCACACATTGAGAGCTTACTATGTGTCGGTCCCAGAGATAGGGGCTAGGGGCACACTGTGGAACTAAACAAGCACAGTACCTGCCTCTTAGACCCTTAGGTCTAGTTGATAGATAGCCCTAAAACAAATATAATAAATGTTCAACTCTTCAAAGAGGTGTTGAGACAACAGGATTATCTAATTCATTCTGGGAGGAGCATGGACAATCTCCTGGTGGAAGTGCTATTTAACTAGAGGCAGAAATGATACTTAAGCAGGGCTGTAACAATGAATATTATTTAGGCAGATACAAGGTAAGGGCTTGGGGCATTGGACAAGGGGAATGTGACAGATAGAGAGACAGTATTTGCAAATGCCCAGAGGTGTGGAAGAGCATGTTATATTCAAGAGTCAGAGAAGTCCAGTGGCTGTAACAGTAGCAGAGAGAACAAGAGATGAGACTAAGACCCATATAATCAGAGTGTGCTGGGGCAAGCTCATTCATACCGGTGGGCAAGAATCCATTGTACACATCTACTCCAACTAGGGTAGTAGCTTGAAATCAGCCATAGTGGGAATATTTCTATCATGGAAATTGACAAACATTATATATGTAGGACCCTTTATCTCCTTCACAAGCGTTGATCAGCTCACCACTGCATATAATTGTATTTCAAGATGGTAGTCCTGCCAAGCAAATACCTTGGAGGGAGAATCAGCTGAAACTGAAGGATGGGAGAAGGCTTCTTGGCAGAGATGACATTTGGGCTGATGATAACATCAGGCAAAAATCTAATCCAGCAGGTTGGAACACTGAATCCAGGGAGTTAGTCAGCAGCCAGCAGGTGGTAGGAAAGCACAAATGATCAACCTTAGAGAGAGGCAATGTACGGAGACATAGTGGTCTGCTTAGCTATGAGGGTATTCAAAGAGAAGTCAGTTTTAGGAGACCTCATAAGGCAATTATTACCAACCAGTCAGCAGTCCAGTGTTCAAAAAAAGAAATCTGGTCCCATGAAAAGAGAAGGCAGGACTATGAGATGCCAAGCAAAAATCAGTCCTCTGGTTATGTCAAGCTGTGCAGGTAATTCAGACAGGGACCCAGGGATGATATCTGGGACCTAAGGTGTAAATCTCCCTCTTAGCAAAATGCAGGAGCCGAAAAGCTAGGTCATAAGGCAAGCATATGACCTAGTTGGATGCGGAATGCCCTAATCTCTGTTTTGCATTTCCTTACTTTGTGATGTATCAAATACATTGGGACTGAGGCTGCAGGTGAGCTTCCAGGAGCCCCAGGTGTGTGGAGAGAGGAGGCAAAGCAGTAGTACACTAGGATTTGGTGATCTGGGCATAGGGAGGACTGGGTGAACAAAGTGGCAAAAGCAGGGAAGGACAGGGGAAATAAGTAGTTTCTCCTGAAGAAGAATGGCAGTTCTAGTAGGTAAAGTTAGAAAGGTTAATTAGGGCCACGATATTAAATGCCTTAAATACTTGGCTAAGAGGCTTTGACTTCATGCAGCAGGCGATGGAGGGGAGAGGGGTGGCAATGAAAGTGTCCAAGCAGGGCCATCAGTGATGTGTCCAGGGCCACACTTTGAGACTAATCTGGTACTGATGCATGTATGTGGGACTGAACAGCAGGGAAGCTGGGCCTTGTATTCCTACAGAACTCAAGCAGCACCACATTAACAAAATATACACCTAACAAGTGGTGAGGAAAATGGCGTTTGAGCTTGGTGCGTACCATTCCTCATCATCTTTAACCCTTTTGCTCTTCTCATGTGTCCTTGCTTTGTCCCAGCCCACTCATCAATCTACTGAAATCCTCTCAATTAGGAGACTGTTATATAAGAAACAAATGCCCTAGAAAATCTGACTGTCTCATAGTTTCTCCCCAAATATTAAGTTTTACTCTAAATGTGACCATGGTCTTTTGCAAAATGCATTTACCATTTTTCTGTATTTTTCTTTCTTAAACTGAGACAAAGTGTTGGAGGTAATGTTGTTGATTTGACAAGGAACTTTTTTGTTCCTTCTAAAACGCTACAAGAAATGTCCTATTACAATTTCATTGAAATAACTTGTAAGCAACTTGACCTCATAACTCCATCCTTGGCAAACTTAGATGGCATCACTATGGAGATAAATACTCTCATAAAATTAAGCATTGATGGGTATAGTAATATTCCCACATTTCAGTCAGAAGGTCTGGGCTTAAATTTGGGCTCTGCCATTTCATAATTGTGTGATTTCAGGCAAGTCCCATAACCATATTGAACCTCAGTTTGCCCCTCTGTGAAATGGGGTACTTATCTCTATCTTCCCTGAGAGGATTATTGTAAGGATCAAATGAGATTATGCACAAGAAGGCTGTTTTTTTGTTTTTTTTTTTCTCTACAAAGTGCTGCTCAAATAACAAGGCGTGATTTCTTCGTCAGTGGCTCCTTTTATTTGGGGGTTTCCATGTACTTCCAAGCTCAAATGAGAAGACTCATATTGCATAGTGCGTGCTCGCATAAATTGGAGGGGCTGGCTGACCTTCTTGTTGACTACAGGGAAGCCATAATTGTCCTTTCATCCTGGTACAGCCTCTTTTCTCACTTGAAAGGCAAGTTTCAAAGGAGAGAGAAGGAAAGTGGCTTCATATGATAGACTCCCTTCCCTCCCCCACTCTCCTGCCTTTGAGTTGTAGATAGCTAAGAAGGGTCTCCTCCCTGGCTCTGGAAGCTCTTCCCTCAGCCACTGTTGGCTCTGCTTATTTTAGCCTCCTTCTTGAAAGCTGAGGGAAGAGGAAGGGCACAGCCTCCGGTCTTCCTGTCTGGTTGGATCTAGAAGGGCTAGTGTAGGCTTTTCTCCCAGGATGAGGCATCTCTGTCATAAGAATTGAGGGGACATTTATCTTCCCGAAACACACACTAATCTGCCGGCCACAGATGAAGATAAGGGGATAACGAGCAGGAAGTGAAGGAGAAGTGGCCATTTCGATGGGCAGGGAGAACATTCTTGGGATCATGCATCCTCCCCATGCTTGCTTGAGAGGGACAGTTGATGCAGTGCTGGTGGAGGTGGAGGGAAGAGGCTGGGGAAGCACAGCAGTACCCATGGGAAAGCAAGTAAGTAGACCTGACTTCAAATCTCAGCACGGCCACTTCTCAGCTGGGTGACTTCTCTGAACTTCAGGCTCTGGTCCACAGAATGGGTACATTGCTGGTAGTGATGTGACTTTCCCAACATCACAGGTTGGTCTGACAGTACTGTGATATAAGAGGTGTGAAAGCATCCTCCCCCGTGTTTCCCTACACCACCATCCCACACCCCTGAGCTCTATCCCACTCCTTCCATCAAAACTGACCTGGCAGTGTGGTTGATAAACCTGCCAATCCTGGCTCTTAAGTATGTTGGTACAAATGGTTACTATTTCACCCTTTTAGTGAAACAGGGTTTCGCATTTTCAACAGCCTTATGTCGTCTCAATACTTTAGTTCCTAAACTAAAGGAGGTTCTCCAGAATCCCTTGCAAGGCTACATAGGATAAAAGACAGGACTGAGGAGACTCCATGAACCTGACCCCCCCACTTCAACTAGATGTGTTCTGAATAGTGCAAAGATGCTGCAAAGGGAAAAAATAGTAATAACAATACCATTGAAGACTATGTTAGGAATGCAGTGGCAGTAAGGGAAAGCCTCTCCAGAAATTTGTCCAGAGCTTAGCATATCAAACATAAATATATTACAAGAAGATAGATGAATGAGCGCATGTTTTAAACAGGGCACGCATCCCAAGATGAAGGCAGGGAAGCTCAGATGTTACTGAGCTGATCATGTGTCGCTGCCACCATGCATACTCTTCACCTGTTCTGCTCACTCTTCCAGATGTCACCACTGCTGTCCCACACACATGGGCTTCCAGCTCCCCCACTGGAAGTGATGGAAGGGAAATCTAAAGTACCAGCAGTTTCGTTTCATGCTGAAGGTTTCCTCAAGGAAGGCCCATTTTTCACGTTTTCTCTTATGAGAGCAACAGAGTATCTGTGTTTCCCTAGAGGACACAGGGACTCATCAGCAATGGTATCCAGCTGGGTCCAAACCACCTTCACAAATGAGCTATAATAATAATACCAACCATAACAGTGGTGTGCCAGGACCTGTTCTAAGTACATAGAAGGATTTTCTCTTTTCCCATGATGCTTCTGCAAGATAGATATCAGCACCTCTTTCTTATAAAGGAGAACAGTGAGGCTCAGAGCAGTTAAGTATCTTGCCCGGAGTCAGATCACTGCTAAGTAGCACTGCTGACATTTGAACTCAGGTTTTTCTTTCTCTCCAAAAACTTACTTTGTATATTACACTAAGCTGACCTGCTCCTTAAAGACAGCCTTAGACCTTGAAACGACCCTGGATGAACACCTCTCTGGGAAATGCAGTGTTACACAGATTTTAGGTGATTGCATCAGCCCCCTCCAGATATTTTCACTAATTCAAACAGGAACGTGCATGCAGGAGTCCTTATATTTCTACAGTGATTCTGGTCAACATATTACACATGAAGTCTCCTTTGGCTCCGTCAAAGACTGAAAATGGGACAAGAAAGTGAGTGAATGCTGGAAGAAATGCACAGATAAGTGAGTGGAGAAATTAAATGAATGAATAGATGAGTGAATGAATGAATGAGGCTTCCCGCAAAACACTGAAATCTAGCTGTTAAGTCAGTGAGTCATATAGCTGAGGCTGAGATTTGGGACCCATAGGGGATAATTATACAGAGGGTGGGAGGGAGCAGTTCTGGAAGGGAAGCATCGAAATTCTCACAGAAATCTTTGAAAGCTGAGAACACAGGCCTGTATTACCAAACAGGGAGATGACCACAGAGATCAGGGCTGGGGCTGCTTCAAGTTTAAGTGACAGCTCAATATACACAGGCAGAGCTTTCAGTGGTGGTGGAAAGAAGGGAGAGGGGAGCGGCTATGACATCCTGCTTGGCGCCTTTGGCACAAGTCTCATTGCAGGCTTCACTCCAACCTGCGTCGTCAGGAACAGGACTCAGATCATGGGAGAACCACAGGTCCCGGGAAGATCAAAGACACAGGCTTTTATGCATCAATTAATGTTCTGCTTGTAAGGCTTTCAAACACAGTGTAGCCTTTCTGTGCTGGGCTGGGCGAGACACAAAGACGTGTGCTGGGTCTTTTTGGAACACAGAGCCCACGAGCATCTATAATGAACAGTTTCTCCCTGCGAAAGGGAAGACGACTTTGGTACACAGCATAGCTTGTGGGTGAGAACGGAAACTACTATTCACAGGATACTGAGTGGGCTGTCTGCCCAGGACCGCCTGTCACAGCCTGATAAGGGTTCAGGGCACAAAAAGTTTGAGGTAAGGAATTAGGAGATAGAGTTCCAGCCAGGAAGAGAGAGGAAGAGGGATGGGAGTGAGGGGGATGACAGTTCACCAGGTGCGGAAAGAAAGAGTCAGAAGGCCTACATTTGTTGTGTTCCGGCTTCACCGCTTTCTGTGTTGCCTTGGGAATTCATAGAGACCCTTAAATCCCACTTTCTTGTAAGAAGGGGATAATGAGCCTGCCCTTGAGGACTGTTTCCTTGAATGTTTATTCCTTTTCTGAGAAAGTTTATTTCAGTATGCTCTTCCAGGCTTATACTGATTCACTGATAAACTTCCTATGAAGCCCTGAGTAAGAAATTGTTCTTCCAAACCAAGGAGTGTCCTGGAGCAGAGTACTTACATTTCCTTTTTAACCCCGTATGATCTCCTAAATGGCTTTGGTTGTCCTAGGGGTGGAGCCGTGCTCCTAAAACCAAGAATTGGGTCCCATATAGACAGGGATGACTTGGAACAAATTGGGTTTATAAAGGTACCCATAAGAATATTAAGGCAGTTATGCTAAGGAAGGGTGCCACAGTAAGTGCTGGTGCAAAGGAAAGCACTGGAGACCTTGTGCAGTGTTAAAATCTGAACCTTTGTGCTGGAAAGAACCTGCATAAACAAGAGTGAGCAGAAACACAAGGTGGAAGGGCAAAGGACCACTCTCTGGTGCTGAGGGAAAAGGCTGGATGGCTGCTGTGTGTCAGGCATCTTCTCAAAGTTAAGCGACTGCAGAAAATTCAGACCCATCTCGAGGGTTGCAGAGCCGGCATTCTCACCACTGAATTCCCTACCCCCTCCGCTATAGTGTGGAAAGACTGCTCATTCAACTAGGGGCCATGAGGCCTGAGGCAAAAGCAAGGAAAAGGGGGTTGCGTGGCAGCGACCCTCCCTTTCTGAACCATCCTATCTCTACATGTATCTGCGTGTTTTTCCCCCTTCCCGATCCCCAGTACCCTAAGTAAAACGACATCACTGAGTTTTGAGAGACAGACAGAGAGGAAAAAAATCATGTATCCTAAAGGAGAACTTTCAGTGCTCTCACGTCAGACACAGCCCATTCATCCCGCAATGGCCAGTGAGAACTCCAGGAGTCGGAACGTTTCCTCTGTAAATAAAGGGATGGAAACCGTGCACACGAACACCCACCAAAGTCTTCCTTTTATTCTCGCTATTAACGCAGGCGAGCGCCGCAGAGGCGGGCACGTGTGAGCCGGCCCGGCCTCCCTGCAAAGCTGAGTTCCGTTCTCTCCACTTCAGAGCCAGGGGAGCGCAGCCTTTCAAAGACCCATTTTGAAAGCGGCCGTCGACTTGAAAGGCGGTTCAGATGTAATTTGCTCATTGGCGCCGGCTGCACAATAGG
>NW_020175018.1:4174347-4224723 GCF_003031525.2 Neophocaena asiaeorientalis asiaeorientalis | reverse complement strand
GGGCCGCTTTGCCCCCCGCGGGCCGCCTCGACCCTGCGAGCTCGCGGGTCCCCGCAGCCTCGCGCATGCCTGCGCATCCCTGCCGGGGCGCCGGGAGGGCTCAAAGCCGGGCAGCCCTGGCGTGGCCGACCTGCGTGGCGCTGGTGAGAACAGCCTGCACTAATGAGTTCCACCCAGAGTGGTTACAGTGGCAAGGCTGCCCACGGGACTTCGGGGCATCGGGCTGAGTTTTCAGTTCTTTAAAAGCTCACTTCAAAGTTTTCCATTTGAAGCTGTTGAGAAACCCTGATAGACACAAGAGAAGAAAGAACAGCAAGGTTTGAAAAAATAATTGAAAAAAAAAAACCCAAAAAAACCCCTGAAAAACAGGTAATTTAAAAAGTAGTTTAAGCAACTGAAAAGAAAACCATGAAGGCATTAAGAGCAGCCCGCACCCACCCCCATACATGACTCACTACATTCTAGCTACAGAGACTTAAGTGAAAGACGGAAGCTTTGGGCTGACTAGGAATTAAGGCAAACCCAATCCAGGGGGACTAAGAGGGGAAGTCACAGATGAGAATTGCAGTGGCTTTTTAGCTTAAACCACATTTTTCCTCATTGGTAGTTTTGCAGATTCGCAAGTAAATGTGAAAATTTTCCACCCGCAAAGAAGGCTGTCCTGTTAGTTACATTCCCACTATCACTGACCAGTCTTCAAACTTAGGTTTTACTTTGCTTCCGTCACAGACCAGGGACCAAAGCTCAGAAAGGTTAGGTTAATAAGGCCTGTAATGTCAGCGGCTTGGATTCAGACACAGCCCCTGTGTTTTCCAACATGTTATTCTGACTGCAAATAAATAATGAAATAGATAAATAAACAAATGAAATAAAAGAAAAGAAAGGAACAAGTTGGCTGAAGTAGGATTCCAATCCAGTACTCTAAAGAGATTGAAGCCTCAATGAAGATACCTAACATGTAAACAGCATCTATCAAGTGCAAAGGCCATGCGGGACCCTCTGGAAGAAGTAATAAGAAATCAAAGTCTCAGTGCTCTGGAAATTCATTGTGCAATAGAGCAGTATGTACACATACATGTAGCAGAGATAGAAAGGAAGGGGAAAACTGGAAACTAGCCTTTACTGGGAGAAAGGTGGGAGTGATAATAACACAAAAATGATGGTCAATGCTTATGAAGCAGAGGCTAATAGGGATCAGGAATGTTGGCTCAGAATCCTTGTGCTACTGTCTCCTCACTGTGTGACCCTGGGCACATCATTTAACCTCTCTGTTCCTTAGTATTGTATTCAGCAACAGAGGTATTATGAATCTTAAAGTAAATAGTATGTGAAAAATTCATAGAAGAGTGCTTGGTATGTTTTAAGCGCTGAATAAATATCTGCTACTTTTTGTCAAGCTGTGGTAAGCATTTTGCCTTTATAAGCCCATTAAGTCTTCATGGCAGTACCATGAAGTATGTGACTGTATCTCTATTCTATAGATGAGGAAACTGAGGCTCTGAGAGTTTTTGCCGCCTGCCTGGGTTCACTCACCTAGGAAATAAGGAACCAAACTATAGACTCAGGTCAGTGTAATTCAGGTTTATTCTCTTCAAAACTGTGTAATATTGCCTCCCAGAACTCATACCAGAAGTGCAAGTTTAAATTTGACTCAATCAAAAGCTTTTCAAACATGTCTCAAATACTGTCTCTGTGCGGAGCATCTGCTAAGTATTGGGGATGCAGAAAAAAAAAAAAAAAAAAAAAAAAAAAACTAATTCCAAGTTCCAAAGAGAATGTCATATCTATCATATCCCTGTAGCAATTGAAGATTTAAGAAAAAATAAGTATTCCAACATTAGCTCTCACTGCTCTCCCCCCCCGACCTATTCCTATGTTGTCTCTAAAACTGAAAACTTTGAAGTAAGCCAAAGATATTAGTAAAGCAAGACCCTAAAGAGGGGCAGCTACCTATCCAAGATGATTTTAATTAACCTCCCATCCAAAACAAAGATTGCCTTACAACATCCTCAGTGGTTCTTAAGAACCTCCAGAGACAAGAGACTGACTACATTTGGGGGAATCCCTTTCCACAGGCACACAGTTCCAAGTCCCAAGAAGTTTTTCTGTAATTCCACCCACAATTCTAGTCTGTCCATTGGAATACACAAAATAAGTCTTTTCCTTTTTATCCTGACTTTTATTTTTATTGCACCCATTCCTTCTCTCCACCTTAATGTTTTTCTCTGAATTCTCTGATCCTTCCTCAGAGAATATGATTTGCAGGCATGGCAACATCCCCAATCACTCTCCTCAATAAGGTCGAGCTTGTCAGTATGCATCTTAAAGTAAAGATGCCAGAGAGACAAACCTGGGTCCCACCAGAGCCTTATAGCTAATCTTCTGTTTCGGCATTCAACTTTTACGAATGCTGTCTGAGTTATCACTAGCTTTCCTCCACGTTGGGAAGGGAGAATTCGGTGCCAGCAGCAATATTGTTAGTTCATCTGCATCTCTGCTGGGGACAGGGGAGCAGGTAATTAATTGTTTCTCTCCTGCACTAGGCAGCCAGCTTTCTTTGGAAAAGTTGAGCATCCCTCATCTAGCAATGGTTTCTGCAATTAAAGCTATCCACAGCCAGGAGTTTGATTAATAGCTGGGAGATTTCTCCTTTGCTGACAAATGAGAAAAAGAGAAATCAGATAGGGAGAAGCTGAATGCATTTGCTTAGCACAGGGCTTGGCTAATGTTCTTTCCAAAGAAAGAACTGCAGCAATTTTCTAGGGACCGAAAGGGGAGAAAATCCCTTAAAAGTTTGCTAAGTAATGGATCCAAAAAACAGATGTGCCAGTTCCTTGGGAGCAGAGCAGAAAAGGCTGAATTGGTGGTCTCTGGAGCTGGAGAGGATTACTACTCACATGGCACAGGTGGGAAAATAAGGTCCAGAAAAGGGGACCTGGTTTTCCCAAGGTTGCACAACTTGCCAAGAGAAGCAAGGCCAGCTGTTGCCAAACTTTACATTTCCCAAAGTCACAGAGTCACTTTGTTCCAGCAGAAGGGAGGATAAGACCGTTGGGCCTGCCTGTCACAATTGAAGCAATTAAAGACCTGAATCCAGAAGCCTATGCCCCTGGTCCAGTCCCTCCATCACATCACAGCTGCTTGTGGCACAAAGTGTATTGAGTGACCTAGAATGAGATCTGCCCCTTTGTAAATTCCGCTCACTGTTTCTAGTTTTTCCCTCCAGGAGTGTCCTGAATAATTAAAATCTCCTGCCTCCTTGGAGATTAGAAGACGATGATCCTCTGCTAGGAGCGCTGAGCATTCTTCTCTCCCTTCCAAACGTCCCAAATTCCCAGAACCTCTCCTTGAAGGGCATGGAGGGGATGGCATTGTGAGTTGAGAATAGCTGGTCAAGGAAGGAAGTCTGTGAGCCATGAGGCTAAGCAATCAGTACCAAGCCAGGCCAGCAAAGGCAGGGAGGAAGCAGAGGCTGGAAAAGTGGATGAAGGGTGCCCAGAACTCTAAGGGCTGTTCCTGGGGCACAGCCAAAGCCAGGAAACGGCAAGGGTAAATATCACAATACATCATCAAGGAAAAGGGCAAATCGGAGATTAAGACCATCCGGTGATCAGGAGGCAGAGGAGCTGGGGTGCACAAGGCCATTCCCAGTGAACTCTCGTGGATATTGGATCATTGCAGTGGGGTGGCTCTTGAAAGTCCTGGGCCCTGTTCCCACCGATGTGCTTCTGTTAGGCTTCATGGCCCAGCTCTCTGAGAATAGGGTGTGACAGAACCTGTTGGATGCAGAAATTCTCCCAGGCTGGAAGGCTGACCTGTCAACAGAAAGAAAGCTATACTGTGTCTCTAAGCATCAGACAGACCCTGTATTTGAATGTCAGCTATTCTTATAAGCTACATGACCTTGAGCAACTCAATCTCTAAGCCTTGTAAGATGGTATATTTACAGTACTTAACATACTACTTGACACAATAAAAATCATAGCAAATAGTATTTGTAGTACTTAATACTACATATAGTAACAATAATAAACTAAAACAGGTGAGAATAATGAAAGACACTAGTGTGGAATGCATTGTTTGTGGCATAGATTAAATGAGGAATTGCAAACTATGGCCTATGGGACAAATCCAGCTCACCACCTATTTTTGAGGAGCCCAGGAACTAAGAATGGTTTTTATATTTTTAACAGATTGGAAAGAAAAACAAAAGAAGAATACTATTTCATGACACATGAAAAGTATTCAAAATTCAGATTTCAGTGTCCATAAATAAAATTGTATTGGAATACACCCTGTCCATTCATTTACATTTTGTCTGTGGCTGTTTCTGAGCTGCAAAGGTGAGCTGAATAGTTGCAACCAAGATGATATGGCTCTCAAAGCCTAAAATATTGTCTGTTTGGCCCTTTATAGGGAAAGTTTGCTGGGCTCTGGATTAGATCCTCCTCCGTTGCCTCTTCTCTGCCATGTCTTTTAAGTTCAGTGCAGCCCTGGCCTCCTGGCTCTACAGGCTGTACACAAGGGGTGGTTTGCAAGCTTTAGATGTACACTGTAACTCCCAGGTACGGTGTCTGTATCCTGTGACACAGGTATGGTGATAATTCTCCATGTGTATGTGGACTGGTAGACGATGGTCTCCAACTCCCCACAGGAAGTTGAAATAACTGTTTTCCCTAGAGTGCGTCTTCCCCCTCCCCTGTGCAGACGCACGTGCTCTTTGCAAAGTCCTCACAATTCAAGTCATAATGGAAGGGAATCTCACCCATTTTATTGCCATAGTTACCGGGATTGCAAGTTTAGATGCTGTATTAGCAGTAAGTGTGTAGTAATAATAGAAGTCAGGGAGGAGGGGACGAAATGGATTCTGGCTCCTGTCTCTCCCCACAGCATCCTTCAGGGCAGATATACCAGAGACAGTTTGCATTAAGTTGCAGAGTTGGCAGTTTTCTTAAAAAAAAAAAAAATCCAAATAATTGCTTCAAAATCTCCTGTCTTCCCCGGACTGATTAACCCCTCACACAGCTCACCTCATCCTGAAACAATGAAAAGGAGGTTAAAAGAAAACTGAGTGGCCAGGGTTACCATGGGAACCAAAGTCGAAAGCAAGTGAAAGTCACTTGAAGCTTTAAATGCATATGAAGCAGATGTATGTGCGTGGACATATTTGCATATGGATGTCCATCCCCCCTCTTCTCTGCTATCCATAAAGTGTTTTTCCTTCCGGGCCCACCTCAGGACCCTCTCCCTCCAGAGAGATTGTCCTGACAATTTCAAGCCCCAGTAATCTCTCTGTTCTGGAACTACATTTGAACTGTAGTCTAAACTCAGGAATCAACCTCTTAATAGACACAGCCCTGGTAAGGAATCATAAGAGCCTTTGAGGTCACTGAATACTTCATGCTGTCTTATCTCTGTGCCTCTCCTCTTGCAGTTCACACCACATGTAATGTCCTTGCCCACTCCTTTCATCCAGCTAACATCTATTATCCTCCCAACCTCAGTGCAAACAGCAGTTTCTGTACATTGCTTTTCTCTACCCCTTTGCCTCATTTCAGTGACCCCCATACTGGGCTAGGGGCCTCTTTTCAATGCTGGCATAGTCCCTATCATAGCTCTAATTATATTCAGTTATGATCTCTGCTTACATGGTTACCACCCTCATCCCACCCCTGCTGTCCAGACCGTGAAGCACTGGAGGACAGGGACTGTGTTTTACTTTGTGTACCCTCATTGCTCAATAGAAATATATATGGTGAATGAATGAATATTAGAATAAATAATTAAAATCGCACAACCTAGGTCAAAACATCCATTTCCATATGCCAAGAACAGTTTCAACTGTTATTATTATGGTTGCTAATTGTGACTGTTATCTTTACATGCACACTGTACTATTTCCCCCTGTTGATTCTAAGGGAAATCTTGAATATATGAGGAAGGTGCAGAAAGGCAAGATGGAGGGTGTTGGGATGGCAGAAACCTTAGCCTATGAAAAGTGGGTAAAGGACCCTGGAACTTTAACGCAGATAAGAAACTGAAAAGATATGATTCACTGAGTTCCATTCTCAGAAGGGAGTCCTGGGACAGAGACTATTCTGTGGGATCCAGAGAGCAGACATGGAGCGGGAGGCAACAAATGAAAGTTATGAAACAGAGTTTGTGTTTCATAAGGAAAGATGAAGCTTTACAGCTGTTCAGTATTAGAAAAGGCTGTCACGTAAGGTGATGAGTCCTCCATCAAAGGAAGCATCCAAGTGGACACGAATGACCACTTATATATCAGGACATTAGGGAATGAGAATTATGGTGTATGGTTAATAAGATACAAAGAGAAAACTGGAGTTTAAGGTGATGGAGGTGGTGGTGGCAAAAAATGATGCGAAATATGCAGGACTGAGCGGAAGACGCTAAAAATGTAGCTCACAGACTGAGCACAGAGCACTGTGTTTGGCATTAATGTTTGACGTTAATTTTCCTACAAGAATGGGGAGCCATGGAGGGGTTTGATGTGGAAAGTGACATGACCATTGATATGCTTTTTGAAGATCATTCTGTCAGTTGTGAACGAGATGGATGGAGGGGACAAGCTTTAAGAATTTTATGCAACTGTTATCGCTTCTTGGCCTTTTGGCTAAGATCAAGTGAAGAATATTATGCAACTGTTCCAATAGCCCAGGTGATGGAGGCCAGGATGAAGGCAGGGGCAGCAGGGATGATGAAGAGCAGGGACATGTATCAAAGCAGAAGAGACAGGCTGTATCAACCCGTACTTCTATGTTGGTTCCACTCACTCTCTGCTACCCCTATGTCTGCCATCCTGCTAAAGAAACTTGCCTTCCTTGTTTGCAAGAGCAGGCTCGGACTGCTGGCTGGGCTGCGAAGGTTGCAGTCACCTTGAGTGGATTCCCCACGCAGCTCAGCGAGAAGCAGAGCCTTCCCTCTGCTGCTCTGTCAGCTCCACTTTACATCAAAACTGCTTTGTATGTCACCAAGTTATTAAAGTTGCGGATTGCAGTGCTGTGTCAAGCGATGTTGTGCTGAAACTGGGTCAGCGAGGCTGTCTCTCCGGAAAGACGTGGGCTCCTGGTGTCCCCGCATGGCAGCCCTGGTTGCAGTGGCTCCTTGGCCGCCTCTCCCCAGCCGGCTTTGAGAGGAGGACGTAATAACCGCACAGCTTGGCCCTTCTGTTCAGCAGCTCCAGTGGTAAATAATTCCCAATGCGAAGATTGAAGGGGCTCCTCTGTTCTCGTGGTCATTGTCTGTGCTGGCAGGGATGCCAAGGTCTTGCTTTTTCCAAGTCTCTTTTGAATCATTCCTTTTCATGAATAGAATGACTATAACAAGTGAAGAATCTGCTGTTTCAAAACCCAGGCATGCATGTTTCCCCTCTGCTGCTCCAGGCAGCTCAGGGACAAAGGGGAACAGAGGGGCACAAACAGAATCGAGAAACGTGGTCAGGGAGAATGGGAGCACTTCAGGAAGAGACACAAAAGTGCACTGTAGAAGGGATGATCACGCAGCATAGGGGGCACAGAGATGAGGATTTGGGGTCAAAAGAAGAAGTTCCTACCGGGCCTGTTCAAAGACAGAGGGCACTACTTCTATTCATATTTCTTTTCCAATTCGAGCCAATGCATATTTATCAGACACATAATATGTAGCAGCTTTGGGATGAACAACACAGACAGAACAAAGATTCCTGTCCTCATGGAGTTTGTATTTTAGCTGGGGGAGAAGGGAAATAAATCATGAATATAGTAAATAATTAAGTAATATAAATTACATAGTATGTTAGAAGGTATAAGTTATGGGGAAAAAAAATATGTACTTATAGAGAGACAGAGACAGAGAGGTACAGAGGCAGAGAAGTGGAGGATAGGAATACCAGGGAACAAGGCTGTAACTTTTAAAAGGGTGGCTTTTAAAATAATACTTTAAGATAAGTGTCATTGAGAAGGTGATATTTCAATAAGGAAGTGAAGAGGGTAAGAGAGTTAACCAAGGGGACCATCTGGGGGAGCATGTTCCATGCAGAGGGAAGAACCATCTCGAAGGCAGTGTGTCTGGCAGGCCCAAGACACAGCACAGAGGACACTGAAGCTGAAGCCATGTGGGTGACGGGAAGAACAGTAGGAAGCGAAGTTAGAGAATTTCTAGGGGCAAATCAGAGAGCGCCTGACAGGTCCATGTCAGAACCTTATCTTTCACCAAGAGTGATACGGAAAGACATTGCCCGAGAAGACAGTGAGCTCTCAGCAGAAGGTAGAACGTCATCCAGAAAGACTATTCTAGAACAGTGTTTCTCAACCAGGGAAGATTTTGCCTCCAAGGGGACACTTGGCAATGTCTGGGGACATTTTTAGTTGTCACAACCAGGGCAAATATACTACTAGCATCTAGTGGATAGAGGCCAGGGATGCTCTTAAACGTGCTCCAATGGGCCAGCCCCCCACAGCAAAGAATTACATGGTACAAATGCCCATAGTGCCAAAGTTGAGAAACACTGCTCTAGAAGGGGGGCAAGCGTCAGTCGACTGTCAGGCTCCATGTTCTTTGAGTAAAATGTGCCACAACTTTTAGGAGAGCCTAGCAGGGCTGACTTATCCATTAGACACAGTAGAACTAGTGCTTAGGGTCCATGACAATTTTATGGGGCTACTAAAAGGTTTACTTAAAACTTTTTACTTAAAAGAAAATATATATATTTAACTTATCTTCGATTATGTTCATCTTTGTAACAATATAGTCATAAAATATACTTTTTTTTTAAATGAAGGAAGGAACCTGTGATATGCCTAGGGCCCCAGAGGTCATACTGGCCTCTTCTGATGTTCAATTTAGGACGTCTCTGCCTTCCCGAGTCTTCCATCTACCCATGGTGTTCCTAGGCTTAAAGAATGCAGTCTTGTCCTGCCATCTTTCCTGCCCAGGTGGGTAGGGTTATAAACATAACTTACCACCAAGTTCAGTCATTTTCATGGAATCACAGAACACTGTCAGAGCTAGAAGAGCCTTTAGATCTCATCTGGTCTGGCCACCTCATGTTGTAAGGTAAGGAGATTGAGGTAGACAGGGGAGGTGAGCTGACTACAGTCACACAGGTAATTTGTTCCAGAGTCAGAACTGGGAGGCTCTTCATAGAGTTCACATTATCAGCTTCCATTTCTGAGTCTCACATTTGGTTTACACCAATTAGAAAAAAAACAGAAAAAACAAAAAACGAAAACCCTTAATGCCATTCTTTGTAACTTCTTAACATTTTTCACTTTTCAAAGCTCTTTAAAATACTACTCCTTCACTTGATCTTTTCAGTAACTCTATGAGAGGCAATTAGAGAGGAGGCAATTCTTATCATGCCTATTTCTGAGATGCAAACACTGAGACTCAGGAGTCCCTGTGACTTGTCTTGGATTACAGAGCTCACAAGGGCTGGAGTCACACACTTAAATTCTAAGTTCTTGACTTCTCTTTCAGGGCTGTCTTCCAAGCCATCACTTTTTTTTATTATTATTATCCTTAATAGGTCACATGATGTCGACCTCATACCTGGTATTATGTAAATGCTTATTAAATGAGTAGCTGAACTGTTGTGTTCCATAGATTAAATCATGCTCCCAGCAACACAACGACCCACGTAGTGAATGTCTGATACATCACAGTCAGGAAGAAGTTGGTCTTATTCATAAAAGTGCCGGCATAGAACGGGGGATGGGTGGCATTGTAACTTTAGTTCACTTTCGTTTCACTAAATGCCATTATAGTTTAGTTATTTCCCCTGGCTTATTTTCATAAGTATGAGAAAATAAGTACAAGTATAAGGAAATGAAATGAAAGATGATAGGGTGTCAAAACTCCAAATTGTCTGTGAATTACTACTTGAGAGAGCCAAATAAACCAGATTACTCTGCTGACTTGCTTGTCTTCCTTTTCTGAATTGCTCTTATCTTCTAGGCCGAGACCATTTAACCCTATTTCCATGTTCCAACCTACTGCACACTTGGGAACAAGCCCTGTGTCTGGCCTATAGAAATATGAAAAGATCCAATCAGCTCAGGGCCTCAGTAACAAGGCATTCAACCTCTTGGTCTGAGTCTGACCTGGTCTTACACACTGGAGTTGAAGCCTGGATGTCCTGTGCATACGCCCTTGCCTTACGGCCGATTCTAGATATTGGGTCTTTGTCTTCATTCATTCATACATCACAAACTTAGAGTGAATGCATACCATTTGTCCACATCCATCCTCCTAGTTATTTATAAATATGTACTGAGCACCTACTATTTGTTAGGCATTGTGTCTGGTGCTGAGAAACCAAGAAAAAAAGACATAGTGTATTGTAGCTTTCTAGAAATTCAAGATCTAGAAAAATGTGTAAAAGGTATACCTGTAAGTAAACTGACAGCTGCAAAATAAGGTGATGAGACCTACAAAGGGCATGGACAAACTCCTCTGAGAGTAGACAGTGGAGAATGACTGGTTCTAGCTAGAGCAATGCGGTGGTTGAAGAAGGCTTTGCAAAAGATGCAAGAAAAAAAAAGAGTCATGGAAGACACTTTTCAGGGTGAAGTGAAAGAACATTCCAGGTGGAAGGAACAGTAAAAACAAAATCAGACATGCATGAGGGGCTGTCACTTCTGAGAAAGGTAGAAATATTCCAGGAACAATACATCCCAGGACTGAGTACCTATGATGGCAAAGACAATGGGTTAAGTATTTAATGCACATGATCTTATTGAATCCTCCCTTCAATTCTGAGATTTACCTATTTCATAGATGAAGAAGTGCTTGCCAACATGAGGAAGTGGGTGACCTAAGATTGCATAGCTTGTAAGATGAACCAGTAATTGGGCATTGATGTGTCAATCTCCAAAGCCTCATTCTTAGACCCTACACTGTGCTGCTCCCCCATTTTATTGATGGGGAGAGCGGGCCCTAGGGAGGTGAATGCCTTTTCTTAGAATCACACAGCTGTGACAAGTTGAATCTACAACTAGATTGGTCCATGTTTATGTTCTTTTCATGACGTAAACTGTCATGCTGTGCAGAGATTTATTAAAGAGTTTTCAGTGTAGAAACAAGCATTTCCCCCCCACAAGTTTGTGATGAGAACCCAGCTACTCAGCCCCCAAAACGAGTGTTACCTTTATGGCACAAACAGATATATCAGTGCAAACTGCCCCTGAGTCCATTGCATTATGAAAAGGAAAACTACCCAGCTAGAGGAGTTTCAGGAAAAATGGAAGGGAAAGACAAATAATGGGCTGATGGAACAAGAATTTGATGGTCTTTGGGGAAGAAATGGGAAAAATAAGGACAATGGATTTCAAGTTGAGGCAGTGGAAGCCCTTGAGGGTTGAAGGAAATGTAGGCAGGAACAAGAGACGTACAAGATGCAAGAAATAAAGAACACAGCGAAGACTGCTCTTGCGTAGAGAACCAAACAGAACGCACAGCAGTAAAGAAGCCTTTGTGTGAAATCCGCCAAAGAGAAATAGGGAGGGGTTTTGTGAGAAATTAATAGAGAAAAAGCAAAGAGTGGAGACTAAGAGTCCCACGGTGACGGAGCGCACATCCCAGTAGAAGGAGAAATACATGACTTGAGGAAGTTACAGCCCGAGAAAAAAAAAGGAGTAACACAAAGGGGAAAAGCTAAGAGGCTTAGAAAGGAAGTCTTGAAGGATGAAAATAGAATTGCACAGATACAGAGAAATCACAACTCAGAGTAGGGGACATGTAATACCAAGAGGAAACAAAGCATGTGGGCTTCGAGTGAAGAACAGTGGAGATAAATTGAGCATAATAAAGGGGGAAATGTGGATTGAGAAAATATAAATGATTCATGAAAGGAGCAGGAGTCGGTAGCTAACATTTATTGATCATTTGTAATGTGCCCAGTATTTTACATATGGTCTATCATTTAATTCTCCTAACAGCCCTGTGTTGTCAGGCGTTTAGCCATATATTCCAGATCCAGTAGAGGTTACGTGTCTTGACTGAGATCATACCTCTAGTAGTACTAGAGCTAGGACTCGAATTCTAGAATTGTGATGCACCTGTGTCCAGAGACACTCCTTTCCCCACATTTCAACCTGCCTCCATCAGGATTGGTGGGTTATACACTGGTCAGCAGAGAAGAGCATCATAATCTAGTTCACATACTCTTTGATGTTAGAATACAACCAATGGTAACGTTAAACTATATCAAGTGATTTGCATACTCCCTGGAACAGAGAGATCACTCCATAAATATTGGTTTCTGTGATTTTACTTAGCCAGAAATTGGACCTGGGAAAAATGATGTGATTTGTGTGTGAGCAAGAATAAATAAGTATTTTAAAGGTTAGAGGGAAAAAATGCTACCATTTCTGATCATTTGGCTACCGAAAGCTGATTGTAAGCATCCCTTCTCAATTGCGTGCTTAGTGACTTCATATTGGTACCTTGAAATTAGCCATGGTGGAAATATTTACACCACAGAAATCAGCGAACAGTATCAAGACTTTCTATTCCCCACCCCTGTCCCCATAGAGCTCATTGTTATGCATTCATCAGCACACCAATGAATAGTCCCCACCTGGGTGGGAAGAGGTATGATCTCAGTTATATAATAGGGAATGACAAACATAATGTTTTTTTTTTTTAAATGAATGTGCCTTTCCCCAAAACACACACACACACACACACACACAAACACACAAATATACTTGTAGAAACAAGGTGGTTTTCTTGAAACAGTAAAACAGATTTATTTGGAAGAAGATTTTGACTGTCTTAGGGAAAAGCAAGGCTTTGGGAAGTGGTTAAGTATGACCTATGAAGTTACACATTTAAAATTGGAATCGGACAAATGATATTCAGACATATATTAAAATTCTGAAGCATAGTCGTGATATTTATGAGAGTACCTTCTGGAATAAATGCCTCAGGGTTTAATTCTGGCTTGGCCCCTTATTAGCCAGGGGATCTTAGGCCAGTTAATTAACTTCTCTGTTGCAATTTCATCTGTAAAATGAGGATAATGACAATGCTTCTTGGAGGAAGTCAATAGGAGTCTGTGAAGCAACGCAGGTCAAGAAATTTGCACAGTGCTTGAGATGCAGAGATCACTCACTAAATGCTGGCTTCCAGGATGTTACTGAACCAGAAACTGGGCCTGGAAAATTGGTACAATGTATGTGCAAGCAAAAATAGACACAGTAAGAGTTGGAGGAAATAATGCTTTTTTTTTTCTGATCATTCTAGTGTAATAGCTAAATTTAATCCTTTAAATGTGGAAATATTTGACCCCAACATATAGGAGATGCTTCAACTCCTCTTAGAGGAAGAGAAGACTGAAAATGCACTATGAAGTTAACAGTTTCCTTCCTGTGTTGTGAGGTGGATGGATGGATTCTATCAGTGCTTCTCTAATCTGATGGATTATCAGAATCACCCAGGTGGCTTTAAAAAATATACAGTTCCTGTCCCTAACTCAGAAAAGTCTCATTAGGTGTTGGGGGTCTATGAATTTCTCTCTTTCCCAAAGCACCCTCTCCCAAGGAGATTTTGGTGATCAGCCAGGGTTGGTGACCACTGAACTACATCTCAGCTCTGCATCTGTAACTAAAGCTAAAGTTATTTCATATCTAACTGCAGCCTCAGCCTCACCTCTGGATGTTTCTCTTGCACTAGCCCCTGCACCAGTATTTGGGGCCAATGACAATTAAGGCTGAGCACTGTTTGGGAAGTCACTGCTTGCGGGGAAGCTCATTCCAATATTGCTTGGTTTGGTTCCCATGAGAACGCTCGCATGTGCTGAATCCATGTCTCTCTGTTCCCCTATCACTTCTATCCATCACCTTAGCTAGCTTTATCTTTCAGGGTCAAACAGAGTCTTTGTAGAGTGTAAGTCAGCACAGAGCCTGGCATCTTGGGAGTACTTGGGAAATATCCAAAGGAGCCTTATAGGCCAGAAATTCTACTGGAGTTCAGGGTATCTACAAATACAGGTAGACGCTCTGATCAGAGAAGGCTTCCGAAAAGAAATGGAGTTTTAGCTGGACCTTGAAAGATAGAAAGGCTTTGAGGAGATGGAAATTGGGTGTTGGGAAATGGTGAGGCTCCTTATTGTAGGAGGGGGCAAGATCAGAAATGAGCTTTAGATCTATCAGTCATGGGGTGGTATAGTGGATGCATTGAAGGGGAGAATCCTGGAGGCAAGAAGTCTCCCCTGCACGGGCTTTGCAGACACGGAGAACCCCATGGCACAGGATGGTGGGAGGATTTTCAGGCCATGAGAGCAGTGGGGCCATGCAGTCAGTAGTGGGGATCTAGTGTTTATAGGACCTCTATCACATGGCCTCATTCTACCTCTATTATCTGAATCCATCCCACCTGAACCTGAGAAGGTATGCATCCTTTATCCTCACCTTACATGGAAACAAATTGAGCGTAAGGAAGGCGCCATGACTGTCTCAAGGTCACACATGCATGAAGTGGTAAAATCAGACCCAGGCTGGCCTATCTCTAAATCTCAGGAGCCTTGAGGCATATGATTAAAATCCAGGCAAACAAAGGAGAAGGTGACAAAGCAGTCATTTGCAGAGGAAGAACACATAGATAAAAAAGGAGGAAAGGAAAAAAGAAAAAAACAGAAACACACACACACACACACACACACACACACACACACACACACACACACGAGCCTGAACCAGTACTTATTATACTCTAAGCAGGCCTCTCCCACTGTCCTCTGGCTAATGTATTCTGCAGCGAGTTTCGGGGATTTAAGAGAGAGTGACGTGTGAGCTCATAAAAAGTAAATGATAGCGTGGGGATTACCGGTAATCCTACCCTTTCTCTTTCCAACCCTCCAAGGGACTAAGAGGCATGTATATATATTTTTTCTTTTTTTCAGAAAAGTTTCTTTCCTTTCATAACTGCTGGCCTAGATTGTGTCTCTTTTTCCTCTGGTGTTTGGCCAAATGCAACAGGAGACATGACAAGACTGAGTCTTTGCGATGGGATACAAAAATAATAATAAAAAAATAAAGTTGGTCATGTTACATCTGCATTCAGAAGGGCCTCCTGTCTCTTCCACTTGGTGCCTTTGCTCAAATTAAATTACTTTCTGCCTCTTGTCACCACGGCTCTATATATATCTCACGCTCAGCTATCGAGATGAATGAGTAGGGCCCATGTTGTTTGGTCAGACCACAGGAGACATCACTGCTGCTACCTTCTCCCCAAAAGAACAGACTGTGTTTCTGGCCCTGAAGGTCCCCCCAACCCCGTGCTTTATGAGATGGGATTCAAAGGGGCCAAGGATTCGAGGGCTCCTGAACTTTCAGTTTCTTCTGTAACAAGATCAGGAATCTCTCTGACATTCATCAAAGCAGTTGAGGTGCGGGCTTCCCTGGTGGCGCAGCGGTTGAGAGTCCGCCTGCCGATGCAGGGGACACAGGTTCGTGCCCCGGTCCTGGAAGATCCCACATGCTGCGGAGCGGCTGGGCCCATGAGCCATGGCCGCTGAGCCTGCACATCCAGAGCCTGTGCTCCGCAACGGGAGAGGCCACAACAGTGAGAGGCCCGAGTACCGAAAAAAAAAGCAGTTGAGGTTATGGCCTTCATGTTCTACTGACTGGTCTTTTGGTTCCCATCTTTTTCCTTTCAATCCATTTGCCATACCATCCCCTGAGTGACAGAACTAAAGATTATTTCTGATCTTATGTCTTCTTAGTAGAGTTTTGCCATTTCCCAATACCTTAAGCAATTTCAGGTCCTTCAGATCTGGTCTCCTGCCTCCTTTCCAGGTTTCTCTCTTCTTTGTCTCACCCATATTTTTATCATTGAAAATAATTATAATAATAGGTATCACTTACTGAGGACTTACTATGTGACAGTGTACCAGTTACTTTCTAGTCATCATCTCAATTTATTTTATCCCATTGTAATTCTCTGAGGCAAGTATCTGCGTTATTGTCATTTTACCAGGCAAGGCGATGAAACTTAAGAACAGAGGAGTTCAATAACCTGGCCAGGTCACACAGCTTCCACTTGGTAGATTTAGGTATGTCTGTCATTAACCCCCCCCCCCGTTATTAATCACTAATCTTTGCCTCATGTATGTCACACTACAGTGTAACCCACAAGTTCACATCTGTCTCTCTCTCCACTAAATCAGCAACTCGAACAGATTAAGAATAGTGCTGTTGTTCATTGTTCTCATCCCTAGCTGGAACAGAGCCATGGCAGACATTCAGAAATGTTTTCTGAATTGTATTCTATTCTGTTCTATCTCCGAGTGGTAGATAGAGGCATGGTAAGAACTGCACTCTAGACGCAGACTAGTTCAAATCACATTTCTGTGACCTCTGGATTTGTAATAATCTAGGGCAGAGTTGTTAGCTGCTCTGTGGTTTAGTTTCCTATGTGTATAATGGGATTTGAGTGAGAAGTAAATGAGTAAATTCACATCAAGCTTTTGAAGAACGCCAGGCATAGAGGAAGTTATCCACAAAGGTAAGCCCTAGTTATCAGTTGGCTGCCTGATGACCCACAGCACTGTGTACACTTTTAGGAATGTGCCATCATGCTATGCTTCCCTGTCTACTCTGCTAGACCTTGACCCTCCTAAGTGTGGAGGTCATGCGTTGTTTGGGTTTTTACACCGCTCCCCTTCAGGGCCTGGCCAGTAATGTGAGCTCAGCCAAGGATTTTAAATGAGTAGGCACAGAATTCTGGAATTATATCTATTCTGCTCTCCAGTCTATGGGGGACGAGAAGGCTGCCAAATAGGGATTCTCAGTTGCCTCCTCCAGTTTCCATGCCTGTAACAACTACATGCGACTGCTTCCCGATGCCCCATTCAACGTTTGCTCAGCAGCTAGTTACTGAAGCTGACCACATGGGCAACTGTGCAGGAACCATGTGCTGGGCACTGTTGAGTGTCTTACATGCATCACCCTGTTTCATGTGAACACATTACATTAAGTACCCCAGTGTACTGGAGAGAAACTGGTGAACAACACGGACAAATGACATTCCTCATGGACGTGTCAGAGGAGGGAACCTCTGTGTGTGATCATTTAGCGTCTCCTACCTCCCAGAGACCTCAGTCAGTGTCTTGGAGAAAGTCAAAGAGGGAAGCCAGAAAAAGGGAAAGTCTCTGCAGGAGGCTTCTCCCGGAATGCTGTCTCTGCCCCAGGGCAAAGGCTTTCTGCTCCAGGCCAGCCAGGAGCTCCTGCTGAGCAAAGGGCAGGGTCTGGCTCCAACTGCCTTCCTGGACCACACTTTATCTTACACACCAGTGCCTGTAAAGCAGCAGCTCTCAGTGCTTCCATATCACAGGTGAAAATGATGGACCAACTCTCATGCATAGGGAGGTGGATTGGGGCTCAATTTAAATGTTTGTATTTATATATCTGTCAACAGACGTGTCAAACAATGAAATGAGGCACTTGGGGGAATAATTAGCCCTATCACTGGCGTTTTGAGCATCATCTGAACCATCATGAATAACAGATATTTGAGGACGGGATTTGAGAGCCCACCCAGTATTGGTGATCAGGCGCACATGGGTTACAGCCTTACTAACTGCAGTTCACTAGCTACATGATTTGGAAGAATCTGTTCAACCTCCCTAAGCCTCAGTTTCCCCTCTGCTCAATGGGGATGATGAGGACACCTACCTCAGGGGTTTTTGGGAACATTGAATGGGGTGATTCACGTAAAATGCCCAGCATAGGGCCTGGCACATGGTAACTGCTCAAAGACTGCTTTGTTAGTATAAGTGGAGTTAATAACTTCTTAAAAAATTAGTGTGGTTTTTATTCTTATTGTTTTATGGTAGTGGAAGGAATTTCTGCACTGGATAGAGAGTTGAGCAAAAGCTTTAGAAGAGAGAAAGAAAGAAAGAAAAAGAAAGAAAGGAAGGAAGCGAGGGAGGGAGGAAGGAAGGAAGGAAGAAAGAAAGGATGGAAAGGAAAAAAGAGAGAGAAAGAGGAAGGGAAGGAGGGAGGGAGGGAGGAAGGAAGGAAGGAAGAAGGGGGAGAAAATAAGGCTAAAACCCTTAACCAGAGCCCTGAATATAAAACAGATTGAAGTGGAACCACTCCAGTTAATCCCTCGCGTGTTTCCCCATCCTTTTTCCTCCATCTCTGCCCTTTTGTATTATCATCAGTAGGGGTAGTATTCCTACCATTTTATGACTGCTACTACCCCACTACTCCAGTGGTCTCTCTTTCACACACTGTCAGCTTCGTTCAGTGGGATCAAGCAGATCTGACTCAAATCTAGGCCTCGCCTCTCACTGTTCCTGCGACATTAGGCAGAACGGGAGGCCAGCAGAGAGAGACGGGAGCCTAGGCCTGAGGCTGCTGTACTCATACAGAGTTCTTTGGAAGATTTCTTTTTCTGGTGTTTCACGTTCTGTCTCTACCACCCAACTGGCATCTCCTTGAGGACAGGAGGCAGCTGTCTCTTCTCTTTGTACCTTTTCACCATCTGGTATAAAACTTCGCATTCAATGGATGTTCTCTGGTTTCTGGCTCCATAAGCTGCTAATTTCTAGGTGATGGATTCCTTTCAGCTGGAGTGTCTACTCCAGAGAAGCAAAACTACCATGTCATGAATCTTTGACTCTTTGTCATAGAAATAGGGGAAAGGGAAATTATGTAACTCTGTTATGCAACTGACAACAATTTTATAGCCAGTGACACATTCCCTTTACAATGGTGGTTCTCCAGCCCTGATGCTGTAACATTCCAGTATGTTATTTTGTTTCCTGAAAGGGAGGGTGAGGTCATGGCAATTCCTGGAAAGTATTTAAAGCAAACCAAATAACAAGTCACATTACCTCAAGTCTAAATTACAGGTTCACCAGTGTCACACAGCAAGTGTACAGCAACATCAGGATGAGAACTTGGGCCTCCTAAATTCCAGGAACCACAATCCAGCGGAGTTAATGCTAAATTACCAGGGCTTTCAATCTGATTGTATCCTCCCTGCCTCTCAGCATAAGCACATACCAAAAGTTAGTATTTTTGAGTGATTGCCAAGAACCTGGCTCTTTGCTTGTATTAACTCATTTAATACATTATCCTTCACTGAGGGATGAGCCAACTGAGACTGATTAAATGACCTTGCCAGAGTCTCCTGATGCCAGTTAACTCTCGGCATCTACACAATTAACTATTTCTACTATATACTTTCCACCTCTTTGTGCTATAGCTGTGTTCTTCTACCTGCTGTTTCCCAGAGTTCAGCTTTGCATTCATGCTATTCTTTTGTCTAAGAATTCCCCTCCCTCATCATCTTCCACCATGCTCCACCTGCAGAGCTATTCTTTTAAAATTTCCCGCTCAAATAGCACCTCTTCTGTAAAGCCTTCCTCAACTGCTTCTAGGCAGAACAACCCGGCTCCCATGTTGGCATAACAGTTTGTGTGTGTGTGTGTGTGTGTGTGTGTGTGTGTGTGTGTGTGAATTATCTATTGACACATCACCCCCACCAAATTGAATCTGAACTTCTCAGTGTTGAGAGCATGTCTTTGTTATTTATTCCTGCACCCTTACGTGTCTCGCAGTGTGCTAACAACGATGTAGCTTCTCCATGAATGTTAGATGGAATGATGAGTAAAAAAGAAAACTTTCAAGAAGAAAAAGGAGAGCGAGAGCTTTACTTTAATTAAACTGCCAACAAATCTGAGAGGCACGTATTAGTATCCTCATTTTACCGCTGGGTCAGACAAGGCAGATACTGTAAGACGTAGCATCAGAGCAGAGATCTGTCTGGTTCCCAAGCTGGCATTCCTTTCCTTCTTTTAGAAGAAGAAAAGGCACATTCTTTGGGGGAATGCAGTCAGCACTGTGACATGCAGAAGCGGTTAATGAAGATCACAGAAAGAAGGGAAGGAAAAGAGCAAAGGGGGAAAAACATCAAAAAGTAAGGAAGGTGGAATATTGTCAGTTCAGGGCAGAGAGGGAGACAGGATTTCCCAGGTAAGAATCAGCTTAGCACCAAATAAGAAGGTGCAAAGGAAGGAAGATTGCGGTGACATTTAGACAGGCTAGAATGACACCAGAATTGAACCCCGGATAATTGGATGAGTTTTCTTCAAAACTGTTTCGAGAGCCAGAAAAGAGTGAAGAGCAAAGACAGGGGTCTGCGTCAGACAAAGGAAAAAGACTTATTTAAAGGCAGATGCCATGGCTCAGGAAGGGAACTGCTTGACCTCACTGCTTGAGAAGGGAAGTGCCTGGGAGGTCTGGCAGCCTGGCCACTGAGTACATCTTTGGTGGCTGTTTGCAGTGGCATATGGTTGAGGGATAATAGCAGCCCCACAGTGATAGAAGGGATAATCACACATGACATTTTAAGAAAGAGAGCAGGAAGGAATGAGGAACCAGAGGTCTCTGCAATTACCAACCGCCAATTGTGAGATTTATGCAGAGTGTTTACTCTTAACTGGCAAGAATTTGCAGATGGTGAGAGGCATGAGGGGTCAGGCAGTGCCTCCATAGCTAACTGTTCAGCAGCCTGTGAGATATCACTTTAAATGTCAAGTATGGGAAAGGAAAGGATAATTGCAAGCATTATAGTATAAGAAATGGCTTGGATTTAGACAAACTAGTTTTCTCCTTAAGATAATTCAAAATAGTCAAGTATACACATTGCTAAAATTTAGAAGAATCTTATAAATATGACATGGATTAATTTAAAAGATTTTTAAATGTGTAGGCAAGCTGGGAGGTATTTTGGGGATTATACAATTGGACAGAAGAGGAACCCTTCTTTCAAGGAGTTTTCCATCCAGAATGATAGTAACCCCTCCCATGTAATAGCACTTCCCTAAAATGTCTTGAATCTTCTGTTTCATTTGCTTCTCATATCTGTCATAGAAGTGACTCCATAAACCATCACTCCCCAGACAAAGAAACAGAGGCCAAGGGACAAAGAGATCAGCGAGTGTTTGTTAAGCAGATAGTGGTGGAGGCAATTCACCATCCCATTGTCTTAACCCCTGCTTCCATAGTCTTTCTCTAGTCCTCACCTAGATTAATAGCTGAATCTTTTCCATAAGTGAGGGAGAGTGGAAAAAATTATAAATGCATGAATAAAACTGCTTGATTAGTGTTTCCCAATTTCGTATAGTATCAGGAGTTTTAAAATGCTAAAACCACATGTTAAGGGTGCTGGACCATCTGCCTGATAGAGTTACACCCCTAGTCATAGAATGGAATTGCTGGAAAGGACATTTACTCCAACTCCTGCATTTTATAGATAAGGAAATAGTCCTGGAGAGGTGAACATGCTAGGATGTCACAGAGCTGGCCTGACCCTCAACGGCTGTTTGGTTCATTGCTTTCCAATAGACAATTTTTTCATGGCACTTTTAACTTCTCCCCACATCTGCATATCTCTTGTATTATTCATTTTGTTTCTGTTTTATTTTTCCTGAAAAGGCCCACATTATAAACTTACATATATATTTTAATGGATCATATTCCTTACTACTCACAAACTTATTACAAATAGAAAATAACCATGAAAATATATACATAATCATTGAAGGTAATATACTCATCAGTTATCCACATAAAACCATCTTTTTTATCAACATACCACTCTTTGGAAAATGCTGATCCAGCCCAAGTATCCCATTTTACAGGCAAGAAACTCGAGTCCAGAGAGGAGTTTTGAACTATGCATCTACTGCCTCTGCTCACTTACCTGAGCTCAGCAGCTAGTATTCCAGTAACCGGCAACAATATTCCCTGCTCCTTGAGGTGCTCGGTTCTCAGACCTGGACGAGACACAGACCACAGCCAATCCAGTCAAAGGTGATGTGTAGAATAGGACTCAGCAGGACCCGGCAGTGAGCTGAACAGTCAGAGATTTATCTCCTGCCGTAATTTCAAAACTGCTCCTTGCGAGGTAGAAGTTTTTACAGCAAGTATTTCCCTCTGGAGAGCAGTAGACTCTTCCAGAGATTTAGGGTCTCAAGTTTAAAGGTCAACTCTATTGAATATCAACCTTCAGTGCCCACTGCTACACCTGCCCTCAACAGTACCAAAAAGAGGATCCTGGGAAGACTGATAATGGCCCAGCAGGTTCTTGCCCAGGAGATCCTGGCGTTTCCCAGAGAAAACCATTTTTGGAATCTTGAGAGTCAATGGCAAGCTGAATAGTCAGTTTGAAAAAGTGGAGCTGACAAGTTTTATTTTGATTTATTTTGCAATGGAACATCAGAAGAATAAAATAGGCAGCAGATGCCTCAGAGAGTTCAGGGCAGACCATGACGTTTTTCTGGTATACGTTTATGCTAGGTCTCAACTATCCTGGAGCATGAAGAAAGGAAATTGGCAACACACTAGGAGGAACTAGGAGAACTAAAAACTTGCCTAGGTCACAATGTCTAAATGGATACTGTAAACTCAAAATCGAACAGGCCCGGCTCTGGTGGGACTGAGAAGAAGCAAATGTAACCGTGTGAAAGAAAGAGACATTTTCTGACCAGTAAGGGATGTTTAACAAGAAGGATCACATGTTTCATTCTGTTGGTCTTGCCTTGGTTGTTATGAATCTTAGCAATAAATCTCAAGGACAAAACCAGCAATCATATTAAACGTAGGGTATTATCCTCCATTTTCTATTGTAACTGTGATTCTCAGATCTGTCAGTGCATTAAAATCACTTGGGGAATATTTTAAAATACAGATTCCTTAGGCTCAACCTCTGATACTAAATCAGAATTTCCAGCAATCAGGATGATAAACAAGGCTAGAAAAATAGATAGAAATATATAGTTAAAGACCTCAAGTGATTCTTAAGCCAAGCACTTTTTTAAAAGTCAGAGTTGGTAAGCTTTATCATCTTGATATATTATTCCCACTTTTAATAGTTCTATTGAAAGCATCTCAATTGTAAGCTGCCAGAAGTCCTTGGTGAAAACAGACTGAGTGCAAATGAAGGGTGAGGGAAGAGGCTAGAAGAAGAGAGAACAGATGAGAAAGAGAGAGAGACCTAGAGACCTAAGAAAACATGTTGGATTAAGTAGCTTAATCTAACTTTAGTATCTTGGAACAGAGAAGGCTTGTCTAACCTTTGGAGAGAGACTTCTGTTACCCATCTAAGAAATAAAGTCAAAGACAGCTTGTCGAGATTTTGTGAGAAGTTCAGAGCCTCTGAAACTTTTTCTTATAATCCTCCCTTATTTTCAACTTCCTCTTTCCAAATAATGCCTCCCAGGGATTTCCTTAAACAGGAACAGTATTCATTCCTCTTTTGTGGAGATGGAAGAATCTAAAGAAGAAGATAAGACTGAGTCCCAGAAAGAAGGTGGGCCATGTGACCGCATCTCACAGCGGGGCCCTGGAAAGATGGAGGCATGATGTCCTAGGGAGCAGTGGATAAAAGGCAGGCTGGGTTATTTCAGGTCAATGCTGTCTTGCTTGGCTCACGGGAGATGGGGTGTTGTTAGTGTGAGACAAGAGCTCAGATTGGCGACTGACTGGTTTTGATTTAATTACATAGTGAGATAGTTTCTTAAGAGCATACATCACCATCCTTTCTCCTAAACGTGGGTTTCATTTTCAACAAAACACTTCGCGCATAAGCAACATGTTGTGTCTAAACCCTTATTGCCATTCCCAGAACTGCTTGCAGCCTTTCAGAAACCCATTATTTTATAATTATAATCAAGACTATTAGGACAGGACAATTTGTGCCAAAAGCACATTTACACTCAGAATTGTCACTTAGCACGGTCACAGGGAGGTATCATCTCTATTTCTGTAAAATCAAAGAGAGTAGCAGACACTGCCTTATAAACTTTCAATTTCTAGATGGCGTGGGAGGTACTGACCTTGTCTGAATTTTTCTCCAATCAGTCCTCTGAATACCCCTGGTGAATAGCTGTTACTTGGTGGAAAGAATGCAGCCCTGAGAATCAGGCCAACTTGGGTTCACATCCTAATTTTCTTCCTTCCAAGTGGACAATTCACCTTTGGACCTCAGTTTCTTCATCTGAAAAATGGCAAAGCTATTAGTATGTGCCCATTTAATTTTAACAATTAAATGAATTAATATACAGATTGGAACAGTCCCAGGCATGTACCAAAAGTTTAGCAAATATTAGTTATTTTTGTGATTAATGCATAGAAGCTGTGTGACCTTAGACAAGTTACTCATCCTCTCTGGGCACCCATTTCCTCTTTGTCCAAGTGAGGAAACTGGTAGTGGCAGCAATCAGATAAGCTCACATGATGCTCAATATATTTGATTCTTTTTGATCAGCCATTTATTACACAGGTTTCACTATGAGTTGAAAACTCTGTGAGTTCCATAACAGAACCCAGAGCGTGTAACCTTATTCCAGCCGTCTGGAAAGTCCTTGGCTTTTGAAATTTCCCCATAACCTCTGTGTTCAGTCGTAGGTCTGTGATTTCCATCAGGAAGTCAGACTGACTAGAAAAATGATACAGCAACATAAACATGTTGTTTACAGGAAAGGCATGATCTAGTGGACCTGATTTGTCCATTGTTAAGAATCTTTCATCATGTGTATTTTTTTTTCAGATTAGTCCAACAGCTTTATTAAAAGATAAAACCCTTCTCCCTCTGCGTTCCTGGTGGTATCGGCCTCAGGCTCTGAGCATCCAGCTGTCCTGCAGCCCGAGAGGCATCATGTGTTTTTTTGCAGTACGCGAGCCTCTCACTGCCGGCCGCGGCCTCTCCCGTTGCGGAGCACAGGCTCCGGACATGCAGGCTCAGCGGCCGTGGCTCACGGGCCCAGCCACTCCGCGGCATGTGGGATCCTCCCGGACCAGGGCACAAACCCGCGTCCCCTGCATTGGCAGGCGGACTCTCAACCACTGCGCCACCAGTGGTTGAGCCCTAATTTACTTTTTCACAGGTTCTTATGGCTGTAATAGTAATATTGATAAGTAACAATAGTAATGATTCTCTTTGGTCGATAACAATCAAAATTATGACGATGAAATAGAAGGCTTTATGCATTTTTGTGGGAAGAGTGCTCTTGACATAGTACGGTGCTTACTTGTCTTAGTTATGGAGTGGAGTAGACTCGCATCCTAACCTCAGAGCTGTCATTCATTAACAGGTGACCTTGGGCACATTACAGAATGACTCCAAGTGTCAGTCTCCTCATCTATAACTTGGAAATAATTAGTATCTTCCTAATTCATTGATGTGACAAAGTAAATGAGATAGTATATATAAGGCCCTTGCACAAAATGATTGCTCAATTGAAGATAACTATTGGTTACTATTATCAGTATTGTCATTATAGCCCAGTGAGGTCTGCAAAGAAGATAGTATCACCCCCATTTTATGTATTGAAATCTGAGCCTCAAGGCACTTGAATGACTTACCCACAATCACACAACAAATAAATGAAGAGCCTGAACCAGGTCTTGGTTTCTACTCTCACAGGAAGTTCAGTGTCCCCTGCGTCAGAATTCTGCTCCATTATAAATGGACAGAGTCTGGCTTTTGCCCTTTATTTTTAGACATATATACATTCTTTTTTAAATATTCTTTTCCATTAAGGTTTATCCCAGGAGATTGGATATAGTTCCCTGTGCCACATAGTAGGACCTTGTTGTTTATCCATTCTGAATGTAATAGTTTGCATCTACCAACCCCAAAATCCCAGTCCATCCCTCTCCCTCCCGTCTTCCTTGGCAACCACTAGTCTGATCTCTATGTCTGTGAGTCTATTTCTATTTTGTAGACAGGCTCATTTGTGCCATATTTTAGATTCCACATATAAGTGATATCATATGGTATTTGTTTTTCTTTCTGACTTTACTTCACTTAGTATGATAATCTCTAGTTGCATCCATGTTGATGCAAATGGCATTATTTTGTTCCTTTTTATGGCTGAGTAATGTTCCATTGTGTGTAGGTACCACATCTTTATGCATTCATCTGTCAATGGACATTTAGGTTGTTTTCATGTTTTGGCTATTGTGAAGTTGTGCTGCTGTGAACATTGGGGTGCATATATCTTTCTGAATTATAATTTTGTCCGGGTATGTGCCCAGGAGTGGGATTGCTGGATCATATGGTAGTTCTATTTTTAGTCTTCTGAGGAACCTCCACACTGTTTTCCATAGTGGCTGCACCAACTATGGCCATGCTGACTGGTGTGAGGTGGTACCTCATTGTAGTTTTGATTTGCATTTCTCTAATAATTAGTGATGTTAAGCATCTTTCCATGTGTCTACTGGCCATCTGTATGTCTTCTTTGGAGAAATGTCTATTAAGGTCTTCTGCCCATTTTTCAATTGGGTTGTTTGGTTTTTTGTTGTTGACTTGTATGAGCTGTTTGTATATTTTGGAGATTAAGCCCTTGCTGGTTGCATCATTTGCATTTTGCCCCTTTTAAAATTCTAGCAATGGTGTCTGATAATTCAGTGTGTTTTTCAGAGCTGGGACCCTGCCATCTCTTTCCATTCTCCCTCCCTGAGAGTGGAATCGCTGAGTTTGGCTATGGGTGTGAGCCTCCTGCCTTAGAGACTTTCAGGTTCCAGTTTTCTATGTCATCTTCATGCCAGGCTTGGGATATTTCTTGCTCATAAGGCAGCCCTTTAAGGCAGGTAAATTTGGAGCTGTGCTCCATCTCCCTTCCACTCTCTATTTTATCTTTGTAGTAGCCCTGTAATATAGGAGAAACTTACCCTTCCTATTCAAGAAAACAAAGTGAGATTAGAGAGATTAAGAAACTTGTCCAAAATTATCTTGTGAAGGTGTGGCAGGACCTTCAAATCCAAGTCCACTGTGTGCATCTACTAGAATAATAGCCACATAAAGAAGTCCATATAGGGTTTTTTAAAACTTGTCTTCCCTAGAGACTTCCCTGGTGGTCCAGTGGCTAAGACTCCGCGCTCGCAGTGCAGGGGGCCCGGGTTCAATCCCTGGTCAGGGAACTAGATCCCATGTGCCGCAACTAAGAGTTCACATGCCGCAATGAAAAGATCCCTCGTGCCACAACAAAGATCGAAGATCCTGCATGCTGCAGCTAAGCCTCAGCGCAGGCAAATAAATAAATAAATAAAAACTCTGTCCCCCCTATATTTAGCAACAATGACTAGAATATTCCATTGGAAGAAAATGAAAGCCAAATTTTCTAGCACTCCTGATTTTCAAAGCATCTGTATTCTTCACTTAGCAAAATAGATAATTGGCATTCTAGGTACTAGGCTGAAATTCTAAGTCCAAATTCTCAATTATTTGGATCCTCCTCTCATTAGACAGCCTGAAAGAAGTGAGAATAATGGTGCCAGTGGGAAAGTCAGTCCAAGAGGCACGCTTTGTTGCTCCTCCTGACAGTCCAACTTAAACTCTGTGTCAAGGTGCATTGCTAAAGTTGATGTACTCAAACTACATCAGTTAAGTCTCCTTATTGTGTTGATTTCCAATGACACATCCCTGCCGTTTAATGAAGGCATTGAAAGGAACAGCCTTATTCCAAGTCATGTGGCAGAAAGGTATCTCTGAGTACAGGTTGGTGGGTAATTGCTATAAATACAGAAACAGTTGAGCCTATCTGGAAGGCCATTTGAATAGACCTATTTGCATGAAGTCCTGGGAGCCTCATGGAAAAGAAATTACTACATCAGAAAAGATAATTAAAGTGGGAAAGGCTTAGTTCGTCATTGTTAGAGGAAATGGTTGATTTCAAGTACTGCCTCATGTCTCTCACACAGCTCATCTTTCAGCCCAACACACATCCTTTGGTTTAACCTTCATATCTGGATTCTGTTGAGCCCTGGCCAACCAGTGGAACCACAGGAGGACTAATTCTAATTAGGGAGTTTCTTTCTGACTTGGCCTCCACCCATGCGGTTGTCAGAACCCCAGCCTCCTTCTGGACTCTCACTTTTCTGGAAATTACCAGCAAGTTCCTGGAAGGTACTACATGAACTCATAGGTGTCCTAAGAAGAATGACTGAGAGGTCTATTGCGTTTAAATCCAAGCTCTGCCATTTTCTACCTGTGGGACTTGAGATAAGTTACTTATAGAGCCTTCATTTCCTAATGGTTAATAATGCTGGTATTACCAGTGTCCATCTAATAGGCAGAGTATGGGACTTAAAATTAGATACCATACACAAAGCAGTAGAATAGGGCCTAAAAATGGCCATTAAAAATAATTATTAGAGAAGTCCTCTTCTCCCATTCTTCAAAGTCTTTTGTAATACTTGGAGCTAAGGAACCAAGTGGAGGAGGTGGCTGAGAACATCGCTTCATAAAGTCCCAGAGGATTACTCCCCTTTAAAAGTGTTCCTTATATTGAACATGTACTATTTTTAATACTTAAAACAGTTTTGCAAAGTAATAATCTACCCTCCTTTTATATTTGAGTTAACTAGATTCTCAGGGAGGTGAAGCCGATGTCCAGAGGGTAAGTGGTGAATGTGAGTTTTGGCTTTCTCCAAAAGCCATACTGTCCAAAACACCAGGGGGGTCTCTCTGGAGTTAGGATGGGAAACCACTGCTAAAGCTTACTCTAAGGGTCTTTTTTTTCCTTGTCAAGATTTTCTAGTTCTAATTAACTAAACTTGTCCGTGTATTGTTTTTTTGAATCTCCCTCGTGCCCTTTATGGAAAGAAAGGTGTCATAAATAAATCACTCAGTATATATAATGTATATATGCATATGTATTTACCTAATGATTCATGGTTTCAGTGAAAAACCCTTGACTACTGTTAACCACACAGAGAGGTTCAGGAGTTTCACTTCCCGTCTTGTGAACCTGAAGCATGAAGCAGTGGGGTACAGTGGAAAGTGAGCTGCCCAGTGTAGGCTGGAAGCCAAGTTCAGGCCCTGCCACTTTACTCTGTGGCCTAATAAATTTACTTCCTGGAACTTCAGATTTTACACCAGTAAAATTGTGAAATGACTTCTTAATCTGCTACCCCCCCCCCCAGATCAAAAGAGATTCAAATGTGGTTATAATTGTGTGAATATGTTCTAAGTTGTAGGGTGGTACACAAATTTAAGGCATTATTATTAATTTTTCTTTCTTTTTCTATTCCACCCTTCATCTCTGTTTAATCCAGAGAATTTAAATGGCTGCAAAGAACCTGTCCTAGGCCTAACTTTCCTTTTTCTTCCCCTTATGTTTCTGTCATATCATTTCTTTCCTTTCTTGGCCACCTCACCTGCAATTTTCAGAATTCCCAGCTGGGAGAGGGGACTGATAGGAAGAAGACCAGTGACAGTCTTGGATCCAGGAAATATTCCAGTCCTATTTTGATTTTCCTCCTTGGAGTCTTGTATATTTGCTTGAACTAACACACAGATGAAGAATGCATATTTAAATATGAAAAGAAACACACTCACATATAGCCTAGACACACACAAAAATGCATGCCTTCAGGCATACTCAGAATATAGCACAGACATTTGTATATAAGGAATCACATACCAACACTAGAGTGAGGACCTAACTCAAACATCTGGAGACATCTATGTCAAATGCAAATATTCCCCTTGCAATATAATCACACTTTCTTCCATGCAGACATGATCACGAAAAGCAACAGGAACACATAGAGGCGTGTGCACAGATACATACATCCACTTTCACTAGCACATAAGACCTATAAACACACCCAGGCATGTTCAGCAGCTCCAACCACGCTCCAACCAAAATGCACTCTGGAACACTCAGTCACAAACACACTCCTAAATGTGGCCATATTTCCAGTTTTTGACAACAGTATTTTCCAAGTGTCCTCATTGCCCTTTCTTTGACTGCACCATTCTGGGAAAGCTGGCTGCATGTGCTTTTCAAAGAATTTCCCTTAGCATGACCCACAGTAACCTCAAGGACATTACTTTCTCAATGATAATATCTACTCTTTCCTAAATGTGATCATGGAGTGACATCCAACAGGAAACAGCAATGTGTGCTCCCCACCTCGAACCATTTCAAAATCCCCTGAAAGATTCAATGGACCGTCAAACAATACTCATTTGCTGCAGAAGAAACCTTTGCTGCAACTCCCATCATGCAGTCACCCCAGCTCTATCAGCCCACAGGTTTCTGGGGTCATCAAGAAGAGCTGACCTCCTGAGGTCACCCCACCTCCTGCCCTGCCTCTAGCCTGAATTGCTCATGATGAGACCAGGAAGCTGGACTTGTCTCCCTCTATTACAATAAGTGCCACTTTCAACCAAATTATTTTAATGCTTCCTTCATGACAGTCATAACTTGGTAGGTAATAACTTCAGAATGGCATCAAGTGACAAAGTGACAGAGTATATTTTACATATTTGCTCAAAAGTTAGTGGTTAAGTATGGATCTTTCCAGCATGTCTCTAACAGCCTTATTTATGATATGGGTTTATAGAGAAGACATGAAAAATGAGAACTGGATTTATAAAGACAAAAAAATATCAGGGGACTAGTAGTTAATAAATAGAACATGCTAAGGGATAACCAGGATATTTGTGAATTGACTTAAAGTAGGGGGGTGGATCTGAATCTGGAGCCTTTTGAGTCACAAATAGAATTTAAATTATATTCAAAAGAAAAGGGAAAAGTGAGCCAAGACCTAGATCAGTTGAAACTACCAAAACTGCTTTGTTTTAACATGGCTAACACATATAACATGAGATGGTTTCTACTCAAAAGACGAAGGAGAAGAAGTCTGTCCTTTTCTAATCTCACTGAGGCCCAATCTCTTAGTTCTAATTCAACTTGACGGGGTAAGAGTTGAGTTGACTTTCCCTGTCCTGGACTCCTTAGCTGAGTTGGTTGAAACATCCACCTGGAAGTTCTGTATTTCAGTACGGTGTTTATGCCCTCTACATTGTAAACTCCATGGGATTAGCAGTCCTGAATATCTTGTGCACCATTAAATCACCAGCCTTTCGCACAATGCTTGGTACGTTGCAGCTTTTAATACTTGTTAACTGAACAATCACTGTGTCCAGCTGGGCAAGGAGCACATCAGGAGATTTTCCTCCTCAAGTGGATGTTGTTGCTTCCTGCTGTCTGCTGTCTGCATCTGCTGTTCCTTCTGGCCTCCATGGTTTACCGTCCAGCAAGGCTTTTCTGAGTCGTCTCCAGAAGATGTGCCGCCCCAGGACACTGTCCTCCCACTCCAGGTAGGTATTCCTGTTGAGAAGGCGATACAGCTCTACCTGCTGCCGCAGCAGGGACTTCTCCAACTTCTGCAGGACTATGAAGATGATGCCAGCACGGCTGCTAAGAAACTGCCAGGTCTGGGCAATCTCATACTCAAAGATACACCATCGGCTCTGGATGAAGTGCTGGGACACCACGACAATAACCTTCCGGCTTTTGTGGAAACCTTCCTGGATGATGTTGGCGGCAATGGCTACCCCAGGAATAAAGTCTCTGTAGTGAAGGCAGAGCTGAAAGGGGGGCACCCCCCCCTCCAAGTTCTTTACCAATTCATTCCTCACCCAGTCTTCGTCCTGGCTTGAGTAGATTACAAAAGCATCATAGGTGCTTTCACCTCTGCCATACTTTTTGCAGCCAGCAAGAAGCATTAGGTGGAAATAGAACTTATAGACCAGGGCTCCTGCCGCAGATACCAAGAGGATGGTGAGAACCGACACACTAATGATCGTCTTGTTCATCTGACAGGTGGCATTCCTGAAACTAAGCACGGGCATGTCCCGCATATCTAAAGGTTGTGTACACATCATTTGCTCAGCTCCCACCAAGAGCTGCCTCTGGTCCTTGACCCACTGCAGGAAACTCTGGTGTTCACAAACACAAGCAAAGTCATTCTGAGTAAGATTTAACAAAGCAAGGCTCCTTGGCAAATGCTGTAGTTCTTGCTCCTTGGACTCCATGATACGGTTGAAACTGCAGTCCAGAATCTGGAGGGAGTGGAGTGGTTTATAAGGAAGTGTATCCAATGACAAGAGTTTGTTGTGACTCATATTTAGCACCTGAAGTTTAGGGAGGGAGTGAAATGCCATCTGGGATACCCGTTCCAGTTGACACTTAGAGAGGTCCAGGATGGTTAAGTTAGTCAGTTCTGTGAAGATATCAGGAAGCAAGTTGTTCTGAAAAGAATTGCCTGCCATTTTCAAGGTTTGGAGGCTGACCAAGCCAACAAAGATGCCATGGAAGACAACTCGGGTGTTGGTATAAGAAATATCAAGGTAACGGAGATTTCTGAGTGATAGGAATACTGAAAAATCGTTGGCCTGTTTCAGATTGGAATGCTGAAAATCCAGATGTTCTAGTTGCTCTAAGCCCAAGAAGTTTGAATTCATAGTAATGACATCATTGAAGCTCAGATCTAAATGCTTCAGTTTGGTTGTCCCAAAATTGGTGTGAGAACAGCAACCCTTGAAACTCAAGTGATTTCTTTTGAGATCTAGAAACTGAAGGTTTGGTAGCTCAAATTCAGTAAAAGTGCTCATACCTTTGTTGCCTATGAAAACAAACTTTTTGAGAGAATTGAGCTTCAATGTGGGGAATTGTTTAAAATTACACTTAGTCAATTCTAAGTGTTGCCATCTGTAATCCTTAGGAAGGGCTTCTAGACTGTCTACATTCAGACTCAACAGAGAAATCGCAGAAACATTTACCAAACAATTAAATAAGCCTGTATCACTCCTTGGGAATTCACTGAAGTGTGCTATCCGAAACTGTTCGAAGGTCAAATTGCACAGTCCCTCCAGGACAGATCTGTCAAAACTTTTCACGATCCTTTCATTTTTAAATTCTCCCAAAACCAACCGATTGATTTTTAAACCAGCCAGACCTTGAATACAAATTTTCATTACATGTGTACTATTAAAATTACTTCGCAAAGTCAGTTCATTGAGCTTAATTTCTTTAAAGGTGCCTGGTTCAATAAAGTCTAAAGGGTTCAGGGACAAATCTAAAGAGAGGTTGAGTAGGGGCATTTGACGTAGAACCTTCAAGTCTTCGTGATAAATATTTTGGATTTTGTTATTAGAAAGATCCAAGTGCTCCAGGTTGGGCAGGTTAGAAAAATATTCAGGAAACTTGAAGGAATGGATAAGATTGTGAGCCACATTAAGCTCCTTCAAGGTTTTGAGATGCCCAATGGGGAAGTCCTCTAGAGATGCTAGGTTTGTCTCCACAGCTACCAGCTTCTGTAAACTTGATAGCCCAGAAAAGGCTCCCGGGGCTAAACTCTCTATAGGGTTTCCTGTCAATATCAAGGTGGAGAGGTGGTTTAGGCCCTGATATGCATCATCTTCAATCATCTGAATTTCACATCTACAAGGAAAAGAGACACAGATTACATAATATTTCGGCTGAATAAAAAAAAAAAAAATGAAATATCAACACAGTCACCTAGATCTTCACACAGATATGACATGACATATTATGATGCATAGGCAAAAGTGTCAAGCAAGGCAGATGAAGCAAAGAAGAAACCCCACAAATTTGGTACTATCGTACTGGCTCCCGTGACAGTCTCTTTTTATCACACCAGGCACTCATGCTAAGCAGAGGCAGCCCATCCAACAGAGGGAAACCAGTTAAAGATCAGTGATTGGGGCACGTGAAGACTGAACCTTGGATCAGCTTTAGCCATTTCCTGACACACATAATTGTGATTATATATCTGATTGGTACAGAGGAGGCAGATAGCTGTTAGTTGCTAGGCCTGGTAAATGACTAGTGAATGTCAATTTCAAAGGTATAAAAAATTACACCGAAGTGTCACAGATATCCTTAATGTTCATGAAAAGTTCTCCATATAGGGCTCATCACTTAATATTAATCAGAGTATTAAGATGAAGAGAATATTTAACTTGGAAGCAGGAAATGTGAACATGAATCTCTGGTCTGCTGTCAACAAGGCATGTGCATGTATATGAATCCCTTAAACTCTCCAAGCCTCAATTTCCTCATCTACAAAAAGAAAAAAATGTATCAATAGATTTCCATAGGAAAAAAAGGCTGCCTGGTCTATCACAAAGCATCCTTAGAAGATAAGTGGAGTTACTGTATATGAAGAAGCAGCATGCGAAGTCAGAGTATCTATTGCACTGTAGTCTGTCCTTGCCCTAATCCAGAATCTCCTCCTGGCTAACCAGGAGGGGGAGCTAGCCTCTCTCCAAGCACATATTTAAAGCCTCTGAGGGTAGTTCCTTGGGTATGTGTTGCGTCGAAAGTGAATTATAAGGGACATTGATGAGAATCTTTTGTTTAAAAAAAAGCGTTGGTCTGTCTACCTCAATTCAGTATATTTCTTGACAAAATTCTTATTCAGAAAACTGAAATTTATAAACTAGTGGAATGCTATAATAGTAGTTTATGCTTATAAAGTCTACTTTACAAGGTTTTTTAATATATATAGCATGTTAACATTTAGTATCACAGTTAACCCTATGGGGTAAGGTTCACCATTTATGTTTCACAGATTTGAAAACTGAGACTCAAGTCACACAAAGTGACGTGCCTCAGGCCACATGGCAGTATATGTTGGAGGAGGACCCAGCTCAAGTCTTCTGACCTCCATAAGGCTCTATGTCACTGCCTTCAAAATGCTTGATCCCCCCTTTGATGTAGTCTATCAATATCCAAATTAGAGTATAAAACATAAGATGATCACTCTTCTGCAGAAATATCTACTATCCTCTTATCCTTTATTAAGAGTTTCTATAATAAAATGTCATACATAAAATGTTTCTCCATTTTTCACAAACCCTTATACAAATTATAGTCCATTATCTATTACATTTCTAAATAAGGTCCCTGATGATGAAAATGATTTTAGGATTCAATTCCCCCCAAAATTATGATAATAACTTCACCTGTTCTAATGAATGATATACTTCCCTATATCAGAAAAATAAAACATTAGTCACTGTTCTGTCTCACAGCAGATGTTTTCCTTTGATCTTGTTATCTTTCTCTTTGGGTTACTTGTATCTTTCTAATTCCTTGTCCTCTACCCCACTTCCAATATTCTAAACATTATTTGAATCCCACTCAGTTCATGAACTCTATATTGACTATTCACTGCATAGAAGGCCCCTTTTCTGTACAACACAATGTCTTGCCTCTAGTTTGCAAATAACTTATCACCTCCTCTTGTATATTACTGTCCTTATTATCTCAGGTTCAAAAGCCAAAATCAGAATCATGTAGCATGTGTTGAATGTCTACTATGCTGAACACCATGCTCAGGGTTTAAACATATCAATGCTTTCAAGTGGATATGCCCTCCTTAATAGCTAGGGTTGTATGTTATATATCAACATACTCTTGTTTCCTAGCAAAGTGAGCAACATATAGCAAGTGGTCAATAAATATCTGCTGATGAAAGAGTTTGAGTCAATCTACTCCCCTAACTTAAAAGAAAATCAAAGATAGAATTGTCCTTAAAGACTGTCTCATCCAACTGCTCATTTCACAAATAAGAAAGCTGAGACCTGGAGAAGGGAGGTGGCTTGCCCGAAGTTATATAGCAGGTAAGATGTCTGTTGAATGAATAAATAGGTGAATGAAAATGAGACTTCACTAATCAGGCTTTCTGACTTAAGAATGAAATGATAAAACAACGAATATTTCTCCGTGTACAATGGTAAAACTCATACACTACCTGGATAAATCCAACATCTGCAGTTCTGGGAAGCTGGAGAAGCTATGGCTGTTTAAATGATTCAGGTGGTTAAAGCTCAGGTCCAGTATCTTGGTCGATGTGGGGATGTTGTCAGGGATTTTGTAGAGATTCAGCTCCATGCATTGGTAACTAATGTTAGGAACCACCTGAAATGGTCAGACATTAGATGCAGTGTCTTGCTGCATGCATCTTACCAGACCTCCCAGCTCCTCTCCTCTCCTAGGCCAGAGCCTGGGATGCCACTGGGACAAGCACAGGGGCCAGTCAGCCGTCTTTCATCCATCCATCCATCCAGTCGTGCATCCACCCGATCATCTGTTCGTCCATCCACCCATCCATTCATTTATCCACTCACTTCATTCTTATAAAATGTCTTACTCTAGATTAGGAAGGGAAAAGCACCTACCCAATGTTTAACCTCTACTATCACAATGGCAGCGTTTGGCGAGAAGCAATGGAGTCAAGTGGTGAAGAGCTGAAGCTCTAGAGTCCAAAAGCTCTGGGTTTCACCCTTCCCTGTGATTTGCAACAAGGGATTTTGTTGTTGTTGTTGTTTTAATTATTTATTTATTTATTTATTTATTTAGGGCTGTGTTGGGTCTTCCTTGTGATGCACGGACTTCTCATTGCGGTAGCTTCTCATTGCAGAGAACAGGCTGTAGGTGCGCAGGCTTCAGTAGTTGTGACACGCAGGCCCAGTAGTTGTGGCTCACGGGCTTAGTTGCTCCGCGGCCTGTGGGATCTTCCCGAGCCAGGGATCTAACCCGAGTCCCCTGCATTGGCAGGCAGATTCTTAAGCACTGTGCCACCAGGGAAGTCCCATTGTTGTTGTTTTTCTAAATACACCTCTTGTTGTATACAAGCTTAGGGAGACTGCGAGTCGGGTGTCCAGACCTTCCTTAGTCATAGCCCAAGTTTTGCCAATTGTATTCTTTCCCTTGGATCAATGACCTTTGAGCAGATGAGATAGAAATGGGGACAAATCTTTGAAAATGGGGACAAATCTTTGAAGTGCGTAGACTCCAGTGGTGGAACCTAGTGAATAAGGTCAAGTGCTCGATGCTGTCTTGGTTCCTCTGCTGAGTTCTATCATACTTTCCCAAATTCTTTGTAAGCCTCGTTCTCTAAACTCCCATTTAATTTCCTAATTCTCTGATTCTTCAACAAAATTCCTTGCTTAAGCCAGCTAATTTTGGTTTTCAGTTTAAAACCAGTAGAATCTTTTAAAAGGATTAATGAGATAAGGTATTAAAGAGATCATCTCAAAGCCTATTACAGTGTAAATGATAAATAAATGTTAGCATGCATTATTATTGGCTATTATTAATTCCCCACTATATGCAGGCTTGTTTCTTATATGTTACATGTTTGAACTTAATCTTCAAATAAACCCTTTTAAGAAGAAAAATTCGGTGAGATGAAGTAACATGTGTAACGTCTCACAGGCCATAGTGCAGCTCTTTGCTTTATTCACTTGTCTCCTGAAATGGTATTCCTCACAGAATCCTCACAGCCCATACCGTCTAATAGAGGATGGTGCCAGGCATCATCCCTTACCCTCTTTTATCCTCCTTCACGGGAGTCATCACTATCTAACATTATGCCTTCTATGGGATTGTTCCATACGTACTGTTTGTTTCCCTCACTAGATCGTAAGCTTTGAGACTCTAGCTCTCTGTCTCCAGCACTCAGAATGATGCCCGGAAAATATTTGTTTGAACAAATGAATTGATAACCGATTACATGGAAGTTTATTCAAATCCCAGTTGAAGGCATTTTCTGCGAAGTGCTGTGGGCAGCACAAAGACCAATGTGATAAGGCTCCAGACTTCAATGAGCTCACAGTCTAGAGTAAGAGTTATGATAGGAGGACAACTCATCCTGAAAAGGGTCTTAAACTAGGCTTGGCAAGTATTCCCTTTGGTTCAGAAAAGGTAGAGATCAATCCTGGATCCAGGGATTGTAGATTGTAGAAGGCTTCCAAGAAAGAGAATATTTCCAGGTGGGTCTGGAAGGATAAGTGAGATTTGGATATGGAAAGAGGAAGAATGAGGGAAGAGTGTGAGTACACAGGGGTAGAAAACTAGCTCAGATTAGCTGGTGTGTGGCAGGAGTGGTGAAACCTAAGCCAGAGGGGAAGCCAGAGCCAGATCAGAAGGGCCTCATACTTTGTCCTGTGGCAATACTTTTAATCACTTAACACGTATGAATTGAACAACTACATGTGCCAGGCACTGGGATAAAGTGATAAATAAAACCAGCAATGACCTTGCCCTCTTACAGATTCCATTTCAACAGAAAGACAAACAGCGAACAATAAATAAATAAATAAATATACAAATATATATATTCACAACATTATATGTATTTTATATATATAGTATATATATGTATACCCAATGATGTGATATAAAAAAAAATGAAGCAGCATAGGTGATTAGAGTCAAATATAGTGAGTGGGGAGCTCTACATGAGGCAATCAAGGAAGACTTCCCAGAGGAGGTGACATTTAAGCAGAAATTTGAGTGAAGTGAGGGATTAAGCTATGAAAATATCTAGGGCTGCACTGTCCAATATGGTAGCCACTAGCCACACACGGCTGTTGAGTATGAGAAATGTAGATAGTTTAAATATGATAAATGTAAAATATATACAAATCTCAAGGACTTAGTACCAAAGAAAGAATGTAAACTATCTTGTTACTAGTCCAGTATATATTACATTTTGAAATAGTATTTTGAATATACTGACTTAAATAAAAATATTATTAAAGTTAAATTCACCTGTTGGTTTTTTATTTTTTTAACTACTAGAACATAGTTTAAAACATAGTTTTAAATTCAGTTAGTTAAAATTAAGTTAATTTGGTTAAATAAAATTTTAGTTAAATTTAGTTTATTAAATATATCATTTAAATTTAAATATCATGTGACCCATTGAGCAGCACTGATCTAGGGGAAAAGCATTCTAGCTAGAGGAACTAGCCAGTGCAAAGGCCCCATGGTAGGAAAAGGTCCTAATAGCAATGGAAAGTTATTAAAAGTTTTTAAGGACAGTAATTTGTTAGATCTGAACCTCAGGAAAAACAACAACAATGACAAATAAACAGCAGACGAAAATGAGCAGAGTAGATTAAAGGAAGGGGGCTGAGGGGTCAGGAGATGAGTCACTGCCCAAAAGTCAAGGCCTGGGGAACTGAGGATCTGCCCTAGGTTGGCACTGAGGTGATGGGCAGGGTTGGACAAGTTTCAGAAACAGGGCATTTGGGGCATGGGAAATGGGAGGAGCCAGGAGTGGCTGTAATTGTATCCTGGGGTGACCATGATTGGAGGATCCATACCCACTAACTGAACAGCAGGAGAGACACAGGGAGGACAATGAGCAGGGAATGGGGGGAACAGAGGACGTGGAAATAACAAACTTGTCTTTGTTACGTATTAAAGTACACAATTTCCCCCATGTCCTCAATGTCAGGACTGCTGGTTATGCGTTTCTTGAATTTCTGCCACACCCTAAATCCCAGGGCATTCTTCTGGCTGCTTGGTTCTGCCGTGGGCTTTCCAAAGCAATTGTGAAGTCCATGCAGGGGAAAAACAAAGGAGATCCTTCATGAATGAGATTACAAACCAGCTGATTGGTGTTTCACAAAGAAAGAAAGCATTGGGCTTCCCTGGTGGTGCAGTGGTTGAAAAACTGCCTTTCAGTGCAGGGGACGCGGGTTCGATCCCTGGTCCGGGAAGATCCCACATGCCGCAGAGCAACTAAGCCCATGCGCCACAGCTACAGAGCCTGTGCTCTAGAGCCCGCGAGCCACAACTACTGAGCCCACGTGCCACAGCCACTGAAGCCTGTGCGCCTAGAGCCCATGCTCCACAACAAGAGAAGCCACTGCAATGAGAAGCCCGCGCACCGCAACAAAGAGTAGCCCCCACTCGCCGCAACCAGAGAAAATCCCGCGCGCAGCAATGAAGACCCAACGCGGCCAGAAATAATAAATAAATAAAATTAAATAATAAAATAAATAAATTTATTTACAAAAAAAAGAAAGAAAGCATTGCCTTAGCTGATATTTTGCATCTCTCCCTGTCTCTTTTTCTTCTCTCTCCATCGCTCTTTCTCTTTCTCTGTATCTCTGTCTCTCCTTTTCTTTTCCAACTCCTTTTCATTTTTTGGACAGAACTATGACTAGATTCAGAAGTCTGAAGTCCACTTAGAAAGTTGTTTCTATTAAGAGACCAAAAATATCTTCTTCCTGAGATCGAAAGGAGCAAAGCAACAGCTTGAAGCAGAGTGTACAAACCACCAGCGTTAAGCAATGACAGGAAGCAGGCTTCTTACAACCTTCTATTAAAGCCTATAATTCTTTTATCGATGTGAAAACTAGTCTCAGAGAGGTTTAATAACTTCTGCAAGGTCACACACCCGAAAGTGAAAGAAGAGTGATTTTTTTTTTTTTTTTTTTGCAGTATGCGGGCCTCCCACCGCCGTGGCCTCTCCCGTTGCGGAGCACAGGCTCCGGAAACGCATGCTCAGCGGCCATGGCTCATGGGCCCAGCTGCTCCGCAGCATGTGGGATCCTCCCGGAATGGGGCACGAACCCGCGTCCCCTGCATCGGCAGGTGGACCCTTAACCACTGCACCACCAGGGAAGCCCCAAGAAGAGTGATCTTAAGCAGGTCTATCTGACCTGAAGTCCGTAGGAGCACTTTAACTCCTAAATGGGACATGACCCTATGGGCTGCTTGTTAATGTCCTATAGCCATGAATCATTTGGTCCCTGTGGTTTCTTAAGTTTTTATGGTAATTTGATGTCTGTTCGCAAATGAAACTAACTGGGGCCCGTCATGGGAAACTGAGCTGAGAGCACTTTTTCAGAAGCAAGGCAAAGCTCCAGGAAGCCGAACTGACTCCAACCACGTACCTGTACACAAGGGTCCCAGCTCTCCGACCTCAGGCAGAAGAGGAAGGCCATGGCTAGGATCAGAGCCACAGCCAGGCGGGTGCGAGGCATCATCCTGGCATTTTCTGTGACCAAAAGTGGCCTTCTGGAAACATGACCCTCTGTGTCGGCGGGTCAAGGCAGCCTCCGAGGCACTGTGCTTTCTTCTCTTCCCTGCTCGGTGCCCCAGGACACTGACTGTATTCAAAGCAGTGCTGGGTTAAGGGAGGAGAGGAAGTGAGAGTGGCAACCTTAGCATTCTGGACTTTTGTTTCTCTAATATTTATCTCCTCTGTCACTGGAGGGGAAGTTAGAAGAAGAAGAAGAAAATGTCTGCAGACCAGGGGCTGGAGTAACAGCAAGAGGAAGCTGGCTGTTATCCCAGGAGGTCATCTGACATCAGGATTAGAGAGTTTAGGAAAGTAATCAGACTGGTCATACAGCATGTGTGACTAACTACCTAGGATGGTGGCTTCCCACTTTTGTTTTAGTAGTGGAAACTTACTGTCTATATTAATTTCCTAGGCAACTATAAAAAAAAAAAACACACAGAATAGGTGGCTTAAACAACAGACATTTATTTTCTCACAAAGTTCAGGAGGCTAGAAGTCTGAGTTCAGAGGGTCAGCAGGGTTGATTTCTTCTCAGGCTCTTTCCTTGGCTTGTAGATGGCCATCTTCCCCCCTGTGCCTTCACATGGTCTTTCCTCTGTGTGTGACTGTGTCCTAAGTTCCTCTTCTTATAAGGAAATCAGTCAGTCAAAGTGGATGAGGGCCCACCCTAATCCATTACCTCATCACCTCATTTTACCTTAATTGCCTTTTTAAAGACCCAATCTCAAAATATAGTCACATTCTGGGGTACTGGGGTGAAGACTCCAACCTATACATTTTGGTGGGGGATACTATTTAGCCCACGGCACTGTCCAATTTTATGAAATCAAGATTCATAAAACGTAAGCCCACATTTATGAAACATTGAAAATAATGCTCCAGTGAAACACATTTTGAAAAGTACAGGAATATTGACAGAAGATTGGGATGAAAAATCAAATATTCCGATATTCAAATCCAGCCTAGGTGATTTATGGCCTTGTAGCATTGATCAAGTCACTTAAACTATTGAGACTTAATTTCTGGTCTGTAAAATGGGACAATAGTTCTAATCACAACAGAAGTTCACATTTATGAAATTTCATAAATAGAAAGCCACGTGATGCAAGCCACTAAGCATTAGTTTTCTGGTCTCTCAAGTGGAGATAATCACATTTGTCTTGCATGATTGAATTAAGTTAATTTACATAAAATGCCTAGTCTAGTGCATGGTTCATCAGGATATTCCATAAATTGGTAGCTATTAAGGTGATTAAAAATATGAATGTAATGAGGATAATAATTCAAAGTACTGTTATGGGATTAAATAAGATGGCATTTGTAAAGCTTTGAGGACAGAGAGTGTCTAGGGTGTAAGAAGTGTAGTGTAAGTTTCCGTTAAATAAGAACGTAGGTTAAAATGGGGATGTTATTGGTATTGTACCCTAAATAGTTCTACCAAGATATCCCCCAGGCACCTCAAATCCAACACATCTAAAATCAAGCTGTGAGGAAGCATGTCATAGGGGACGGAGCACAAACTGTTGCAGACTTCTTCAACAACACTGCTGTAAAATTAAGCTAAAAAGAGTCCCCCTGTCAACATGTTGCTTTAAGGGTTGATTGAGACTATGTAAAGGTCTTAAAGCAGTACCTGGCACCGAGTAGGTGCTCAATAAAGTTTAGTTCCCTTGAAAGTTAACAGCATTTTACTTCCATAGTCATCCAAAATGGAAATCTTTTTGACTTCATTTCTCTCATCAAACATATATGAACTATATTTTCATATTTTCTGTATTCTTGATGCTCTGGCATTGGTGGCCTTGCTGATGAGGATAGACTGGGCTAGTCAGTTCTTAGAGATTGCAGATGATTTGCCCTGGAGCATATTTTCATATGCAAACTAACCAAACCAGAGCCCATGCTCTGAAACACCTCCTCTATCTGGCTTTTATGCAGTAAGTCCCCTGCATATGAACCTTCAAGTTGTGAACTTTCAAAGGTTCACAAATGTGAGTTTGCACATCCAATCACGTAAATCACGTGTCTGGCGTACATTGTCACGTGCGTGCATCCTCTGCAAGTGGTCGTGCTTTTGTGTACTTTACTGTACAGTCCTGCATAGAGTACAGTAGTACAGTATCTTTATTTCAAGCTAGATCTGCGAGAGGACAACTTCATTGAACTCCTTGCTGTGCAACACGAGGAGCTTACTAATGAAGAACTGATGGAATTGGAGGCCCAGAGAAAGGATGAAAAGAAACAAGAGGAAGAAGGAGTAACTGAAGAACCAAAGAGATTCACAATGCAGGAAGTGGCAAAGGGATTTTTTTATTTGAGGAGGCACTGTTAGTATTTAAGGCACAGGACCCAAACATAGAATGGTACACGAAGGTTGTAGCATCAGCCATTCAGAATGCAATCCAGTGCTACCATGTAATCTGTGACGAGAAGAAAAGAGCTACTATCCAGACATCGCTGGATTGTTTTTCAAGAAGGTACATAGTATTGAATCCAGCAAGGAACCAGAACCTGTGCCATCAACGTCAGGCGTGAGTGAAACTGCAGCCTGCCCTCCGTCTCCTGTTGCTGACGATCCTTCAGCTCTACCATCTCCCACCCCCTCTCCCTCCTCCAGTCAGTAACTCTCCTTGCCTGTTCACTCGATGCCAGCTGTTGTACGGTACTACTGTACTTTTCAAGGTACCGTACTGTAAGATGACAAGTGTTTTCTTTATTTTTTGTTTGTTTTTTATGTATTATTTGTGCGAAAAGTATTATAAACCTATTACAGTATAGTACTATATAGCCGATTGTGTTAGTTGGGTACCTAGGCTAACTTTATTGGACTTAGGAACAAATTGGACTTTAGAACGTGATCAAATGGAACTCATTTCTGAGTAGGGGACGTACTGTGATATAGAAGGCAACGCTCTTCTGCCTTAATCATCACAGGGCCAGGTACCAGACAACTAGAGAAAGCCCGTATACCCCAGAGCCTGCTGAACTTAAAGTATCCAATCCTAAGCCTGCTTACCCTGCTTTTTCTTGCCTTTCCCACAGAAGCCATAATAAAGGCCCCTGCTCCCGCCTTCCCCTTGCTCCTTCTGCCTCCTGATGGACTCTGGTGCTTCCCCATGTGGCTCCTCAGGGTATCACATGCCCCCTCCTCTTGGGAACTGTGAGTAACAAACTATCTTTTCAATGGCAATTGTCTCCTGATCTGTCAGTCTCAGAACACCTGCATAATAATAAAATCAGCATTTTAAAACAAAACATTCTACCAAGTTCTAGAGATTTTTATCTGTAAAATAATTCTAAAACGTCAGTCTTCATTTCTGTTAGTATGACCATTGAACACATCCCTTGGCCTAGTGTATTGCAGTGCACTGCTCAAGGGTCTTCCAGGGTCCAGACACACTTCTTTCAAAGTCTCAACTTTTGTTATCCATCCTTTATCCCCAAATCAAAGCAATCTTCCTAAAATGCAAATAAAACTATCTCATGCCATGTCAGTAACACTCTGAGGCTGTGTATTGCCTAGACCCCAAGCGTCTTGGCCTACCCCCCACTACACACACACACACACACACACACACACACACGAGTCACTGAAGTGTTCAGCTCCGCAGCACTAATTCTATTCTACACTATGGAAGGGGAACACAAATCTGTGTTGATTAGGGGGTTATCAGTGCCACAACCTTAGCATCCTGTAATATCCATTTCATGATGATTATAAGAACGTAACAAGAGTAAACAATCACAACATAGCCTGGCTCAGGGAAGAAGGCCCCTCACAGTTCGGCATATCTAAGAACCAAACCTGATTCCATTCAATGATTCTAAGTTTCACATTTTTTCATATGTTAACACCTCTCAAATCAGAACGTGTCTCATAATTGACAACATATTACAATTATCATTGGCAGAGTTTTTTTTTTCTTTCCTGGTGACAAATAAGGTAATGGTACATCTAACAATCAATGGTACCTTATATTCAATGAGGAACAGTTTGTCAATAAGAAGACAAAAACAAACAAACAAACAAAAAACCCACAAGCTCCGTTCAAATAAATAAAGAAAACAAATGGTTGGAGAATAAATAGGTTTGTTTCTTAAGTACTCCTTAGAACATGTACTAGAGTACTCAATGTTTCCTAAACTTTTTGACCCATGGTGAATCTCTTTTATCCTTGGATACCCGTTACCAGGCCTGTATCCATGAGCATGCTGTGGAGCCATGTTCCTGTGATCTATAGTATAGAAAACGCTACTCTTAAGCAGAATCATGACGGATGTTCTCCTGGCACCCAGCGACCCAATCCCTGTCTCTAGGGCTGGGTCATCACATGAAGTACTGCCCTGTATTTTTCATCCAAACACCCCTCCTACCAGCGGTGAGTGAGTGCACCCCACAGGGACTATCAAGGTAAACAGCCTAAGTAGTGCCTACTCCTCCCCAGCCTGAAATGTCTATGGCACTTCTGTGTTATTTTAAAACTTACTTTGAATTTTCTATCTCTGTATTGTTTGTCTCTACCAGTAGACTGTAAACTCCATGAGGATAGAAGCTTTGTCCAGTTTCATATATATTGAATGCATGGGTATATACTCAGTAAGTAATTAATGAATGGATCAATGAACAATATATCTGAATTTGTTCTTAATATGCAGCTAGTATTTTAGAGTATTTGTCCCTTTCCAGTAATGTGATTCTCTTATAACATGTTCAGTGATTATTCTGGGGCTTTCTTCCTATTCTCATACTTTTAAATACTTGTTCTTTATACTTTTATTATGGTTATAATTTTCAACTCCCTAATATTCCCTGAGAGTACATGTGCCCCAGTTTAAGCAACACAGAATAATAGAGTCACAGCAAGTGGGTTGGGATAGAAGTCCTTATTGCATTAAACACCGTGCCTCGTCTTGGGTTAAAAAAATCTTCTTTGTCTCTTTGAGTCATGAACCTGATGCAGAAGCTGGTTGATTATGAACAAGAGAGTCTTTCCTCTTTGTTCTGTCTCTGTACTCCTCCAAATTATTCAGTGGATCTCTGCTTGTCCATCCAGACCCTGGAAAGGTGTGGTGTAATATATAGAAGGCTATATTTTTAAATATTTAATTATTCTGTTTACTTTCTGGCATCATCATTTCTTTGTATGTGACTTACCTTTAACTTTGCCGAGTTTCCTTAACTGTGTAATGGAAATAACACTGTGGCCTAATCAATAATATTGTTTGAGGGTTAAATGAGATAGTATATGTGGATGTACTTGTAAATGTTACAGTTCTACACAAATGTTGACTACCATTCACTCATTCAGTCATTCACCCAATAGGTAGTAAATGCTTAACATCTGCCAGGCACTGTTCTAGGCACTAGAATACATCAGTGAATAAAACAGACACCCCTGCTTGCATGGAGCTCATGTTCTAATGAGGAGAGAGCCAAGAGCAATTATAAATAAGTATGTTACACAGTATGTTAGAGGATGTTAAGATCTATGGATGCAAAATTAAAAGAGTAAGTGGTAAAATTCAATGAAGAGTGGTAAGGGTACTGAAGTTTTAAATAGGGTGGTCAGTATGGGCCTCCTTGAGAAAGACATTTCGAGCAGATTCCTGAAGGAGTTGCTAGCCATGCAGGTATCTGGGAGAACATTGGGAGCAATTTTGCCCCTGGGGACATTTGGCAATGTCTGAAGACATTTTTGTTGTCACAACTTGGGAGCAGTAAGTGTTGCTACTGGAATCCAGTGAGTAAAGCCAGGGATGTTGCTAAACATCCCACAATGCACAGAACAGGTTCCCAATCCAAAATACCAATAGTGCCAAGGTTAAGAAACCCTGAATTAGAGGGATAAGCTGGTGCAAAAGCCTAGGGACAGGAAATTGTCACAACTAACAAGGAAGCCAGTGTAGAGATGCACAAGTGACCATCTAGATCACTTAGGGTGAGGTGGGCCATTGTAAAGACTTTTGAATCTTCTTGATACCTACCCCCAGGCTCCCCAGGCAGGCACTGTCACCCTCTTCTCAGTGCTCCCACAGTAACCAGCTGTCTTGCTCAATAGCGATTAATTTTCTGCATGTCTCACTAGGCTTTCAAGTCCTTGATGATAGCAGTCAAATCTGGTCCATCTCTGTACACCCTGTGCCTGTCACAGTGCTTAATACCCAGTAGGAGTTCAGTGTATGTTATTTGCATCAATGATTATGATAATAACTTTGGATGATAATAGCAATTGATTTTATTTTTATTCAATATATAGGCTAATAAGATCCATGAAAGGACAGATTTTGTCAGTTACCTTCATAGCTGTAGCCGCAATGCCTAGTCGTTACCAAGTACATAATAAGTGCTTAATAAACACTGATTGAATAAACGAATGAGTAGGTTATATACATAATCAGCCCTTCCCTTGATTTCTGGTCAGTCAGATTTCTCCTCTTAGCAACTTCTCTTGAAAAAGAGGAAAGAGAAGTTGAAAAGGAATATCTGCTCTTTTTTCTAGAAGACAACCTATGACAAAATACTCTGAGCTGGTAAGCTGATGCGACCGTGCTACACTGGCAGATCACGTTATAACACGTAAGTGTAGACAGCACATGCTTGCATAACCCAGGGTAATCTTTGGAAAAGGGTGAGGACATAAATAATCAATCAAGCTGTTTGATTCCACAAGTAGCTCCCCTTTTCTCCTATTTCCCACACTAGAGGAATCCAGAAATCTGGAGATGATCCGATGGGGAAAGGATGAACAAATATGCAACCTGGGTAAATAAATGCACATGGAGCACTGAAAAGTATCCAGTGAATGCTTTCCTTGAGGTTCAAGAGATACGGTTCAATCCATACAGAGTGGAAAGGATGGTGCAAGATTCAGCGTGACATTCCTAGTACCCCAGCTTTATCCTTAGCCTTTGAGAGAACCCTACTTATAAGCTATCCCTTCCTCTGCAAAGAGTATTATACCTAAACCCTGTTCCTCACGTGCTCTCCCAGACCCCTGCAGACCCTTGGTCCTTAACTCTTCTCTTCCTTCCAAAGTCCAGGCATTGTGTTAGCTACAGACTTATTAATATGAGTTGTTAGTTTTTCCCTGTTTGGCTTGGTGTTGTTGATGGGTAGGGGAAAGGGAAGAATCTACAGATTCTAAGGAGAAGAGCATAGGACAATAGGACCCTTGTGGATTGACCACCAAGTAGGAGGAAAAAAAAAAACTAAAATAAAATAAAAAGAAACCCAAAGGATGGATGCTTACATGATGAAAGTGAAACTCATTCCAATCAATTATTTTATATTTGATGCTTATATAAGTACTTGCCTCCTTTCCTGGTCTGAGTCAAAGTAGGGGAAAAAAAATAGGGGAAAACCTTTCCTAGTGCCTTGGTCTTAGATGGTTGAGGCTCTAGGGAGCAGGAAGATGAAGAGAGAAAGAGAGAAAATAAAAAGGTTTGATGTGACATTGTGGAAAGGGATTGCGCTTGGGGTAGCATAAAATATGTTTAGAATACTAAACATAAACATAAACATGCTTCTATTTTGACTCCGTCCTTTTGATCCACGCCAGAGACCATGCCTTTTTCGTCTTTGACTGCTCTAGAGCTCGGCAAAGGAAATAGCCATCAAATGTGTCCTGAATGACTCAGCAAAGGAACAACTCTCAATGAGTTGGCATGGAATAATAACTGAAATGTATGGACTATGCATTTGATTGGGAGTTTTTGCTTCTAATGCTTCATCATGTCTTAGCTGTGTGACATCAGCCAAGTCATTTAACATCAATAAGCCTTAGTTTCTTTCTCTGTAGAATGCTTCCTATAAAGACAAAATGAGATAATGTAGGCTAAGACCATAACAAATTAAGTCTGTTAGTACTTGATGAAGATTTCTCACTGCTTGTGGAAAAGTAGCACCCTATGCTCCTTTCTGATCACAGACAGCTTTTTCTGGGTTGACTTCTTAATATCTTTGAGTTAGTCTGAGTTTCCCACAACTTGAGAAGATGCAAAGTAAATGGGTGATGGAGCTCCTGTAACTTTGTATATTGAGGTTTAATTCCCACAAGCTGTTTCCCCCACTGAAAGAGCACATGTTACTTTATGAGGGCTACTGGAATTGAATGTGAAAAGGAGGTGGTGACTCAGGGTGTTTGGGGAAAAAATCTTGTTTTCCAAGGCTTCAGACTCAGCTCAAAGCAGATCGCCACATGGTTCTCTGTTTCCTTCTTCAGCTTCCTCTATTCCCAGCCCCTCACACTCATATATAGCAGTCAAAGTGACTTCAGTTTCCACCGGATTTTTTTAGAAATATTGTTCTGGCCCTTATGCATACTTACTTAGTTTTTTTTTAAATATTTATTTATTTATTTGGTTGCACCAGGTCTTAGTTGCAGCAGGTGGGCTCCTTAGTTGCGCTATGCGAACTCTTAGTTGTGGCATGCATGTGGGATCTAGTTCCCTGACCAGGGGTCAAACCCGGGCCCCCTGCATTGGGAGTGTGGAGTCTTATCCACTGCACCACCAGGGAAATCCCATATACTTACTTGTTTCAAAAGACATTTTATCATAGCTTATAATCCTCTCAAAGCCAGAAACCCTCCAGGACAAGAACCTTACTTTGCACATATATGTATTCTACGTAGCCCTTTACCCTGTAGTAAAAATGAACTAATGGAAGGCAGGAAGAAACAGAGGGAAATAATAAACGGACTTGATAGCAGAATAAATTTTTTTAAGTAAGGTTTGGAAAGCTATCTATAAAATTATTTGACACTATCACAAAGCATAACGTGAAGCTCAAAAGCAATGCAACTAAAAGAAAAATTCTCATTGCCTAAGAACTGAAGTGAATCCTCTCTCCATTTCCTGCTAGTAAGGTGCTCTGGGACTGCACAGTCAGGCCTACACAATGAAGCCCATGGGTTCAGCTGCCTTGGGCCTCTCAAAAGGCATTTGCTTCATTTCCACCAACCACAAGCCTTTGCTTCTGCCTCTGTCCCAGTCCAGCTGGACAACACATTCTAGAGGACTGGCTATTCTAAAATCTCTCTCCTACTTTTGATAGGTGGTTTCCACGGAGGTCCCTCAGTCCCATCTAACTCTTTCACCTTTAAATGTGCTGAAGAGCGAGTTTGAAATTAGACCCAGAGCCATATGGGAAAGCTGAGGGCAGCATATGGCTGCAGATTGCTCAATGCTGATTGATAGCATCTTTAAGCTCACTTTCTATCTCTCTTTACACAGGAAACAGTGATAGGGTCGGAGTTCTGTATTTTGAATTGCTCTGTCCTTCATGTGGGAAAATGAGACTCAGAATACAGCACCCGTGTTAAAACTTGTTTTAGTTTCTTGGTCATGGTGGAGGTAGAGTACAAAGAAATATCTATACTCCTACTTGTGATCAATGGGAAGTAAACTGATAGGGATAGAGATTCAGTCTGTGAACTTGAACGATGGTCTGTCCTGTAGAAATGCGACTTTAAGTCAAACCTAACTAGGTCTCACCTGCAGATTTAGGTCATGCCAACATAAACTGTAGATGGGGATGAATCAGTCCTATGGAAACAGGGAGCATATTGCTACAGTTACTACAGTGAGATGATAAGAGGAGGGAGAAGTTCTGTGGTCCAAGCAGGGAAGCTATATTTTTTTTTTAACAAGCTGAAAAATCTGAAAAGAAGAGGATGCAAAAAAAAAAAAAAAAAAAAAAGGGGGGGCC
>NW_020175018.1:4143070-4174089 GCF_003031525.2 Neophocaena asiaeorientalis asiaeorientalis | reverse complement strand
AGAAAAAAAAAAAAAAAAAAAAAGCGGGGAGTCAACTGCAAAGAATCAAAGAGAAAGAGTAAGCATGCAGAAGGAAGTAAATAATTCAGGATCTATCTCTGCAAATTCTGGGCTACAGCATGTCTTACCTCACTTCACAAACAATGCCATCATTATTGCAAGGACAAATACTGGCCTTATGACAAATTATGACAAATGCGGTCATAATTGAGCAAATTTCAGAAAGCTCGACTGGGTCAATTGGTAGTGGTTTGTCTCTTTTATGAAGTCAAGTTTTCAAGAAGGAAAGCTCTTGTTTCCATGAGTTAAGTACATTTTTTTGTTTGTTTGTGAAAACTAAAACTTAGCTATACAAATGCACTTTTTCATATAATTAAGTCTGGCAGAGCTGGAACCCAAAACCAGATTTCTTTTTTAATTCCAGCTGCATAAGTATACTGTATTATCAAGCAAATAAACCAACAAACAAGTAGACATAGAAAAACCCTTTAACGTGGAAAAAGGGAGCATCATCACAGAATACCCTGGGGAAGAAAGACAAACAAGGAGAGAGAAAGGGTTTTAGAACTTTGAAATACAACAAATCAATGTGATTCTTATCGTCACCAGTGACATCATTAATTGAGGTCCAGTTCATGTACCAGAGAGTAGCTTTGATAACAATATGTCACTGAACCATCACTGGGGCCGTAAACAGCTTTAATGAGACTTACCACACCATTCACTTAAACTGTACAATTCAATGTTTATTTTAGTATATTCACAAAGATGTTCAACCATCACCACAGTCAATTTTAGAACATTTTTGTCACTGCAAAAAGAAACCCTGGGTCCTTTAGCAATCAATGCCCTATCCCATGTCCATTGCCCTAGCTCTAAGCAACTATTATTCTACTTTCTGTCTCTATAGATTTACCTATTCTGCACATTTAATATAAATGAAATCTTATAATATGTAGTATTTTGTGACTGGCTTCTTTCACATAGCATACTGTTTTCAAGGTTTATCCATGTTGTAGTTGTATCAGTACTTCATTCTTTCTGTGGCTGAATAAAATTCTATTGTATGGATATACCGCAATTTGTTTATCCGTTGGTTAGTTGATGAGCATTTGTTTCATTTCCACCTTTTGGCTATTATAAATAATATTGATGTAAACGTTTATGAACAAGTTTTTGTGTGGACATGTTTTAATTGCTCTTGGGTATATACCTAGGAGTGGAATTACAGAGTAATATGGTAACTGCATTTTTCCTCATCTGGGGAACAGCTAGACTATCTTCCAAAGTGACCATTCCTGCCAGCAATGTGTGAGGGTTCAAATTTCTGCACATCCTCACCAACACTGGTTACTGTCTTTTTTATTATACCCATTCCAGTGAGTGTGAAGTGATATCTCACTGTGGTTTTGATTTGCATTTCCCTAATGGCTAATGAGGTCAGGTACCTTTTCAAGTGCTTATTGGCTATTTATATATCTTCTTTGGAGAAATATCTATTTAAGTTCTTTGTCTATGTTTTAACTGAATAGTATTTTTATTATTGAGATGTGTTTTATTTATATAAATATATATTCTGGATACTAGTCTCTTATCAGATATATAATTTGCAAATATTTTCTCCCTTTCTATGGGTTGTCTTCACTTTCTTGGTAGTGTCCTTTGAATCACAAATATTTTAATTTTTTTTTTTTTTTTGCGGTATGTGGGCCTCTCACTGTTGTGGCCTCTCCCGTTGCGGAGCACAGGCTCCGGACACGCAGGCTCAGCAGCCATGGCTCAACGGGCCCGGCCGCTCCGCGGCACGTGGGATCTTCCCAGATCGGGGCACGAACCCGCGTCCCCTGCATCGGCAGGCGGACTCTCAACCACTGCGCCACCAGGGAAACCCTATTTTAAGTTTTGAAGTTCACATTATCTGTTGTTTCCTTTGTTGCTCATGCTTTAATGTCATATCTAAGAATCCATTGTCAAATCTGAGGTCATGAGGTTGTGAGAATTTATCTGTATGTTTTCCTATAAGAATTTTATACTTCTAGCTCTAACATTTAGGTCTCTGATCCATTTTGAGTTAACTTTTGTATATGGTGTGAGATAAGGATTCTTTTTTTTTTTTTCTTTTGGGTATGTTGGGTCTTAGTTGTGGCACTTGAGAATCTTCATTGTAGCACACGGGATCTTTCGTTGCGGCACGTGGGCTCTTCATTGTGGCACGGGCTTCTCTCTAGTTGTGGCATGTGGGTTTTCTCTGTCTAGTTGTGGCACATGGGCTCTGTAATGTGCGGCACGCAGGCTCTCTAGTTGAGGTGTGCAAGCTCAGTAGTTGCAGTGCACAGGCTTAATTGTCCTGCGGCATGTGGGATCTTAGTTCCCTGACAAGGGATCAAACCGATGTCCCCTGCATTGGAAGGCAGATTCTTTACCACTATACCATCAGGGAAGTCCTAGGATTCATTCTTTATTTGATTTTTCCCACCACAATTTGCTGAAAAGATTAATCTTTTCCCATTGGCATCCTTGTTGAAAATCAGTTGATCACAGACACATGGGCTTATCTCTGAACTTTCAATTCTGTTATCATATTGATCTTTATGTGCATCTTTATGCCAATACCACACTGTATTGATTGCTGTTGCTTTGCAGTAAGTTTTGAAATTAAAAAATGTCAGTCTTCTAACTTTGCTCTGCTTTTTCAGATTGTTTTGGCTCTCCTGGTTCTCTTTAAATTCCATGCAAATTTTAGAATCAGCTTGTCAGTTTCTACAAAGAAGTCAGCTGGAATACCCATAGAGATTGCATGAATCTGTAGATCAATTTGGGAAATTTAATCATTTTATCTATTTTAAGTCTTCTAATCCATCTAACAATCTAGTGATTTTTTCATCTCAGTTATTGTACATTTCAACTCTAGAATGTCAGTTTGGCTCATTTCTGTAATTCTCTGGCCTACAGTTTAGCCTATATCTCCAGTGAATCTAACAATATCTTCCCAACTACCATCCATCACAAGCTCCACTAGTTTTTGTTGTTTTTGTTAGTTTTTCCCATCTTTATTGGAGTATAAATGCTTTACAATGTTGTTAGTTTCTGCTGTACAACAAAGTGAATCAGCTATATGTATACATATATCCCCATATCCCCTCCCTCTTGAGCCTCCCTCCCACACTCCCAGTCCCATCCCTCTAGGTCGTCACAAAGCAACAAGTTGATCTCCTTGTGCTGTGCAGCTGCTTCCCCCTAGCCAGCCATTTTACATTTGGTAGTGTATATATGTCAATGCTACTCTAACTTCATCCCAGCTTCCCCTTCCCACCCTGTGCCCTCAAGTCTGTTCTCTACGTCTGCGTCTTTATCCCTGCCCTGCCACTAGGTTCATCAGTACCGCTTTTTAAAATTCCATATATATGCGTTGGCATACAGTATTTGTTTTTCTCTTTCTGACTTACTTCACTCTGTATGACAGATTCTGGATCCATCCACCTCACTACAAATAACTCAATTTCATTCCTTTTTACGGCTGAATAATATTCCATTGTATATATGTGCCACATCTTTATCCATCCATCTGCTGATGGACATTTAGGTTGCTTCCATGTCCTGGCTGTTGTAAATAGAGCTGCAGTGAACATTGGCTCCACTGTTTTTGTGAGAGCGCTTGAGCTTGAAATTCCTCACTCTCTTGTAAATAAAGTCAGTTCCTTTGGGAAGAGATTAGGAACTACCTGTTTTAAGACCTGCTTCTTCCCCTAGGCAAAATCTCTGAGGCAGGGCTCTGAAGCTGGAGATTAGGGCAATGCTGTGATTCTCTCTGAGTTACACTTCCCACTTTAGGAGCTGAGTGCTCAGTGGATAGGAATGGAAGTAGCATCAGGTCTTCTTGGCTTGCCTCTCTCAGCATGGAACCACTGCCTTACAAGCTGGGACAAGGAAGATTGGCTTCTCAGTATTCTTAGTGATACCTGCCCAAGGTAGAGCCTCCATGCCATTAGTCGGGACTCAGCAGAAGAAGAAAGAAGTCACCACTTGGCTGCACTCACACAGAACTTAGCCTCAGCAGCAAGTAGCTGGGGCAGGATGAAAAATGCTGGCATACTTCTCCCCCTGGGAATGTAGCCCTTCAACTGGGAGCTGGGGGAGATGGAGTCCTGTATTCTTGACAGCATAAATCTAAAGTCCAGTTTCTGTTTCACTGAGCTGGGAGTGGGGAGTGAGTGAGTCTTGCTTTTGATACTATGGATTCTCATTGTTCCTACCAAATTTTAGTAGATTTTCTTGAATATATGTTTCTGCATTTGCTATATGCCATTTGGACCATTTCCAGAGACTTTGAATGTTTTCTTTTTTTCAATAATTTTCTCCAGTTTCTATGGGGAGTATGCCTACACAGCTCCTCATGCTGTCATTCCAGAAGTGGATCTCAAAAATATGTCATATTTATACCAATGTTAATAGCCTAAAAATAAGACCAACAATCATAGGAGAGGCAATGGGCAAGAAGAAGCAGTAAATGGGGCTTAAAGAAAGGAAAGAGGAAGAACAATAAGAAATGCATACAATGGGAGAAGAAATGACAGCAAGAAGAGACAAAAACAGATGGAAAAAAATAAACAGTGCAAAATAGCCATATTTGACCCAAATTGGTCAGAATGAGCTTGAATGTGGAGTAACTGATGTAAAGTTGATATCCCTCACACTGACCTTTCATCACGTACTGACTTACGTTCCAGCATCATCCAACTGTTTCAGGTGTTCATATATCAAGTTTCCTAAAAGTGATCTTGAATTCGTGCAAAAATTATGCTTTTCCCCCTTCTGTCTCAAAATATATAAATCCTCCCTATCTTTGAAGGATCAGCTCAAATGCCATCTCCTCCAAAAAGCATCTCCTCGTTTACCCACAGCTGCCTTGATGTCTGTTCTCTCCATTCTCTCATTTTTTTTGAATAATTTATCTGTATCTCTTTTGTGAAATTATCATTTTTACCTCTCCTCCAGAGTTCCTTGCCTCCTGCTTATTCCCAAATCTAATGCTCTGAGATATCCTCAGAGATTCTTCCAGTGTGTTTTTCTTTTCTTACGTTAACCAGGGTAAACTTACAATCAATAACCCTGATCAATACAGATATATGCATTTTTTTTCAATTTTTTTAACATCTTTAATGGAGTATAATTGCTTTACAATGGTGTGTTGGTTTCTGCTGTATAACAAAGTGAATCAGATATACATATACATACATCCCCATAGATATGTGCATTTATAAAAATGATGGCGTGAGATTGGCACAACGATATAGTCTTCAATCCATCAACTGAATGAATAACACTGGATGAACAAATTGAACAAATGAATGTCAGAAATAATGAAATGTGCATATTATCAGATTGGGAAACTGATAAAGAAAAGCAACTCAGTAACCTTATGGAGAATGGAGTAAATACAGACAGGGAAACTAGGATTCTGTTCCTTATGGCTCTGTTACTAAATCTTGCTATGTGATCTTGAGCAAAGTATCTAAACCTCTACTTCAGTTACTTCATCTGTAAAGATAGGAGGTATCCTAAGTTGTTTTGTTTTGTTTTGTTTTTTCTGCTCAGAGTCTCTTAAAAGAGACTATGCTATGAAAAGTGGTCTACGATAAAACAAGTGTAACAAATTCTCAGGTAATTATAAATGTAAGTGCAAGACCATTTTTTTAGTTAAGTGAAAATATATAAAGAGAAGGTGACTATAACTATGCGATGCTACACACCACTTCAGCTTCCAAAAAGACATTTCCTTTCTCCTCTCTCAACTACATGACCAGCTCAAAGAGCCTATAAGTTAGAAATGTTTATTTTTAACAAAGAGAGAACACTGGACATAACATCACAGTTTAGAAAATCTTCTCTCTCCAGAATTTTCATCCTAGGTAATTGGATTAGCCTCATGTCACAAACGCTACTAGCTCCCAAGTCTATGGAGAAATCTGGTTTAAAATTTCCACTCAGAGGGGCTTCCCTGGTGGCACAGTGGTTAAGAATCCTCCTGCCAGTGCAGGGGACACGGGTTCGAGCCCTGGCCCGGGAAGATCCCACATGCCGCAGAGCAGCTAAGCCTGTGCTCCACAACTACTGAGCCTGTGCTCTAGAGCCCACGAGCCGCAACTACTGAAGCCCGTGGGCCTAGAGCCCATGCTCTGCAACAAGAGAAGCGACGACAATGAGAAGCCTACACACTGCAACGAAGAGTAGCCCCCACTCGCCGCAACTAGACAAAGCCCGCGCACAGCAACGAAGACCCAATACAGCCAAAAAAATAAAAAATAAAAATTAAAAAATAAATTAATTAAAAATATAAATAAAAATTTCCACTCAGAGCTGTGAGGGACCTTAACATCTCAATTAAATAGTCGACATAAGAACAAGATGAGAAGAAAATGAGGTGGTGAACTGGATAATTCTGGGAGGAAGGGAATTCGTTTCCTTCACTACACAAAACATAGTCTTCATTTAAACAGAGGTTGTTGGATATTATCTGCTCCAAATGAAAACATATAAAACTACAATAACAAATAATTCAATGAAAGGTGTTCAATTTCTCCATGAAGGATTGAAATTTCAATATCTAACTATACAAGGGAAACCAAGGCACACTGGACTTCTCCCAGATCGTAGAATGAATTACTCCTGGGTTTATGCTAAGGAATCCTCCAAATTAGGCCGGACTTCTAAACAACAATTTGCTAGCAGTTATCTTTGCCAAACGCCAATAAAATATCAGAACCCCAGTGACCTCAAGAAGGGAAGATACCTCCTAATGGTGTGCCAGGGATATGCATCATCACACCGAAATCCGACCTTCAATAAATATTTTCATCCAGAGCTGCTTCTCTGCTCAGAAGTCATGTGGAATTACCGACTGAAGAAAGAACATACTTCTTAGCAGAAGCGAAGGAAATTGTAATCTTGCCCTGAAAATAGTTCCTTCCCAAACAGTTAAGAATCATTCCTTAGCCCTTGGATAAGAAGTTATGATCAAATTTGGGAAAAATAAATAATGAACTTTGGAGAACAATTCATATAACAGATTTATTCCACTTGAATGAAGGCACAGTGATAGAGTGGAGACGCAATGTATTTTGGATACAGGCATATTTGAGTTTGAATCTCTGCTTCCCAGTTGTCCCATTGTGGAACTTTGGGTCACCACTCTATCTCCATGTATAAAATGGGGATAAAAGTACTTTTTTTACAATGTTGTCAAAAGGATGACATGAAAAAATAATATGCAAAACATCTAGTACAACACCTGGTACATGGTAGGTGCGCTAGATGTGTAAAATACCATTGTTTTCATTTTTCTTTTTTTCAAACTACAAATTAGAGTATTAGAGTTTTCCATGCCCCTAATTTTTTTCTCTGGGTATTAGTAGTGGGGATACAGCATATAATGACGTTGACCCATAACTGAGACTCTAGTCTACCCCTCCGCACTCTTGTTTAGCCTTCCTCTTTGCTTGGTTGTATACTTGGCCATTGGTATTAGGGTTAGAGGAAAGGGTACTGGACCCAGTGTCAGAAGACTTGAATAATTCCCTAACTCATTTGCAATGTGAACTTGAACACATCACTAGGCCTTTCAGAGGCTTAAATACCCCATCTGTAAATAGGGACTCATAATCCAAGCTCTGCACTCTGCTATCTGTTTTTTTAAAGTTTTCACTAACATGAGTCTACCCCCCAAATTACTCACCTACCCTACACGAAATTCCCAACACTTTCCTTAAGTCCATATGGCATTTTATAATTTAGAAAATGATTTCCAATTCATCGACTCATAACAAGCCCTATTAACTAACTAATCTGCCCAGTACTCTGATGTGAGGAAAAATCAAACTTCTACCTGAACTTTTCAACTGAACCAATTAAATGAGATAACAAATCCAGAAGTGGGCTTAGAATAGTTCCAGACATATAGTAAAGTTAACAAATGCAAGCTGGGCTTCCCTGGTGGCGCAGTGGTTGAGAATCCGCCTGCCAATGCAGGGGACACAGGTTCGAGCCCTGGTCCGGGAAGATCCCACATGCCGTGGAGCAACTAAGCCCGTGTGCCACAGCTACTGAAGCCCACATGCCTAGAGCCCGTGCTCCACAACAGGAGAATCCACCACAACGAGAAGCCCTTGTACCGCAACGAAGAGTAGCCCCCTCTCGCCACAACTAGAAAAGCCCACAGGCAGTAACAAAGACCAAACACAGCCAAAAATAAATAAATTAAATAAATAAATTAAAAAATAAATGCAAGCTACAGCTGTAATATCTCAAAGTAAATAATGATTATTGATAAATGGGACCATGTCTTATATCTCCTAGAGTGCATCTCTGCAAATCTCAAAGTAGATAGGACAGTGCTGGGTATAGAGGGGATGCATCCAATAAATCAATAGTGACTAAATGGATAAAGTGGTTGTAAAAGTAACGTAGTGAGGAAAAGAGAAATATCTTTCTAGAACACAAGTATGTTAAATAATTGTGTGTGGGGATGTGTGTGTATGCATGTGTATGTATTTTAACAGCACTTCCTCCAGTCAGTGTCTAGTTAACAAAAAGATAGCATATCTTCAGAGAAGTCTGTGCCTCTTTATTCCAAAGCACTCAATACTAAAATTGACCACAGACTTCAAGTGGAGAACAAAGACCTTTCTAGGCTCCTACGACTCCAGGAAGGAGTGAACATACAAGGTCACACACCAGAGCTGCTTAGCCCTTTTCATTCTACACATTCAATTCAGATGTCATCTCCATTAAGCTTTCTCTGAACAACCCATCTAGAAGTATTGAACCCCTCTTCTGAGTTTGAGGAAAAAAAACATTATCTGTGCTTCACCTAATTTTCACATTTGAGCCTTCTCTGATATTACTTATATACATCTTATCTTGAGGCGGCATGATGCAGGGGCAAGAGCATGGATTTCAGAATTAGGAACATAATCGTTTAAATTCCAATTCTGTTACTTACCATCTGCATGTCCTTGGGCAAATTCCATGGGTTAATGGAACCTACACATAAGAGCTATCATTGGGAAAGTGAAATAAAATAATAGATGTAGGCATTCAGCAAATGTTAGTTTCTTTCTTTTCATCCCCTTCTTTTTTCTGCTAACCATAAGACTGTAGGTTTCTGTGAAATGCCCTCTTCAAAGAAGACTGAACATTTTAAAAATGTGTTATTTTATTCTAGGCACACTTTGAGCATCCTTTGCAGAGTTAAATACTCTTAGGACACAGCAACTCTCTTTCTACTCCCACCCATCCAAAAGGAAATGTATGGACCTTTCTGTTATATAGTTACCCTTAGAGGAGTGGACAGGAACTGATTACATATTTTGGTGTCATTCTTTTCTGATTCCCTCAAGCATCAATTAATGCAAATAAGCAAGTACATACACACATAAATAAATACCCCAGGTACATACGGTGCTTATTTCTGAAGAAGTAACATCAATTAGTTTATAGAGGACTTCAAATAATTGTTGTAGAAGATATAAGATTAAATGAAAGAGAATCATAGATTACACCTGACTTTCAGCCTTCACATTCAACAAGAAGTATATGGTTTCATAGACGACCAGAGGTTAGGAATACTTAATTGAAATATAGTTTTCCTTTATGAAATGGTAATTGGTGTCTAAAAGCAACACATACACACATGCACACACACACACGCACACCACAGTCAGGAACCTGAATCAGTCTGCACTCCTGGGGAAAAACAAGTAATTAAACTGACGGGTAATGAACATTCAAAGATAATTAGCGGTAGTACTCAGACACACATCAGATGATTAATAGCAATAGGTTCCATGGAGGTGATTAATAAAGAGGCAGACAGGGTAGCACTAATATATAAATGATTAATAATGAAACTCTTCAGTCCTTGAAGGAAGGAGGAGAGAGGACTAAGGAGTCTGTCTTTCCCCACAGCTGCCACTAAGAGGGTTTTGGGGCACTGAGAAAACCAAGGAGAAGCTGAAGGTAGAAACCTACAAACAGAGATTATTCACAGTAGTCTTGAGTAAGTCATTGAATTGCTCTTTTTCAAAGGCCTCATCTGAAAATGGGACAAGATGGGTCTTCATTGCTGCACGTGGGCTTTCTCTGGTTGCGGCGAGCGCGGGCTACTCTTTGTTGCAGTTCGCGGGCTTCTCATTGAGGTGGCTTCTCTTGTTGTGGAGCATGGGCTCTAGGTGCGCAGGCTTCAGTAGCTGTGGCACGCAGGCTCAGTAGTTGCTGCGCAAAGGCTCTAGAGTGCAGGCTCAGTAGTTGTGGCGCACGGGCTTAGCTGCTCCGCGACATGTGGGATCTTCCTGGACCAGGGCTCGGACCCATGTCCCCTGCATTGGCAGGCGGATTCTTAACCACCATACCACCAGGGAAGTCCCTTGTAAGTCTTTGAATCTGATGCATAAAATAACAAAACATGGAGGAGAAACATTTCTCTATGAGGAATGGCTCAAAAGAAGTGGATCTAAATAATGGAGTGGAAGGGACATCCTTGACAAAGCCACTGACCTAGTCCTTCCATTTTGCTGACAAGGAAAATGAAAACATTACAGTGATTTTCCCAAAGATAAGCAGTTGGAAGGAAAACTGTATTAAATCCAGTTCAATACTGGACACTGGGCTTAGAATAAAAACATCTGGGTCATTTGTCCCCGTTCTGTTACTGTGTACTTGAGAAACTGACATTACCTCTCTCTGACTGTCTCAGGGTGGTCTTCAAGGGCTGTCAGAACAGACATTCCAGTATTCTGGTCTCTTTTCCGATTAGATACATTTGTGAAGAATAAATCATATTAGCTTTAATCCCAAACCTGTGAGGATAGGGAGTAGGAAGGAGTTTTTTTTCTTTCCAAACAAATTTTCCTGTAGTATTCCAGATGGAAAGAGAGCATCAGAGCCCTACTCTTCCAGGATTTTTTTTTTCCCCTGATGCCTTTAATTCTTGTTTTTGTTTGTTTGTTTGTGGGTTTTTTTGCAGTACATGGGCCTCTCACTGCTGTGGCCTCTCCCGTTGCGGAGCACAGGCTCCGGATTCGCAGGCTCGGCAGCCATGGCTCACGGGCCCAGCCGCTCCGCGGCATGTGGGATCTTCCCGGACTGGGGCACGAACCCGTGTCCCCTGCATCGGCAGGCGGACTCTCAACCACTGCGCCACCAGGGAAGCCCTTGTTTGTTTTTTAAGTGTTCTGTTTTCTTGCTATGTGGGGATGTCTCAGGAAAAAAGACATTTGGCTAAATATTTTGAGACACGGGCTATTTATTTTCATTATTTACAGGATTTGCAGCATTTTTAAGGTTTTACCCTGCTTGAATAAGTTGATAAAAAGATTACCTGTTTCGGGCTTCCCTGATGGTGCAGTGGTTGAGAATCTGCCTGCCAATGCAGGGGACACGTGTTCGAGCCCTGGTCTGGGAGGATTCCACATGCCGCAGAGCAACTAGGCCCGTGAGCCACAACTACTGAGCCTGCACGTCTGGAGCTTGTGCTCCGCAACAAGAGAGGCCACGGCGGTGAGAGGCCCGTGCACCGCGATGAAGAGTGGCCCCCGCTTGCCGCAACTAGAGAAAGCCCTCGCACAGAAGCGAAGACCCAACACAGCCATAAATAAATAAATAAATAAATAATAAGCTTTCATTAAAAAAAAAAAAAAGATTACCTGTTTATGTAGCTGCCCACAGAATGCTGTTCCCAGATTGGGTCATTTTGGCCATATCTTTTGCCAGAATTGTAAGCCAGATTTCTCCTCCAACTTTTGTCCCTTTAAGTAAAAGCTGTTCTATATTTGACAGTTAAAATGATGCTGGTGGAAGACAGACAAATCTTTCTTGCACACTTCTCATTAAATCCCTCAGACCTCTTTGCAACTCACCCTTAATGCTTTATACAAAATTATATTACTAAGAGTGTCCAGCATTGCCAAAAGTTATTACTTTCTGCTCTCTTGGTCATGAGACCTGAAACCTAGAAAAGGTCTTCATTAGGATGTAAGCATTTTGGGATACCTTGCCGAACCTGTTGTTGAGTTAAAGTAGGAGAAAGGAAATATACAAAGAAAAGAAATACCCCACAATTTTGGCAGCAGCATCATTATCTTTATCATCATCATCACCAGCATCCTCATAGCACACTCTCATAGCATCGTTCTCTTTCAGGCACTGTTTTGAGTACTTTACACATACATTAACATCATGAAGTAGAAATGAACATGTATTTACAGCTTGAGTTATAAAAACTCAACTTGTATATGTCCTATTCAAAATTTCCTCTTTTGCCACTTGAATACAGATCTACCCTGCAAAAAGCAGTCTTGGAATAAGAGTACCACCCAGTGGTGATTTTTTTGTCCATTAAGTTTACTATTTCTTTCCTATTAAGATTGTTTTTACCCTCTCTAGTAGGGATAGTCATATGGCCTTTCACTAAGTAGCAGTTAGTTCTTTCAACCTCAGGTGGCCTCTTTGTGGTAGTCTATAGTGTTGGATCATCATTTTCCTTCTTTCCCAACCTCTGTCATTATTCACTGAGAACAAATTGTACTTCTCCACTCTAATGGCTTGGGGGTTGGCCATGTGATTGTCTTGACCAATGAAACGTAGGTGAGTGTAAAGTGCCCCATAGCAACTGCTTTGGTGCACTGTTTGGCTTGGTCTCTTGCACTCCTGCCCTGCACCTTAAGAGGATCATACCCTTGTAGGCACTGTTCTTTAAACCTGAGCTGTGGAACGAAAGATGGATGGAGCCAACCTGAACAAACTCATAGCATGAGCTAGAGCCTCCCAGTGAACTTGCAGACATGTGAGAGTGAAATCAACGTTTATTGTAAACCATTGAGATTTGGGGCATAGTTTGTTACCCAGCATTGTTGTATCAGTGGCCACCGAATACATTTTCATATGTCCATTAGTGTGCAGATTAACTCCATCACTCCCTCCTGCTTCCTCTCCCAAATCTTGTTCAGTTACATTCAGTAAATCTACGTTCTCCCTTCAATTATTTCTCCAGATTCTATTTATGAGCCTTTGAAGTCTCTAACAACGGTCAGTAAACATAAATAAGTTTTCCTGATAAACCTTTGTCAAAAAAAGAATTAAAGTATACTTAATTAGAAATTTAAGAGGTAGCTTTAGGGACTTCCCTAGTGGTCCAGCAGTTAAGACTCCACACTCCCAATGCAGGGGGCCCAGGTTTGATCCCTGCTCAGGGGACTAGATCTTGCATGCCACAACTAAAGATCCTGTGTGCCACAACGAAGATCCCATGTGCTGCAAAAAAAAAAAGAAAGAAAAAGAAATTTAAGAGATTGCTTTAAATGACTTTTATATACAATGTTATTGCTCTCATATTTCCTTTCAATGCTATTATTTTAACACTCAATCCAGATTACCTGGGTTTGAATCCTATCTTCAACCCTTACTAGCTACAAGGTCTTAGACAAGTTTCTTAACCTCTTAGAGTCTTAGATTTCTCACATATAAGTGGGAAAAACAGTGTATCTATTGTGCAAGGGTCTTGACAAGATAAAGTTAGTCCATGGATGTAAAATAGTAAAACAGTCTTGGGAATTGGCAAGATCTCAGAAAGTTTGGCAGTTAATTTCATCATCGTCATCACCATCCATCACCTTTCAGAGTTAACGTATGGTGTTTGGCTTCCTTCTGGTTTAATTAGTTGTTTGTGAGTATGCTTGAAAGGAACAGATACCTCTGGGTGGGGGGATGGATTGGGAGATTGGGATAGACATATATACACTACTATGTATAAAATAGATAACTACTGAGAACCTACTGTATAGCACAGGGAACTCTACTTAATGCTCTGTGGTGAGTTAAATAGGAAGGAGATCTAAAAAAGAGGGGATATATGTATACGTATAACCGATTCACTTTGCTGTACAGCAGAAATGAACGCAACATTGTAAAGCAACTCTACTCAATAAAATTAATAAAAAGAAAAGAAATGAACAGATACCTCTAATTCCTCCTAATGGGAAGATATTAACTACTACCTATAATTCTAGACAGCACATTACTATATTTGAGTGCTCTAATAGTCTTGAAATAATATAGTCCTCAAAAGATCTCTCTACGGGAAAAAAAAAGGGCAAGCAGTAATGCTTAAATTTTAATGATTAAAAGCATAAGGCTGAAAGAGGTTAAAGGATTTATACTGAAATCTCATGAGTAGTTGCCTCAGAGTCTGGGTGGAAAGAACTGGTTTATAAGTAGACTGTTGGGAAAAATATTTGTTAAAAAGTGAAAATAAAAGTCCCTAACAGGCTTCTAGTGCCTGTGTTTATCTAGGAAGGCCTAGATCCTTTTCCTTCTCTTCTCTCTGCAATATGGGCCCACCTCTCACTGTCAATATGTTGAGTGGCTTTGAACAAAGTGACTAGGGAGTGAAATCAGGCCTTGGATATTTGGTCTCCAAGGATTCAACTGTCCCTACTGTACTGATCACTCCTGATCTTGAAATCCTCTGCTAGATGATTGTCCTAGATCCTGTAACACTGCAGCCTTGTATCTTAAATTTTGTAACCTGTCCCCTCTGATTTAGCCTGTTTAGAACCTATCTGTGTGCATCTTGCTGTTTCTCTCTCCATCACTCATATCATATTCCTTACCAGCTCCTCTTCAGCAGGACAGCATTCTCCTGAATCTTGCAGCTTCCAAAAGGTATCCCTGATTTGCCCCAACTCATGCTGACCCATCTTCTTAGTTTGTGAGCCCTCAGTAATTCTATATAGTAAATGCCAAAGATAGATATGAGAGCATAGCTATTACAGTTAAGAGGAAAACAATTTATATGCATCTGTGCAGCCATATGTGTAGTTATAAATTTTCAAAAGAATTAAACATATAATAAAGTACTTTTGGAGAAATTCATTGTTTTTTTTTTTTTTTTTTTGCGGTGCGCGGGCCTCTCACTGCCGCGGCCTCTCCCGCTGCGGAGCACAGGCTCCGGACGCGCAGGCTCAGCGGCCATGGCTCACGGGACTAGCCGCTCCGCGGCATGCGGGATCTTCCCAGACCGGGGCATGAACCCGTGTCCCCTGCATCAGCAGGCGGACCCCCAACCACTGCACCACCAGGGAAGCCCAAGGAAAATTAATCTTTGATGAGTCATATTTCAGTATTTTTTCACTTCTAAGATGAGTAAGAGGAGAAAAGTAACAGTAGTATCAATATCTTATATTTGATATTCTTCATGCTTTCTTAAATATCCCTAAAGCAACCACATGAGTAAAGCTGAATAGACATTAATATTTTAAAATAAAAGTATTCTTCCTATTATAGAATGGAAATATATGGCCATCCTAGAAAATTTGGAAAATATTGAAGAAAAAATAAAGAATAAAAAGACCTCTTTGATACACCCTACTCTGACACGTGTGGTACAATATTTGACATAATTTCACTAGCGTCCATTTTATCTTACATACTGCATTTTAAACTTATTTTGTCTCACAGTATAAGACTTGAAATATGCAACAATTGCATGGACAGATATGGTCTTCATTTCACATATAAAGGAGTTTCCACTTCCAAAGATAAGTGACTCATTCAAATTTGCATGTGGGAATAAGCCAGAAAGACCTGTCTCTTCAATGCCCTGTAAATACTGTGCTTGTGTCCCTGTTTTTGTATTCTGCCTACAGCCTCCCTCCTCCTTGCCTGGAGAATTTACTCTTCCTTCTCTGCCTAGGAAATTCTATTCATCCTTAAAATCCACATCAATGTAGTATATAGCATTTATATTTGGAGTCAGATCTGTATGACCTTGGACAAGTTGCCTATGAACTCTGAACCTTAGATCCCTTGCTTATGAAATTGACCTAAGAAGCAGTCATGAGAATTAAATGAGACGGTACATGTCCATGACTAGGAATGGGTGGAGCAAGGATTTAAACATGGTTTGCGTGATTCTGTCGTATCACGCAGCCTCACAAAGATTAGAAGTTCCATAAAAGTGCCTCTGTCCCAACTGCTCCGTGACTCTCTGCACGAAAACTATGTCTGTCATGAAGAAATGCTGTTTCTAGAAATACCAGGTACCAGCTCTGTGACCTCAAGCCAATTCTTACCCCCTTAGCCTCCTCAGATCTCATTTGCAAAATAGGGTCACCCATAGTGCCTACTTCATGGAATTGTTATAGATGCATGCATCTATGTGATGCATGCATCTGGCACATACGAGAGCTCAATAAATGATAGATTCTGTTATTTTACCCTAACAACAGTAATAAAACAATAATGGGTGATTACATCTAGGTCCTTTTGTGTATTCCATGACTTTCTTCGGCCTCCGCAATTTTCAATGCCAGGCTGGAAAATACCCTGTGAGGGATGTCAGCAACATTCCCTCGAAGGAGAGCAAAAGAATTTCTAATGCAGGCACCTTCCTAAGAAAGAAAAAAAGGAGGAAAACAGGAAAGGTATGGGGGTGGGGTCAGGTTATCACAAGAGCTCTCCCCCAGAGCTGGCTGCTCACCATCTGGCTTCCTGCCCCGTTGAATCCTACACTTAACACATCTGCTCTTAGATGTGTCTTTGCAGGAAAAAGATAAAGGATAACACAAGGGACGGGACAGATGGGATAAGGAATGAGGCTACAAGTAGGGAGGAGTAAAATAAACTGCAAGAAGATTAGGGAAAAGACAGTAAAAGGAAAAATGGAAAGGGAGAGACGAAAGAAAAGAAAGAGGAAGTGAAAAACAAAGAGGACATGAAAAAGTGAGGAAGAGAGAAAAATATGAGTAAGGACATAAATCACAGGGAAGAGAACTGTGAAGAGGGAAAAGAAGGACAGATGGAAATGATGAAAATAAATGTGGGAAAAGGGGAAAAGAAAATGAAAGTGATTAAAAGGAAACAAGGAAAAATCAGAAAGAATAAAAGGTGAATTAATGAATGAAGAAAAATGAAAGTGATGGAAAATTAAGTGGCAGTTGAAGTGAAATAAAAGGAGAAAGGTAAGAAAGAGGAAGAGAATGGAGAAAATCAGAAGGAAAATATTAGATAATGAAGTTGAAAAAGTGATGAAGCAGGTGCTGAAAATTAAGAAAACTACTACTGATACTGCCTTAGTCAACTGCCGTAAGAAAATACAATAGACTGTATGGCTTAAATAAAACACATTGATTTCTCACAGTTATGCAGACTGGAAGTCCAAGATCAAGGTGTCAGTATACTTGGCTTCTCGTGAGGACTCTCTTCTTGGGTTGCAGACAGGTGTCATCTTGCTGTGTTCTCACATGGTGGAGAGAGACAGAGACAGAAACAGAGACACAGAGAGAGAGAGTTCTCTAGTATCTCTTCTTACAAAGTCACTAATCTCAGCATGAGAACCCCACCCTAATGACCTCACCTAAACCTAATTAACTACCAAAGGCCTCATCTCCAAACACTGTCACATTGGGGTTTAGGAATCCATACATGAATTTGGAGGGGAGGGCACAAATTCAGTCCATAACAACTACGATAAATAATAATAAGCATATTAACAATGGAAAATGGGAAGAATGGAGTTACGTAGTTTATGTACTTTGTGTTCCAAATGAATGATTCTGGGATAGTCACCCTAATAATGCCATAAGATATACATGGTAACTTTACAAATTATTAAAGAAAGATGTCCATATTTTCTTTCCTGGCTCTTACAGCAAATCAGAAATTATTTTACCCTGAATGCCTTTCTGTTAATGTGACAGTGACACAGCCCTCTGTTTTACTTTGTGATTTTAAATATAAGATCTTGGTTGATTTTATTTTGCAGGGTCATGAAATTTTAAAACATTTCAGGATATTGCACAAATACCTCAACTTCCAGGGTCAGAATAGGTATTTCTAGGCAAAAATGCAAAAGGAAGAGGAGAAGATGGGCCTCTGTTCAAGAATGTGAGATAATGTTTGGACTTGAATCATTTAACAAACACACAAAAAATATTTTGTAAGAGAAGGACTCTGGAAGAGATAAGAAGTAATTCCAGATAAATGAAGAATAGTCCACAAGAAGGATGAAATCTCAAATCATGGACTGAATGAGTTTATAACCTCACCTTTCATACTGGATCAAAACAGTGCTACATAAACAAGCCATCTCTTTCCACAGCCTTGAGTGATAATTGCTAAACTTCTCTGAAAAATGTAGCGAGTTAAGATCTGCCAATTTTTTATTTAATTTAAGAAAAATAAGGAATATTAATTTCATAAAAAATTAAAATTTGCTTATATTAATTTGATTTCAATTAATAACACTGCAAACACTTCGTTAATTTTCATGTAAAGGAAATTTCTGAAAACATCAGCAGATGATGGAGTTGAATATGCCCCAAATAAGCCATATTATATGTTATTACCCAGTACTGGGTCTAGAATATACTTCTGGTAGGGAAAACATATAAGATATTAAAAGAAGTTTCAAAAAAAAAAAAAAGAAGAGATAATAAAAACTTAGCAAACTTGCTTCTGGGAATTAATCCTGTGGTGACTCACAGAGTGGAAAACACCTGGAAAAACCCAAGATCTTTAAGGATAGGGTTAATGCAGGAGTAATTTACTCAGTTCAGTATCCTTGCTGGAAATTCCTGGACAGTCAGAACACCATTCCTTACCTAAACTTGTGAAACCATATACCAATAAAAACAGTATTATCGGTTAATATTTATTCAGTACTTTCTACATATCAAGGACTGTTCTGAGTCTTTTATAAGTGTTAATGCATTTTTTTTCTTACAATAACCAAATGAGGTTATATCATCCCCATTTACAGATGAAAAACCTGGGGCACAGAGAGGTTAAGTCACTTGCCCAAGTTTGCACAGCAAGTAAGTGGCAGAGCCAGGATTTTAGCCAAGGAGTTTGGTTGCACAAGCAACACTCTTCGTATAATCTGCTACCTCTTTAGACACAAAGGAACCAGTCGAGGCCCATTTCTTGTATACTTTTGCTGTTTCAGACAAATGCAATGTGCTTGTCATGAATACTTTGGAGACACAAACTCCTAGCCCAGAGACACTGCCTCTCACTTGACCATGATCCAGTGAAGAACCCCATATGTATACAGTTAGATCAATGCCAAGCAAATTATAGTAAATGCTATGATGGCTGTACCTATAAAGAGCACAAATAAAACAATAAAGGAAAATATGTTCTAATTGGACAATCTAGAAATACCTTATGAAAGTGGGGCGGGCAGTCCAGGCTCAGAAGTATAGAAGTTCATGTGATAGTTAATTTTATATGTCATCTTGGATAGGCCATAGTACCCAGATATTTGGACAAATGCCAGTCTGCACATTACTGTAAAGATACTTTTTGATAAAATTAATACATTAATGTATAAATCAGTAGACTTTGAGTAAAGTAGGTTACTCTCCATAATGTGGGTGGGCCTCACTCTATCAGTTGAAGGCCTAAAGGAAAACAATTGAGGGCCCCCTCAAGGTAGAGGGAATTCTGCTTCCAGACTGCCTTCACACTTGAGCTGCAACCTTAAATCTTCCCTGAGTCTCCAGCCTGCTGTCCTGCCCTGCAAAATTTCAGACTTGCCCAATGAGCAAATTTCAGCTCCCATAATAAGTCAATTCCTTAAAATAAATCTCATTCTCTCTTTATATATATATATATATATATATATATGTACACATACACATATGTATACATGTATACGTTTACACATATACACATACATACTTCCTATTATTTCTGTTTTTCTGGAGAGCCCTAATATAGCTCATATTGTGTTTTCCAAAAGTAAGTGTTCTCATATGGGTGAAATGTAGTGCTGGTGTGATGATTTTGTAATATACAAGGAAGGAGTGATAGGTCAAGACCAGATCATAGAGGATCTTAAATGCCCTTTGGAGGAATGGAGAGTCACCAAAGAATGCTGAGCAGGGGAGTGACACAAGGATTTTTAGAAAATCTGATCTAACACCAGGGTGTAGGATGGATTTGAGGAGGCAAAGTAGGAGGCAGGGACCCAGTTCATTGAATGGTTTCAATAACCACCCATGTGAGCAAGTCAGAGGATCCATAGGCTGCAACAACTAATTGGTTGGAAGTAGTGATGGAAAGAAATGAAGAAAGGATGGAAGTTTCAAAAGGTTGTTTTTTGCTGAGTCATTCTGGGAGATTGTTCCCTCAAGATACTTTGCAAAAAATACACTCTATTCATAAGCGTGGCAAGTCTTAAACCATCTCACCAGGACATTATTTTCCTTCTTTTCTACCTGAATATGAGAACTGGTCGATTCTCAGATGTAGGAAACCTTCTATGCCCCATTACTCACTAAGTGTGGAGAATAGACTTGTAGCTCACCTCCTACAAGAATCCTGCCCTGACTAGTGCAGAAGCATATTCTTTCTAAGCCCCGAGGGTGGAAGGGAAACAAATGATGACATCTTCAAGATATTATTTTAAGAACCCTCGAGAGAACAAAATATCCCTTAGTTGGAACCTTAGACCTTAAGAGTTGAGAAAGGACTTTGTTGCTGCCTAACCTCTGGAGGTTATGACATCCTTGAAAATCTGAAGAAAGCTGTGGACTATCTCCCTGGAAAAATGCACATTTACGAATGTATGCTATTATTATACATAATTTCAGGGATTCACAGAGCATGCCTCCTCCTTCCATATACACTTTAGGGGTACATGTTAAGGTCCCAGTTTCTAGCCCAGTGCTTGCCAAGAAAATGCTCTGGAAACTGACTGAATAAAGTAATTTGAAAGTAGGACTCTGACTGAGAATTTCTTCACCCATATCCAATGAACTGGTCTGGGAGTTGTTGATCCATACATATTAATGAGATAAAATGAACCAAAGATCCTGCTATGAATTAAATTATGTCTCCCCAAAACTCAGATGTTGAAGCCCTAACCCCCAAAATGAGTGTATTTGGAGACAGGGACATTAAAGAGGTAATTAAGGTTAAATGAGGTCATAGGGATGAGGTCCTAAATCAATAGGACTAGTGGCCTTATAAGAAGAAGAAGAGACACTAGGAGGGAATTCACCCAGAACAAAGCCCATGTGAGGACACAGAGAGAAGGCAACCATCTACAAGCCAAGGAGAGAGACCTCAGGACACAGACCTGCTGACACTTCGGTCCTGGACTTCCTGCCTCCAGACTGAATAAATTTCTGTTGTTTAAGCCACCTCAGTCTGTGGCACTATGTTATGGCAGCCCTAGCAAACTAGTATAGATCCCTGCTCCAAAGAGCAATATTAAGAAGGTGAGGGAAAAAAAGACTCAAGAGATATGATGTTCTGGAGATTTAGGAGAAAAGGATGCACTTGGGCTTGGCTGACCTGGGTTCAGACCCAGGCTCATCAGTGAGATTATCAGAAGACCACTTAGCCCCTTGGAGATTTGGCTTCCTCATTTGTGAAACATGAATACTTTCCTGGAGAAAGTGTTCTGAGAGTTAAATGGGAGGATATAAGTAACCTGATGGACAGTACTTCATGCCAGCATGATGGACATCAAATACAGAGAATGGAAGCCAGGAATGGAGGTAGTTTTTACCATCTCTAGTCACTTCCAGGAGCACCAGAAATGCACACATCTCTGTGTGTCCCTCATTGCCGGATACAGCCCACCCTCATAGACAGTGGCAACCCCCTGACCTTCCTTGGGAAGACCTGCAGAGGGGATGTCTCAGGAACTTGCAGGATTTATGATGAGGTACCATGATTTGTAAAAATCAAACCTGGTCGGTTTAAAAACCCTAACTATATATAATCGATAGAATTACCTAGAAACAAATATCCAGGATCTCCCCTGACCTCTGAATCTCAGAGGCATGGTCCAGGTGTTTATAGTTTTAATTACTCCCAGGTGATTCTAATGCACCAAGAGGAAGAGGATCCACTGTTCCAGCTCCACTTTCTCCTGTAAAAAAAATGCGAGAATGGTGGGGGGGAGGTTGGGGTCCAAGGGCACAGAGCCAAGTCTCACGTCCAGGTCTCCTGATGCCCAGTTCTACTGAGTAGGACATACCAGTGTTTCTCAAAGGCCACCCTGTGCCATCGACATTAGAATCATCTGGCTCACTGTTAAAAATGGGTGTTTATAGGTTCCACCCCTAAAACAAAATTAACAAGATCTCCAGATGATTCTCAAGCCTAAATTTTAAAACTGCTTTAGACATCATGCAACTGTCCTCCTGTTTGAAAGACCCCTTGCTCTTTGTGGACAGAGTATAACATTCTTTGCAGATATAAAAGACAACACAGAGGAGGGAGATTCTTGGACTAGGAACTCAGGGTCTGTTGCTAGCCATGCCGCTAATTAGCCCCCTAAACCAGCTACACGATCCTGAAGACTCAAAGGAGTGGATGAAAAAGTATTTACTTAAAAAAAAAAAATTAGATTAGAAACTGCTTAGCAGTCATTAAGACTTAGTGATGATTGTCATTGCTTTTTGCACATCACTTCTGTTTCCTCAGATATGCAATGCCTGTTAAACTCAGACCTCCCCAAAATGTTGACTGTCAGATGTGATATTGTATGTTAAGTGTCGAGCACAGTGTCTGCCATACAGCGGATGCTCAGCAAGATTCCAGCCTCCATTTCCAGTTTTGGAAGACAGACTCCAAAAGACTGCTGTCATGGTGCTCCCCCGACTATGGGGATCTCTGGCCTGACCACGACGGGAGTGAGGAAGCCCTCCCTCCAGGCAACAGAGTATGCTGAAGTAGCAGCAACTCCAGGATTTCTACAGAGGAGCCACAATTTGATTAGTGATGGAGTAAGGAAGGATTTGTCTTGAGGTTGTGTCCATGCATCAGAACACATTATAATTTCTCAAAGGATTGTCCACATACCAGCAACATCAGCATCACCAGGGAGCTTGTAAGAAATGCAGAATCTCAGGCCTCAGTCTGGATCTATTGAATGAGGATCTGCATTGTAATGAAATAACCAACTGAGCTGTGTGCACATTAAAATTTAACAAGTCCTGGCTTAGGCTACATATAAAAGGCATGGCTTGGAAGGGCATGGATAGAGATTAAGGAGCAAGGGATTTCCACCCCACTTCACACCAAAGCCATCCTTGGACACCAACTCTGTGTTAGGAGCAATACACCAAACATCTGTGTATGTTTGGAGAAGCAGAAGACTCTACGACCACCAGATCTAAGAGGGGAAGGGAAGGATTAAGAGGGGAGAAAAGCTGGAACAATTACCCTAAAGTGTTGTTTCTAAAACTGAATACATAAATGGAATCAAGAATACTTTTTTAAAATGAAATGTTTTGGAGAAGCAAAATGCAAAACAACTCTAAGCAGAGTTGTTCTGCCTGAAACAGTGGAGGATCAACCAGAACCTCATAACTGCCTGCCTCCGCCTCCACCCAGGCTGACTTGAAGTCACTTCTATGGAACCCTAGTTTGAAAACCACTGGCCTAGATGCACTAGCTTTTATGGGTCAACTGGAGAATGATGCCTCAGTCTGGGAGAAGTGGCCTGAATTTATGAATTTGTCCTTAGCTAAACCGAGGGAGTGAATCAGTCACACATCAGTGTTCTGGGTGATTGCACCTAGATTAGGGGTGAACAAACCAATGTTTACCCCATGTGACTTCTAGGCCAGCTCCACACCAGGATCAGAGATCTGTGGGTGGCTCCAACACTCAGCTATGGAATTAAGGTATTCATCACCTGTCTATTGAGGTATTTCTCAAGACCTATTACACAGACCTAATACACGGGGAAGCAGATGGACCTAGGAAGGAACTGAAACTCACAGTTGCTGATGCAATCGTTTAATTCAAGAGAGTTGGGCTAAGAACCAAATTACCATTGCTGATCCCTCAAACACATTTTCAGAAGTCAGTGAGAGGAGCAAATTCATTGCAAGGCGTCATCATTTTTGTAAACACAGATGGAAGTAAAAGGATTTCCAGGGGTGAAGGTCTGATTTTCCACTCAGCTTCTTATTAAATGTAAATTCATAGGCTGGAGTTGAGGTCAAATGCAAGGTCCCATGGAAGATAAAACACATGCAAATGTCTGGAAATTCAAATGTTTGGTCCCAGTGGTCTCTGTAACCTGTAATGGGCTATTCAGACTGTTAGTCTATTAAAATCACACATGCACAAGAAGATAAATATATCTAATAGGGACATTGGTAATTATGAATAGATAATATTAATGCTAATTGTAATTATAACCAAGTTTGAACAGTAATAGCAGATCTGTTGCAATTTTTAGTAACATGTGGTTAGCTTACATTTAAGTTCCTACTATCTGCCAAGCACTTTACATGTGTTGTGTCACCCTTACTTACTGCTGATTCCCCAGTAACTAGAACATTTCCTAGTGCATAATAGGGGCTTGACATAGATATATGAAATAAATGCATAAACAAATGAAAATCCCCTCGCTGGCCCCAAAGGGTAGTTCTTATTTTCTTTATGCAGAGAAAGCAACAGTTTTGGAGAAACAAGGTGTCTTTCTCAATATCCAACAGATATTGCTGATATCCATGTGTCAGAATCAGCATGGGGGAAGGCCTCTTCCTGACATGCTGCAGGGATATGTATACATGTATGGATTTCCATGACAACTAGGATTTTGAACACTTATTTTGTGCCAGATACTGCACTAGCAATTTTATACATTGTATTTCCTTTCACCCTCCTCCCAACTCCTTGCAAGGTACTGCAAGGACCTGTACTCCCATTTACAGAGAAGGGAAATGGACCTTTACAAGATTAAATAATCGCCCAAGTCCTCATATAAAAGTCTGTGATAGAGGCAGATGAGGCTGACTCTAATGCCAAGGTATTCATCACTGTGCTACTTACCATGTGCTCCCCCAGAACGCACAGAAAACTCACACACACAACAAGCCATGAATTGCAACGCCAACATGTGACTGTACACTTTGCTCTAAAATGCCAACTAAGGCATCCAAGCCTTAAGTATATTTAAATGTTTGCAAGGAGTTAGTGAGGCAAAAGCTATCTACAAACTCCTCTGGATTAGAATGTTCCAGATTGGTTTTCTTTGATCTGGCCATGAACTAATCATTATACAGCCTTTAGTAAACAACATGTGGACTTTACAAAATGTATTCTATTTCTGCAGACTCCGAGACCTTAAAGAACAAGAACCTTGCTATCCCAGTTTTGTCTTACCGATCTATAGCATGATGCCTGCCACACAGAGGTTCTTTTTTTGTCGATTTATTTTATTGAAGTATAGTTGATTTACAATGTTGTGCTAATTTCTGCTATACAGCAAAGTGATTCAGTTATACATATATACACATTCTTTTTCATATTCTTTGCCATTACAGTTTATCGCAGGATACTGAATATAGTTCCCTGTGCTATTCAGTCGGACCTTGTTGTTTATCCATTCTATAGATAATAGTTTTGTATCTGCTAATCTGAAACTCCCAGTTCATACCTCCCCCCGCCGCCCTTGGCAACCACAAGTCTGTTCTCTATGTCTACAAATCTGTTTCTATTTTGTAGATAAGTTCATTTGTGTCATATTTTAGATTCCACATATAAGTGATATAATATGGTATTTATCTTTCTCTTTCTGACTTGCTTCACTTAGTATGATAATCTCTAGATCCATCCATGTTGCTGCAAATGTCATGATTTTATTCTTTTTTCATGGCTGAGTAGTATTCCATTGTATATATGTACCACATCTTCTTTATCCATTCATCTATTGATGGACATTTAGGTTGTTTCCATGTCTTGGCTATTGTGAATAGTGCTGCTGTGAACATAGGGGTGCATGTATCTTTTTGAATTATAATTTTGTCCATATATATGCCCATTTATCTGAACTGGGAGTGGGATTGCAGGATCATATGGCAATTCTGTTTTTAATTTTTTGAGAAACCACCATACTGTTTTCCATAGTGGCTGCACCAGTTTACATTCCCACCAACAGTGTAAGAGGGTTCCCTTTTCTCCACACCCTCTCCTGCATTTGTTATTTGTAGACTTTTATTGATGGCCATTCTAACTTGTGTGAGGTAGTACCTCACTGTAGTTTTGATTTGCATTTCTCAATTAGTGATGTTGAGCATCTTTTCATGTTCCTGTTGGCCATCTGTATGCCACACAGAGGTTCCTAATGAAGTTTGGAATTAAAAAAATAATAAAGCAATGATGAGTCGATCTGTACGTTCTTCCTTCCAGTAGCAAATTATACTGTATATGAGTCTAATAAACTTAGAATTAAAATAATTCCAGCTAAACCATCCCATCTTTTGTCCTCTCTATAATCCTACAGAAAATGTAATAAGCATCCCACACTTTCTAGCCCAGATTATAAAGTTAATACACTGGGAAGCTAAATAAGCTCAGTCTTCCTAAGCCTACATACCGAAAGCAGTAGATGCGCTGCCATTAAAACTAGATTATACCATCAATCCAACAAAAGTCTGATAAACAGGTGGCCACTTTATCTGAGATTTAATTGGTACCAGTCATTGCCAAGAACATAAGTGGCTGGTTGTCCTATGCCAGCCAACTGGGTGAGGCGAAAATGCTGCTTTATGGAAGTAGCAACCGAGTGACGTTCTCACCTGTACCCTCTTAAACATCAGACAAAATCTGGTGAGGCCTCTTTGGATAATATCGATTTCAGACTTTCATAGAGCCCTTGACAGCCTACCAAGCGCTTTTGCATGTGTTATTCCATTTGATCCTTAACGAGCAGGGCAGATATGCAAGGGTGGGAAAAAAAACAGGTTCAAAGATATTATATGATTTTCTCAAGTGTAAAAAAATGACAGAAAAATGCTATGATACATGTCTTACGATTCCTTCAGTGGAATCCTCTGCCCCTTCCTGAACATGAGGCCCGTTCCACCTGCCTCCTGAAGTTCTGAGGGGGAAGGCTGGACTAGTGGAGCCACGCTACTTAGATGACTGAGAGAAAGGCTTATTAGATCCGTCTATGCCCATTACATCAGTACTGTGTAGATTAAGTAAATGATTTAGGAGCATCAGTTCCCTCAGCCATGATACAGGCTTGTATTCTGTTCTTCGCAGGGTCAGTCTGAGGTCTGATTACGTTGGAGCATGACATGTACACGCACATGATATGTTAGTTCTTTGTCTTCCTCCTGAAGAATGTGCTCACTGTGCACAGTGATGTTTCCAGAGAGAGAGAGATCCTGCAATACTGTGAAAATAATGATATAGGCCAATGGTGGACAGGACCAAAATGAAGAATCCACGCTGGCTTGCCTAGGAGACTGCCTGAGCTGGGTCCTTCTACAGAGAGGAAACAGAAACAAGGTTTTTCCTTTATCGTGGATGAGGATTAATATAATTATAGACAGTCTACTTCAAGGCAACACAGAGTCACAGATGGATGGGTGGCTGTCTTACTTCACAGAGGCCTCATTAATGGTTCACTAAACTCCATTGGTGACCCTGATCCCCTTCAGTTATGTACACCTTAACTCTCACCTACATCCAGATGCTGATGTGAAAGGAGATTCAATCTTGGAAAAAATTATAAATAATGCTAAGGAAAAGCATGTATGGCATATTGAACTTTCCAAGATGTTTTCCCCAGATACATATTACTGCATGTAGTTCTCCCAGCAATGATCTGAGTGACGAAGTCCTTCCTTCCTTCTTCCACTTAGAGATACAATTGGAAATCACTTGCTGGAAACCATGAAGTTAGTAGGTGATAGAAGTAAGGCCTAGACCTGAACCTTAGACCACCTCGTCCCCGATCTTTTGTTATTTCTATAACATGCTGAGTTTGCTGTCACCCAGATTAGTGAGATGAGCCACAAGTCTAGATATGGAGCTCTCCTTTTAAAGTCCTGTATTGTTGTCTGGATCATAGTTATTGAAGGAAGATCATCCTCAGATAAGGTCCAAATGAGAAGAGATGACCCAAGTTCCAATATCTAAGTCATATAGTAATGTACCCTTTCTCATAAAAATTCCATATAGCCCAGTATTATGGTTCTTGTATCATCTCCAAACTCAAGGTTTCTATAGAAATGTCTATTCACAGCTCTTGGGATCACCAGTGTCTGCCAAAAAGAAAGAACTGTGAAAAAGACTCTGGAATCAAAGAGTCAGCATCCTAACCTATCAGCCCTTTCTACATAGCATATGGCATTCTAGCAGATCCTAATAGATATTCAGAAATGTTAACATTTTATTTCTTTATTCATATATTTTATTATAAATGCAATAAATCTTATTCTCAGATATAATCCCTAATGAATCCTGTGAACAACTTACATTAGGCTATGACTAACTGCAGTTTTCATAAGGTTTAAACAAATTTTATCAGAAGCCTGTTATAGCAAAGATATACCCAGAGGTACAAACCATTCTAGGAAACCTTTTCAGCCACTGTAGTAAGTTCGAATGACATGCGTAGAGTTACAAGTTGTTGAAAGTCAAAGGTTAATTTCTAAAAGATTAATTAAATGCTTAGGCATATTAAATTCTGATAAGCAGTTATTACCTTCCTGTCACCTGTCAGTATCAACATGTATAAAATAAGAGCATGTGCTTTTGTTTTTCCCATGATAACTGGAAGTTTGTGCATTGAAGGGAAATTGAATAGAAGCCCAGCCAGGTCAACTCTGTAAATGGAAAGAGCTGGCTGCCTGGGGCCTCTAGGCTTTCTCAGCTTGATCCCACACTCCTGCCGGGGGGGTCGCTGCAGTCCTGAGTCACTGTAGGATCTGAAGTGATGCATCCATTTTATAAATCCAAACAAACCAACGAGACTCTCATTCAGACCCCAGCTTTCTTGCTACATAATCCTGTGAAGTGTGGTTTCCAGGTTTTCTAACACATAGAGGATGAAAAGAAGAAAATTAGAAGCTGGGTAAGAGGTGATTTCCAGACAATAAGCAAGGGGACATAAAAATCATAAATTGCAGGCGCAAGACTTTAAGAAGCAACCTAAGTGGAACTATTTGGTGAAAGGGCACCATCCCTGCCTCCCTCAATAGGATGTCCCTTGTGAGAAGCCAGTGAGATAATAGATGGGATCATTAAGTACAGTGCAAGGTCCAGTGTGAGCACTCAATACATAGAAGTTGCTACAAGATGCTAAAAGGAGACATCATGGCAGTACTGCGGAGAGGTATGGTGTCAGAGCAGATGCTTATCAGGCCAATTTCAAACAACCACACAAAGGCAAAGTGAAATCTGTCAGCCTCTACTGAAGCCTTTAAAAGTGTGTAATCTTCTGTTTAGAAAGGTTTGCATAAAAATTATTAAAAGGGAAAGTGTGTTCTCTTAAAAGGACCAAGCTTCCGTTTTTGAAAAATGTCACTTAAGTAGAACGCCTCATCTTCTGGGAACGCCGGACCAATAAGAACAGTCCTATCCATGTTCACCACTGTAATCTTTTTTTATACCTTTACATTTAATGAGAGGTTACATGTCTCTTACCCCAAATTACCCATTTTTCCTTCCAGCCGGTCAGCCAAGTTTTGACTCAGGGCGCTATGTGCACGCGGCTCTTATCTGCTCTCCATAATCTCTTCACGTACTCGCCTAAAGTGCAGGTTCATTCATGTTTTTATCGTCTGTCTCACCCCACAAAGGGTTCAAGGTGGTTTACAGGAAAACATACAAACTGACAGTGAGAAATAAATACATAAAAATGAGAATCAGGAAATACATTTCAGTGGAAATATTTGCTTGCAGGTAGACTGCATCCAAAAGTAGAGATCAGATCAGTGCCATAGTGGGCACTTCTGGGAACAAGGTGGCCCAACTCTACCCTAAGTGGTAAGAAGCGCGATAGGGTGGCACAGGGAGACAGCAGGCAGCATGTGCATGTCCTAAGGAAAGAAAAGCTGACCAAGAGCAAAACTGAATGATCAGAGGGAATAATGATCTCAGTTACGGTACTATGATTGTTTCTCAGATCCATTGCTGAGCCAGCCAACTGGAAGGGCGCACGCGCTATCAGTAAATAATGAAGGCTCTGATTCAGCAAATGCTTTTAAGCCTATGGTTGAACAGTCTTCACTGCTATGGCCTTTCGAAGAGAATGTAACATAAAGGAAGAAGGGGAGTTAAATAATCCCTTCAAATCACCTAAGGCTGCTGAGAATCTTTTGCTCTGTAGTAGCTCAAGTGTCAAAGGATGGTGACACCTGGCAGGTCAGTGGCAACCACCCCTAGGAAATTGTAGAGCAACAGGAGAAACTGTGGTGCATGGTGGACAGAGGAGCAGAAATACCCTCCCAGGAAAGCCATGTTGCCCAGAACATAGGGGGCACTGCAGGGGTTGGTGAAGCAACCAAGTGCTAAATTAGTGACGGTGCCAGTTGTGTAGACTGCTGAATCTTCTGGATGGAACCAAAATTCTTAGCCTTGCCCTTTCTGCTGCCCACAAAGGGGGTTCAGGCTTCTTCCACCACGTTACCTCTTGCCCTCCAAGGACTGTTCTGTAATTGCCTTATTGGTTCTCTAGGTTTTTCTGATACCAAAAAATGGAGAAAGAACCACAGAGATTACAGGAAAGCAGAAAAGAGCAAGAGGTACATGAACTGTGGCTAGAGGAGTTTTGTTTTGTTTTGTTTTGTTTTTGAAGCACAAAGCAAGTCTGCACGGAGATGGGATGGAGAGGGTTTTTGGAGTTTGTGTGTGTGCATGATTTTTTTAAGGGAATGGTGCCAGAAAACTGATAGGATGAATGGACGGGGCTAGAAGGGAAATAAAGAAGACAAATGTATACTGAAAATGTGTTTGGGGGGGCTGGACCATATTGCCCACTATGGTGCTCTAAGACTGGACCATAAAAATCATGGTTTTGTAAGTGCTATCCTAGCAATGGCTTTTTAGTCTTCTGTGTGAATTCTGCTGTCCAGCGCAACAGCAGTTCCTAATGGAGCGGTGGAAGTTGCAGAAAATGTGTCCAGGAGCATATGTGAGAAATTTCCAGGGACTCAGAAAAAAAAAAAAAAAAAAAAAAAAACCCCCCCCCCCCCCCC
>NW_020175018.1:4064997-4142961 GCF_003031525.2 Neophocaena asiaeorientalis asiaeorientalis | reverse complement strand
ATGTGGAAACTTTTCAGGGACTCAAAAAAAAAAAAAAAAAAAAGCAACAACCCCCACCCCCACCCCGAAAACTCTTAACGAGAGAGGGGAGGAGGAGAGGAGGTTTTGCAGGAGGGGAACGCTTTGCAGATCCTGCGTCAGCAGGTGGAGGCAGGAGTTAGTACCACTTGAATTATTGCTGTTAATGAACTCACAGGCTGGTAAAGTGGCAAAATGTGCATTCTCTGTAAGTTACAGTAAGAGGATTCCCCCATGTACTTATAACAAGACTGTTCCCCATCACCTAAAGAAAAATAGAAATTACTTTAGTATGGCAGAAGTTGGCTATGATCTATCTGGCTGTCACTTCAGCTTCATTTTTCATGACTCCTTCCTTGCAATCTACATCCTAGACCTGTAGTTTTCAACTGTGGGAGATCCCCCTGCCCCCAGGGACATTTCACAATGTGTAGAAACACTTTTGACTGTCACAACTGGTGGGGGAGGGGAGAACTGCTATTGGCATCTAGCGAATAGAGGTCAGGAAAATGGTAAACATCCTTCCATCCACAGGACAGCCCCCAGAAAACAGCCCCCACAACTAAGCCAAATGCCAGTAGTGCCGAGGGTGAGATACTCATGCTTGACTGGCTCCTCCTCTCTGACTCTCTGACATGACTGTTCCCTCTTCCCTGAACGCATCTCCCAACCCCAAGCATCAGACTTGTTCCTCCACATGTCCATTCAACTCTGATCATCTCTTGGAGAAGTTCCTTGGCTTTTAGAGAATGACTTGGGTGCCACTTCCTGGACTCTGCCCCTACATTTTGTGTACACTATCATTAGGGCAGTATTATAATTATTGGTAATTTCGTATTATCTTCTCTTCCCTCCCCACTCCCACCCTACTACGCTATAAGTTCACCAAGGCAGAGAGGGACCAGGTCAGGTCTTTGTATCTCCAGCTCTTGGCATTGTGTGATCAATAAATATTTGTTGAATGGAAAAAAACAAATAAGACGTTTAATCCCTGGGGCAGTTTCTTTCCTTTTTAGAATTGGGCATAATATCTGCTCTGCCTTCTTCACATAATTCTTGTCATGACTGAATGAGAAAAATAGATGGTAAGTTGTTTGATGTTTCACAATGATAACAGCTTCCGTGTACCAGGCAGCTTCTCTGTTCTTGTCACTGGGTGAGATGCTTTACACATAACACATCTAATTTTTTTCATATTGATAAAAGGAGTGCTATTATTCCCCTCCAAACCCACAGGGATGACTGAGCATAAGGAATTCAAGTGACTTGTCCAAGATCACAGAGTTAGTAAATAGTGGATTCGAAACTCAAATCCAAATTTTGGAAATGGGAAATTTTGGAAGTGTTTTAAATATAGACTGATATCACTGCAAAAATCTAAGGGTTCAAAGTTAGGGAGATTCCCAAAGATAGGAAACTTATCCAAATAGTCAAGGAAAATAATGTGGTTTTTGTTTTGTTTTGTTTTGTTTTCTGTCATCTGACCAACACTCAAACCTTTCTCAGGGAACCTGGCGTTTTAATAGCAACATTACCCCACCTGATTAATCAGAATCTCTGTTTGTTTGTGCATAAAAGACAACTCATTACGGCAAATATGCATTAGAAGGCCATAATATATGCATTTATTCAGTTAAGTCTAATGTATTATTTAAGGCTTGGTGTGTGATATTTATCACTAGCAAATGCTAGTTTATACAGATTATCAGAGTGTAATTAGGTGCACAGCTTGCAAGGGTAGCCTGTACTTGGAAGGTGCAGCCATGACTTACTCTACTCTGGGCCAGTATATTAGAGCGTCTGTCAACCTACACCATATGTACACTTGGGCTCACAAACAGCTTTAAAAGTTAAAAAAAAAAAAAAGTAAATGATTGCACACCCTATTACCATGGCCCCTCCAACTGCTAGTGAAAGCCACCGCCTGTATCTTGGAGAGGTACCACTCACTGATGAGGGTTTACTTAGAGTCATATACCCTCTTGAGCATCAATGCCCCCATCACTCCACAAACAAGAGGGAGTGCTAACGAAATAGGTGCCTTCCCCATTACACCCACCCACCTCTATGCTGTATGCAGGAGACAAGGGAGTCCTTGAAACGTTCACTCAATAAACGGGCACTGAAAAATCTACTCTGTGCCAGGCTTTGTGCTTAGCTTAGAATATGTGAAGATGGATGAGGCAGAGGCCCTATATCAGGGGAGAAGTGTTCTGCAGACTTCTAGGGGACGGAGTTTAGCATGCCACAGTCCAAGACAGAGCCCTGACTGTCTTTATCAACTATGTGATCATAGGCAAGTCACTTTTACCCTCCAATCCCCAGTTTCCTCACCTCTTGCAGTGGAGAACCTACACCCACTTATAAGATGGCTGTATGTATAAAAGAAGCCACTGTTTCTGACACTAAATGTAAACCTGCCCTTCCACCCACACTCTTCCCTCTAGATACTCAATCACACCCAACATCACTTGCATTTTTTTCTTTCCTAAGACTTTACTATAGATTTTCCTATGGAGACAGAAATAGGGTGTTAACATTTTTTATTCCACAGCATTGACCCTAAAAATCTTTATCAGGGATATTTGTTTCCCCAGTTTGTGTTTTCCTGCTCTCTGTACCAGCAGGTTTTGCTTCTCTGTCTTTCCCCAGATGGAACATACCTTGTTCCCTGTGGTTTGCACTCTTCCCAACCTTCCATGCCTGGCATTTCAAAAACAAGTACCTGAGGTTTACAGAGCCCACCTGGGCCAAGGGAGCCTAGAAAAATCCTGCCTCTGCAGGCTGAGATCCTTGCCTATTTACATGAGATGGATTGTATATACCTGATTTGGGGAAAAGATTCACTTGATAAGCTATCACTGAATATGGCCTTTTCCATTATGAAGAGATCATTTCTTTGTAGCTAAGAGAGGAAGGAAAGAAAGTATTAGATGGCCTTCAATTGAGGCAAATAACTTGCCAAATTTAAATCTTGTAAAATCTGTTTCTAAGTGGCTGGGGTGAAAGTAACAGTGCCTTATAGCTGTGAACTATTTTGGTTGTCAAGCTGGAGGGCATTTTACCAGAAACAGTTGTTGAGATGAAATATGTAGCAAAGTGAAAGAGAACAAAATAGGCCCCCACTATCATAGTATAACTATTTCTCCCCAAAAGCAAAGTTAAAATAATTGTACTTACCACCATACACTCCCCATCAGAACTCTACATTAATATTTTACTATACTAGTGTCATCAGTGAAGTAAGCAAACCACCAAAAAGAGGGAGGTGTGATCTCAGCACTTCTTTCCACCTGACCTTCCTCTATTCCTCACTCATCCTTTTCTTCTGCTAAAGGTACTTGAAATTCCCCCAACTTTTGCTTTTTCTCTTATTACTGTCTTGGTCTAAAATGACCTCCATCTAGTCATGCCCAAATCTCATCCATCCATCAAGGCTCAGCTCAAGAACAGTTAACATTTTTTTTGAGATCATACTACATACTGATTAGTTGCTTTATTTGCATCAACTCACTGAATTCTCATATCAACCTTAAGATGAATACTATTATTATCCCCATTTCACAGATAATGCAACTGAGGCCCAGAAAGGTCCATGGGCTTGCCCCATATCAACCAGCTAATACCAGGTAGAGCTGGGATTTGAACCCTAAGTTATGACCCCAGCGTCTCATGCCCTTAACTTCAATGCCTTCTGTGATTTTCCCCTGGAATAGTCTTTCCTTGGAGCTTCACTAACATTTAATGTTCATTTCTCCTAAGACATTCTTCATATTCTACCTTGCACTGAAATTATGCCCCTCTTCCTTTTCCCCTAATAGATTAGATGAGGGCTGAATCCTTATCAATTTTATCAGTTTGCCGTCTTAAAAAAAAAAAAAAAAAGACACAGTAGGTACTCAGTAAACATAAGGGCATGGAAATGGTGGACCAGAACCAAACCTCATGATTTATCTGCAGAGTGGATGTGCCCATTTTAATAGCCAAGAGGTCACTCTTTTTTTTTTTTTTTGGCTGCGTTGGTCTTCATTGCTGTGCATGGGCTTTCTCTAGTTGCAGCGAGCGGTGGCTACTCTTCAATGCAATGTGCAAGCTTCTCATTGCGGTGGCTTCTCTTGTTGTGGAGCACGGGCTCTAGATGCGCGGACTTCAGTAGTTGTGGCTCACAGGCTCTAGAGCGTAGGTTCAGTAGTTGTGGCACACGGGCTTAGATGCTCCGTGGCATGTGGGACCTTCCCGGACCAGGGCTCGAGCCCGTGTCCTCTGTGTTGGCAGGTGAATTCTTAACCACTGCGCCACCAGGGAAGTCGAAGAGGTCACTCTTGAACAGTGGAAATCTAGGGAAATATTATTTGGTTAAACCAGGATCTGCCCCTTCATTTCTTTCCTCTTTGCAATATTTGAGCTGAAAGTGTCGGTTTATAAGCAGACTGATTATGCGTGCGTGTTGGGGACTTAAAAAAAAAAAGTAGGAGATTTGTCTCCACAGCAGGAAATAAAGAGAGAAAGAAAGGAGGCAACTGTAAAGAAGCCAATTTGTTTCTTTTTTTTTTTTTAAACATGAAAGGAAAAAATACATAATTTAACCAAGAAATTATCACCAAACGCCCAGGGAACCTCCTGCCTGTCCAAACCGACAAAACACACAAACATTCTATGTGTGTTTTTGTGGGCTGTTAATTTGGTGCTGGCAGTGGAGGGGAACAGTATTAGAAGTCCAGAAAGGCATATATACAAGACAAGAAGCAGAAGAGCCAGACGTTGGAGGATGCATGAGGCTGGCATAGCCAGTATGTCCAAGGATCCAGGGTTGTGAGCAATTTCAGTGCACATGTGGTGTGATGGGGAGACAGACTCAGGTCTTATAAGTCCATCAACTCTTTACTAAAGTACCTTAGGCCTTCCCAAACTTGATATTAAAGTCACCTGGGATGATTGCTAGAAATACAGATTCCAAGCCTCCATCCCAAGCGTCCTAAGTCAAAATTTCTCTGAGAGGCACCCTGGAATCTTTACATTCAGGAAGTGCTCCTAACGATTCTCAGGAACAAAGGAGGCAGGGAAACAATGCTTTGGGTGATAGGAGCTGAATGCCTGCTTTGTGGCAGGCTGCGGTGCAAGGATTAGAATGTCTGGGTGCCCAGCGTAAGGTGCAGAAGGAAGCCAGATTGGAAACTGCGAAGCCAACAGGTCACATAAACTCTCTGGGCCTCACTGCCTCGGTCTGTGAAGTGTTACTGCCCACTCACCTATTTGCTGCTAGTTCCATGTAGTGCTTTCTGAAGTTGACCCCCTGGTTTCTGAGGGGTTATTTGACAACGGCTACCTCATCATGTCCACCTAACTCTCCAAGGGCTGAGTCCTTCCCAAAACAATCCCTGATATAAAACTGCTAGTCCTTGAGTCTGTAGGAAGGAGCTCCATGGCAGACAGTTTCCAAGGTGGCCTCTGATGATTCTACAGTAAGTCCCGATACGAACCCTCAAGTTGGAGACTTTCAAAGATGCGAACGAAGAGCTTACTAATGAAGACCTGGTGGAATTGGAGGCCCTGAGAAAGGATGAAGAGAGACACAAGGAAGAAGAAGTAACTGAAGAACGAAAAAGATTCATGATGCAGGAGATGGCAAGGGGATTTTCTTTATGTGAGGAGGCACGGTTAGTATTTAAGGCACAGGACCCGAATGTAGAACGGTACATGAAGGTTGCAGCAGCAGCCATTCAGAATGCAATCCACTGCCACCGTGTCATGTATGATGAGAAGAAAAGAGCTACTACCCAGACATCACTGGATCATTTTTTCAAGAGGGCACATAGTATTGAATCCAGCAAGGAACCAGAACCTGTGCCATCAACGTCAGGCGTGGGTGAAATTGCAGCTTGCCCTCCGATTCCTGTTGCTGACGATCCTTCAGCTCTCCCATCTCCCGCCCCCTCCCCCTCCTCCAGTCAGTAACTCTCCTTGCCTGTTCACTCGATGCCAGCCCCCGGATGCCAGCTGTTGTATGGTACTACTGTACTTTTCAAGGTACTGTAAGATTAAAACTGTTTTATTTATTGTTTTTGTTTGTTTTTTATGTATTATTTTTGTGAAAAGTATTATAAACCTATTACAGTACAGTACTAAATAGCCAGTTGTGTTAGTTGGGTACCTAGGCTAACTCTGTTGGACTTGGAAACGGATTGGACTTACAAACGTGCTCTTGGAATGGAATTCGTTTGTGTGTAGGGGACTTACTATATCTACCTGCATTCATGCCTCCATGTAGCCTGCTTCCATACTGGATAATCCATGATTGTGGAAAATTATTTTGTGGAAATAGCGAAGTGTGGCTTCTAAGGCTGGTCGTCCATGACACTGCAGCTTCCACTTTGCTCTCTTGGATCACTGGGTCACTCCCTCTAGGGGAAGCCAGCTACTATATTGTGAGGGAACTCAAGCAGCCCTGTGGAGAAATCCGGGTAGCTAGGAACTGAGGCTACCTGCAACAGTCACCATCATCCTGCCACATGAGCCAACTTGGAATCAGATCTTACATCCTCCGCCAAGCCTTTAGATGATGGCAGCCCAGGCCAACATCTTCCCTGCAATCTCTGAGCTAGAACCGCCCTAGTCAGCTTCTCCTGAAATTCTGATCCACTGAAACGGTGTGGGTTATTGTTTTAATCTGCTATGCTTTGAGGTAATTTATTATGCAGCAATGGATAAATCTACAGTCTCTCTTTCACCTGTGTCTGATAATGGCTTGAAAAGGGTCTAGGAATTGATGGTCCATTTGGATTCTATTTGGTGTAATAGCAACCAGAAAGTATTGGATGCATACTAAGAACTTTGCATGCATCATTTCATGTAATCTTCTTAAGAGACAGATGCCATTATTCCCATTTTATAGATAAAGAAACTAAGATTTAGAGAAGTCAATTAAAAGTCCCAGGCCTCTGATTTAATACAGGTGAAGTAAGAACTTGAAAGAAGTTCTGCTTCAGAAAAGATTCTCGCTCTTTGTTTTCTAAGGATGAGTAATATTCCATTGAATGCATAGACCACATTTTTTAATCCATCCGTCAATGGACATTTACTTTCTTTCCATATCTTGGCTATTGTGGTAATGCTGCAACAAACATAGCAGTACAGACAGCTCTTCACAATCCTGATTTCAGTTAATTTGGATAAATACCCAGACATGGGGTTACTGGATCATAGGGTTATCCTATTTTAATCTTTGAGACCTTAAAAAGAAGGGCATTCTCCAATGTGTGACAATATGGATGAACCTTGAGGAGACTATGCTAGGTGAAGTAAACCAGTGACAGAAGGACAAATAAATACTGTACGATTCTACCATATGAGGGATCTAAAATAGAGAGTAGAATGGTGATTGCCAGGGGCTGGGGAAAATGGGGAGATGCTATTCAATGAGTGTAAAGCTTCAGTTATGCAAGATGAGTTAAGTTCTAGAGACCTGCTGTACAATACTGCACCTGTTGTCAACAACGCCACATTGTACACTTAAAATTTTTTGAAAAGGATAATCTCATGGTAAATGTTCCTATAAGAAGGAAGGGGAGGAAGGGAAAGGAAAGGAAAGGAAAAAAAAAAAAAAAGAAAAGGAAAAAGAAAAGAAATTCACTACTCAGGGTCACTATTTAGAGCCTCCAGGCAGTTTGTATCCATCTCAGCTCATTCTGTTGGAGGATTTGCTGACTCACTTGGCCTTGGTCCTTATCTCTGTGGAAAGAGAATGTGTTGGGCTGGCCCTTGGTCTGCATGCATAAAGTGGGAGGGGTAAATTCAAGCTCTCTGAGCCTCAGCGGCCTCGTCAGTCACATGGGGAGAATCATTAATTCACAGGGCAGGTGAAAGAATTCAATTTCACAATGCATGTGCCATCGTTTTGTAAACTCTAACACCAAAGCAAATTGTTGTTTTTATCAGTATTATTATCTTAATTTATTCCAAGCACATAGAGATTATTGGATTAACAGAGCCAATTATGACAGCCCACCCAGGGTCTATGGAAAGGTCCCCAGCTTTGAAGACAGTCGATGTGTCTTTCTTTCCCAGAACGTGAGAGAAACACTAAAGAGCTATTCATTGTCTTCCAGCTGTAATTGATTATGGGATGAAAGTTGTTTTGTCGATCTTCCATTGCAGTCCTTGAATAAAAGGTTAGTAAATAATAATGATTAAAAAAACCCAACACATTCTCTTTTGAATCCCACCCACGCAGGCTCTCCTACTTATATCTCTTTGAAAATGGTCTTTATGAATATCAATGTCTGAAAAAAAACATGTTTCTTCTGTTGTATCATCAATAGTAAAGAAAAAAGCAAATTAAATATTCCCTTGGCTCCCCACCCTTGGGGCCCTCCCTGGTGTAGCTGGGGTGGCAGGAGAGGGAGTAGCAAATAAAGGAAAAGGGAAGAGAAAACTCATGCCCGGAAATTCCAAGCCAGAGGGACATCTTTTTTTTTTTCTTTAAAATTAAAAATACACATCAATTTCACTCAAATTCTAAAAGCAGAAAGGAATGGGGGATTTGACTGGTAATGTTTAGAAATAAAGGATTTCTGGAAATTCATTGTGACTTGAAAATTGAGACGTTCTGCTTTTTTAAAATAAAAAGAAGAGCTGCAATTTCTACACACACACAAGCACCCATCTCATAGGCTCCCCCGCTCCCATCTCCTGGACACAGTCGAGGTTCTCCTCCTTTGCAGCTGTGGAGTGGGCTTTCTCCTGGACAGCAGCCTCCTGCACCTGGGGCTGACCTGGTCGTCATCGCTCTCCTCCGACACTGCTTCCCCCGCCACCTCCAGCAACACACGTAAGCAAGTGTTCCTCCAGCGCTCTGTTCTTTCTCTTCTCGAGAGGACTGCATATTCTGACCCTCTTCCCTCTCTCTCCCACCATGTTTTTATTTGAGAGCAACAGAAAGGAGGATGGACACTAGGGGTGATGGAAGTTGAAAGAGAGAGAGAGAGAAGCAGGTGGCTATTAAGACAGAAAGAGCTGTCACATAGAGAATGTGAGGGGAGAGGTGGAAATTAAGACACATAGAGAATGTGAGGGGAGAGGTGGAAATTAAGGAGTCAGACGAGCCGGGGTTAAAACATTCTAATTGGAAGCTGACTCTTTGCCAGGGATTTCAATCAAATCATTGCCCTGACCCTAGGCATCTTCTAGGAACTCTCTCTTCCTCTCTCCTGTTCTCCTATTCTCTCTCCCCTTTCTCTGTCCCTAACCCCATGGAGCCAAAGATGACCTCAGCTATGGCTCGTGCCAGCACCAGCACTTTCATTACTATCACCTTCACACACATGTGCACACACATCACACATACAATCACACATATGCACACAATCTCACACGCACACAATCTCACACATACACCCACACACACAACCACACTCCAGTATCTCACACACAATCACACACACACCCTCACACTCCCCTCATACATTCCACAGGTGAGCAAACACTGAGGAGGGGACTGAGGAAGGCAAGCCTGGATGGAAGGGTTTGGGGCTGGTCCCCTCCCACTGCATCTTCTCACTGCATCCTCTCTCAGGGGCCCTGGCAACACTTCCTTTTTCTTTTTTCCACCATCACCTCTTATTTTCCTTACCCCAGGTGGCAACAAGCCACTGCCCCTCAAGCACCACAGACACAGTCCCAAGAGAGAAGAAAAACATTTGGAGAAACTGAGGGGTGGGGTATTGCAAGCTTTCCTGTTGTTAAAAATGGGTCTAACTCAAAGGGGCATCGTTCTTCACCAGCTACATCTGGGAAAACATCTAAATTGCTTCTAGAGATTCCAAACAAGCCAGAGATTTAGAATGGCAGTACATGCCTTCCCAGCTTCGAAAGCTACTGTCCTCTCCTAGAAGCCCGTCCCAGCAGATCTGGCCCTGGTCTGAGGCACCTCACCCTCTTTCCCGGCGTTTTTCACAAACTCTTCAAAAGCGCTACAGAGGTTGTTCAACCCTTCTGTGGCCCTGCACTGCCATCATGTGGCTAAAGTGAGCACTGCAACCAACTTAAGCGGCGAAAAAATGACCGCCTCAGTGGTTCCGTGGTGTGCGGGACGATCAGGGCTGGTCTCTAACGGATCATAAATGGGACATTTTCACGTTCCTGTAAGGAGTGCTGGGATATTTTGCAAAAGGTATTTGGATGCCTTTTACACATCTTTGCATCCGCTGGTCCCTTTTCATGAAATGCCTTCCCCCTAATCTAAGTACTACCCTGTGTTGTAAGAAACTTGCCCAGATATCTAAGCACGATTAACCTCTTTCACCTTCAAACACACGTTTCACTTCGTTTGCTGTGATTGTACCGCTTACTAGAATTCTAAACCGTATGGAAATTAAATGCGTGTGTATCTCTCTCCCCTACCAGGGAAGTGAACTGGCAGATGGCAGCGACCCGGTTTTATTTTTTCACAATTTGCAAATACTAGGAAGTCTTTAAATGCATGTTACAAATAAATGACTCGATTCCTTAGCTACCCCGCAATTACTTACCTACTGACCCCATCCTTACCCTTCTCAGCGCAGTGCTGAGCATCATGGGGGATGTGTCTGCAGAGCATCGTTTGTGTGTGTGTGTGTGTGTGTGTGTATATATATACATATATATGTGCCACATATATATGGAAAAATATATGTGGAATATTATATATGGAAGTTATCATATACATATATATATGGAAGGTATATATATATATATATATATATATATATATATCCCAGAAAAAAACATTTCAGTAAACTGGGGATGGGGTATTATAAGCCTTCATATCAGAGCTAGATTTTTCCCATATGATGAGCTGTGTGTCCTTGGGCAAGTCACCTTCCCTCTCTCAGCCTTAGTTTTCCCAACTGCATAGAGAAGAAGGAGTCAAACCATCACTAAGGTCCCATTCAGACAGATGGCACGGGGCATTTTAAACCTACGACATAACTAGTGGAACTCTGAGTGTACAAAGAGAGATGAGATGCACCATGGTTTTCATCTTTCTCCATTTACCCCAAGGCATAGGGCTTGGATACACAAAATAGGCACTCAGTCAATATCTGGAAGAGAATATTAGATGGAACAAAACACATAGCAACATCAACAACAACAACAACAGCAAAGGAAAATGGCCACAGAATAGATGTGCACAGCAAACACCACAGCCCCATTTGTAATTCACATTTAGATCTTCTATCTCCTGACACAAGCATGCTGCAAAAAAACTATGTCAAGAGCTGGTCACATTCAGTGAAGGCTGTGGTGGACTTTTCCGAGAAAGCTTCTTAGAGGACAAGTTATATTCCCAGCCAAAAGAAGCTGGCTCTAGATTAAAGGGGAAGATGGCATTTGAGATGCAGTGAGGACAGCCCAGGGAGGGAGTGACGAGTCAGACGTGAACCTTGAGCAACAGCTACACAGCCACGGACGCTCATCCCGACTTCAGAAGCCTCTGTCCAGCTGTAATCCAGATGGGTATCACCTGAAAACTCGCCCTGCTCCTGCGACCAGAAACCCGAGCGGAAGTCTGTGGTTGGTCACGTTCTATTTCATAGATTGCTAGACATGGTCCAGCCCAACCTCTTCTTTTCACAGATGCACAGAAAGCAGCAAAGAGCATGTCGTGTTTAGGGAAGCCTCTTCCTATGCCTTGCAGTGGCTCAGGCGCATTCTGTGTGCTTCATAAGTTGTTCAGTATCATGATCTGTTGGCACTCTTCCTTCTACCAGTATTATCAGACATTCTAGTTTAAGCCAGGAACAAGGCTGGGCAGACATCTACTCCCAGTGCAACCACCTGAAGAAGCATTACCCTGGAAGCGCAGAGCCAGGAGCTTGGATATTCATGGTCTCAAGTGAAACAGTCACCATGAGGCCCTCTGAGTTAGTCAATGAAAGGCTGGAAGCCTTAATACTAATTGCTGGCTTATGCATCTCTTCTGCATATGTTTTCCTGATGAATAGAGTTATGATTATTTAATTTGCAATGGACCAGAAGGAACTGATTTTACCATGGCTGATGGTCAGGAACTGAGGGTGTTGAGACTAAGGATTTTTCAAAATGTATCTCAAATAAAAAGAGAGTAATCAGGAGTTTTCCTTTCTTCTTGCCAATATCATACGTGCTTCCTTCCGTACCGAAGTGGACTAAATTGCTGCATTTCATCACCCTGCTGTCTTTTGGGGTTAAGCTACAGCCCAGAGGTTGTGATGGGAATCCTAGGGGTATGGAGTTTACAAAGACCTCAGAGGTGGACTCATCTGGGAATGGCAAATCTATGGCACTGGTGTTGCTGTGCTCCCAGCTCCCACGTGTGACAGATCTTGCTAATCCGTCAAGCCATTTGTGTCCTGCAGCATCTCCTCAGCACACTCCTCCAGAGGAATCAGGGTAGGCACTTAAGATGCAACCTATTTTTAACCTTTGAACCTGAGGTCTTAGGAGGCTGAGTTCTCAAGTTGCAGTTAGGATCAGAACTAGAATTCAAATTTTCTGATACCTAAAATCTTTCTCCTTTCTCTCTTTCAATTGTAAGCTGCCTGAGGATGAGCATTATTTCCTCTTTTACCTTGGTATTATTTTTTTAAATATTCAGTCAATACATAGGTTGCATTCCTGTCTAGCATCTGACTACCCACAATGGGATCCAGAACAGAAAGCTACACTCCATCTTCAGAAGGTTACCACACTCAACCCTCTCTATGCTTGATGCCCTTTCTCAAGTAACTGTCATCGCTAAAAATGTCTCCTTCACAACCTGTACCTGAAGCTCTGCTCAGATGCTGTGTTATCTGCAGGGATTCCAGGTTTGTCTTAACCTAGCACCATCTTTATCCTTAACGGGCATTAACTTTTGCGTTCTCTTTTCTTCCTTAACATTTGTTTTGAATCTAAACTAGACTTCTGCTCAGTTATTATGTATCTGCCTATCACTTCTACCAGACTGTGAGCATAAAACTAGAAAACATATTTTACTTCTATGATGAATAGAGGGTGCCTAGGATGCCATAGGCTTCCAATAAATCTTAGCTGGATTCAATGGAGTTCCTAGAATCATCACCATTAAATACAGAATCACAGAACTGAAAGCTGGAATAAACCTTAGAGATCATGTGATCCACAATGGGAAATGTTTTTTTGTGTTTTTTTTTGCGGTACGCGGGCCTCTCACTGCTGCAGCCTCTCCCGTTGCGGAACACAGGCTCCGGACGCGCAGGCTCAGCGGCCATGGCTCACGGGCCCAGCTGCTCCGCAGCATGTGGGATCTTCCCGGAACGGGGCACGAACCCGTGTCCCCTGCACCGGCAGGTGGACTCTCAACCACTGCGCCACCAGGGAAGCCCAGGGAAATGGATTTTATTTTAAAGCTAATCCCAATTCATGGTTAGTGGCTGCCTAGAGTAGCAGGCAAAGTCCAAGTTCCGTAGGAAAGAGTGTTGAGCTGGGTTTGGGATGTCTGCCAAGAGTGAGCAAAGGAGCAGCACAAAGTGTATGCCTCTGCTGCCATCAGGGATCAAGGCTACTCCCTACTATTTAATTTTAAAGCCTGAGTACTGTAGTGGATGATCTGGGATTTGGACTAGAATGCTGAATTTGAATGCTCTACTGCAAGATGTTTGTATGGTTGTATTCAAATCTCTTACTCTCTCCAAGCTTTAGTTCCATTGTTTATGAGATGAGCATAGTGGCTCTCCCCCTCCTTGCCTTGCAAGGTTCTTGTGATTGTTGAGGGCATGGCCATGAAAGGAGTTTACAAACCATAAAGCAAGGTACAAATGGGTGATGTTCCCTTAGAGCACTGACCTCAGCGATCATTCCATAAGTGGAAAGAGAGAATCCAATTCTAAAAAAGATGACTGAGCACTTTGATATTCAAGCATGCTCCTGGTCTGAAGCTATGATTTATTTACCGTATAAGAAATATTCACATCTGGGCATCATACACCCATTAACTTGGGCACGTATCAGGATCGGAGACCATTCAGTCCAGAAAATAAGTGTCTTGTCACGGTCTTACTCATTGGAAAATAATTATGTCACTGGTTATTAACCCAGGGTATTTGTACCAGATGAAAATTTCTGTGTTCTGTGTCTTCCTCTAGTTTCTTTCCCTTTCTTGTTCATGTCCTTTCCATTTCTTGTTCATGGTCTTCTTACCTCTATTTCAAGACATGACTATAGTTCTAACTGGGCCCCTCTCTTTACTGTGATCCCGCTGAATCTAGCCTCCACAGAGCTATCAGAATGGTCCTTCAAAAGTACAATAGGTACCCTGTTATTCCTCAGTTCATCCGTCTTCAGTAGCTCCCTACTGCCTTCAAGTAAGGTCCAGAATGCTTGGAATGGCAACAAGCCCGTTACAAAGTGACCTCTGTTTAGTCTTCCAGACTTGCCCCCAGCTATTCTGTACTCATTTAATCCTCTACAAAGAGCCTTCTTGTCACCTTTCTCTTAATGTCCTGCAAATTTCATGGTTCTGGGTGTTAGTTAGAATTGTCCTGTCTGTCTCAAGGTCCATCCTTCCCCATCTAATTGGTAAAATCCCATTAATTATTTAAGATAAAGTAGGAACGCCAGAGCTATTAGGACTCCATTGTTAAATTCCCCTAGACAGAATTAATCACTCCTACCTCTGTGCTACTCCCATCACTTTGTATACACTCTACCCTGTTTTCCACTAAGTTTTGACTCCTTATGGGGTCCACTTATCAGTAAATATATCGGATTGTTCACCCTGTATTTTCGTGTTCTGGAAAATTCTTTCAGCATATTTTGAGTCATCCCACTGTAGCATAGTCATTTATTCCAATGTTTATCTTGTCTATGAGACCATGATCTTACTAAGATGAGAGACTTCTTAATTTGCAGTCAGTGTCTACACAGCAGACAACCTTTGATTATAAGTTGGATTAGGCTACTCTCCTATGCAAAACCCTCCAAACTTAAAATTCAAACTCCCCACCATGGCATCAGGCCCCACACAATGGTGGCCCCTTTCTGGTCTCTTAGCCTCCTCTATTCTCACCTTTGTCTCACACACTGAGCTTTGTGTTATTTCCCAAAGTAAATTCTGTTCCAGCTCAGGCCTTTTCATTTGCTGCTTTGCTACAACCCCCTGCCCAGAAAGCCGTGCCCCAAACTTTCACAAAACCCAGTAGATGCTGATCCAGCTCCAAAGGAGAGGCTAGATATGAAAGAAAAAGTTAACAAAAATCAAATTCACCCAGGCTCTGGAGAGATGGATGAGTCAGGAGAGAATATTTTTTAATGACTAGAGATAGACTGGAAAGTGAGGTCACTTACTAGTTTTTGGTCCCAGCCCTTTCTCTGAGTGGCTCAAGGAGCCTTAGCTTTCAGCTCTCATTTCAAACACCATCTCCCTGGGAAGGAATCTGCTGAACACCATGTCTAAACCAGCTCCCACTCTAGTCACTTTCCACCTGGTTTATTTTCTGCAGGTCACTTACCACTCTCTGAAATTTTCCTATGTATGTTACCTGTTCACAGTCTATGCTTCTCTCCTTCCACTAGAATTCAAGCGCCGTGAGGGATGACACTGTCCTTGTCTTGATCATCATTGTGTTCCCAGGGGCCAGAAGAGCACACACAGGGCACTCGATGCATAGGTATTAGTTAAATGAGAAAATGACTTCATCTGGCTGCTCAGTAAATGTCCCTTGAACAAACTAATTAATAATTACTTTTCACGTGGCAGCAACTGACTTTTTTTTTTTTTTTTCATTTTAAACCTAAATTGTTTTCCGTAATCTAGGGATAAATTATTCCAGTTGTAGGATATCCAGAAAGGTTCCTTTGGCTCCCTCATGTGTGTCCTATATCTGTTAATTCATCTTTTTAAGCAGAGAATGAACAGAGCCGGTAATTCAATCCAATCACAGGAATAGTTTCTTAGCAGTTCTGGAGAGTAAATAGATAAACTAACTCTCTTATTGGTGCCAGGATTGAACCTGCAGCCAGAAATAAAGTTCTTACATTTTCCAAAGATTTTCTTTCATTTCCCCCTTTTTCCTCTTCTCACCTGCTTTATCCTACCCTCCTACCCCACCCATATGTAAGCCTAGAGAGAGTTTATTTCACTGAATGTTTCAGGAGCCAAAACCAGCAACTCATTACCTAAGGACAGCAGGAACAGGGGGGAAGCAGGGCACCAGGTGAGTGCAGGTGGAAAAAGGAGTCATTTAAGAGTACGCAAATCATCCGTCTGGCATGCAACACGACTTCCTGCTGTCTGAGATTTCTCTAGTCCAACTCTACATGTAGGGAGAAGGTTAAAATGGATTAGTTCCTCTTCAAAAGCAGAGAGCAGGAAAACTCAGAGAGAGAAAGTAACTGGCCCAAGGTCACCCAGCACTCCAGGTGGCCAAGTCCAGCTGTGAGACCTGAAACTGTCCCTTCAATCAGCAGGTCTCCCTAAGGCTGTTCTGGCACTTGGCTCCTTGCTTGTAATTTCCATGGCTCTGAAGGGGAGGAGGATTATAAAAGAAAAACAAATTTAATAAAAATCAAACTCACCCAGACCCTGAAGGGTTGGGCAAACCAAAAGAGGTTGTTTATTAGAGCATGCGATGGCACAGAAAGTGAAAGCACTTATTAGCTACTGGTTTACACTTACCTGAGTCTTTCCCAGAGCTGCCCAAGGCTCTTGCTGACTTAATTTTAAAGTTCTAAATTCTCTCATGGATCTCTGTGAGCCTGGGAGTATCCAAAGCGCAGAGCAAAATAATGCTGCAAAGATTGTGGGAACAAAGTCTGTTGTGGAATATGTTAGGCACTATGCTATTTGGATGTGGGAGCTGAACATCTTCCCCCAGCCAAGCCTGGAGGGGGGTCCATGGTCCAGGCTGGGTCAGTTAGAGACACCTTAGCTTCTGTCATCCTGGCCACTGCGACTGGTTCAAAGACAAGCACACGACCCACACCAAGCTAATGAGAACACTCCTGGGACATTTTAGAATTATCTACAAGGATGCTTTCTCCTCTCTGGGCTTTTGAACTGTAAGGACCATGCAGGCTTGGAGCTCTGAGGTGAAATCCCAAGGTTCACAAAAGCTCACTGCAGGATGTAGAGATGGGCTTCAACCAGGCTAAAGAAACAACATAGGGGATTGGGGATTCTGAAGGAATATGTAAGTGCTTTCTCTATAGAGCTGTAGATCCTTCACCACCCGTCTCACACACACACTCCCAGAAGTGCCCATCTTCCTTGTCAGTGGCAGAGGCGCCTGCTCCACTCTCCTGAGGATGAGGCTCTGACAGTACCTCTCCACGCTTTTCATCCTGCATCCCTTCTGGTCAGTGCCCTTGTCTTCTTGCTGCTGCCTCTGACCTCTTCTCAAAAGTTCTTCTGTCCTCATCACTGCCCCTGACCTTCTACCCGCCTCTACGTCTGCTTCTCACATCCCCCAGGAAAGCAACCCCTTTTCAGGTCCTTTTGGGTACTGGTGCCATTCCTTACACCCTGTCCCTGTCTTTAACTGCTTCTCCCACAGAGTGGTAATGCCTTCTCCCCACTCAAGGTGGAGGTCACCAAGCACAGCCCGGAGGGGTCAGGTCAGGCTTCCAGCTGAAAGTGACTTACAAGCTGAGCCCTGACAGATGAGTGATAATTGGCCGCTGAAGGATAAGGGGAGTGGTAGAGTGTCCCCGGTGAAGGGGACAGAATGTTGTGAGACCTTGAGCGGGGAGAGCTCTAAGTGTTCCCTCCATTGAGATCGATAGAACATAAATGAGGAGAGGCTGAAGTTCCAAATAAGGAGTGGATTTTGAGGGTCATGCTGAAGTGGCTGGCTTTTATCTTAAGGGGAATGGGGAGCCGCTGCAGTCCATGTAGACAGAGCCTTCAGCTGACTCGTCCAGCTCACTTTGGGCTGTCATCTCTGGTCCCCATCCGGCAACCTTCCTCTTCTTTCTTAGCTCCCCTTTTCTGTCACTACCTGTCAACACACCCTGGGTCTTTTTATTATCTCTTGCACCTTTCACTGTCTCTCAGGTCCTACCAAACTAGCTCTGTGTCTCCAAGTCTTATGAATTCTGGTCTAGACTTTTTGATCAATCACCACCTTTCGGAATCTTTTGGAGCCTGACAATCTCTCAGGGTCTTTTCAGAGCCTCTTAGGACAAGTCACAGGCTATCATGACTTTTCATGTCCTATCAGTGACTCTTTTGGCTTCTCAGAGCCTGCCAGGGTCTGTCACACATCTAGGTGTCTTTTGGGGGCTGCACTTACCTCTGAGGTGTCACCACCCTCCATTTTGGACTGTAACCCTTTGGTTGGTAAGTCTGTTTCTGCTCTCAGAGGCTGGTTTCGTGTTCCCTCATCCATGAATCAGTTAGAACTGACTCTCTTCCTCTGTCCATAGAAGATGGAGCTCCAAGAAATTAGAAAAAGTCATGCATTTCCCAGGACAACCCTCCAGGCACTGAGTGTTTTTTGCAACCTACCATAGGGCAGGTTTCATCACCCACTGGGTTAGGTGCGTGTCAATCATAAGATCTTGTCCAATGAGCTGTTAAGAAATGGGGAGGCCGAACTCCTAGAACAGAACCTGAAAGCTCATTGGGCAGGTGAAAGTTAGCAGGGATGTTTTTCTCGGAGACTTTGTCAAGAGGCAATATGAGGAGATTACTTTGCAGTGGGGGTATTGAGACCCAGAGGAGCTTCAGTGGGGACAGTATTTAGTGATACCTTCTGGACACAGATCCAGTGTGGGGAGCCAGGAGCACAGAGGTAAGTCCTGTGGTAGGATTGGGGTGGAGTCAGGGAGCTACAGAAGGGAAGACAGGAAAGACACCCAAACCTTCAGTCAACCGTTGTTTTAAGGTTGCTCTAGAGAGACAGCAGAGATAAGATAGACACAGTCCAGTCTTCACTGGGGTACAACTGCAGGGGGAGATAGACATGCTGAGTGAGGAGACAGAAGACTGAAATGGAATCCTAGGAGGGGCCACGTCTGTTTACTACAATGGAGAGCCACTGACAGTTTAAACAGGGAAGTGACTTTGGAAGGACATTCTGGCTGCGTTGTAGAAAATTGATAATAGAGCCAGGGAAACTGAGAGGGCTGAAGTTGATAGCCCTAAGTGAGGTGGATGCCTTAAACCTCAGCTGTCTGCTGCCTACTTTCTGCAAATCGTTTTTTTCATATGTTCTGTCTAGTGGGCTGTGGTGAGAGAGTAATTCTGCACTCTTATTTCCTCATGGCTGGAAGTGGAAGTATCCTTAAAAATATTAACAATAATCTGTATTTTTTTAAAGATTTGGTTTTTTGATATGGACCATTTTTAAAGTCTTTATTGAATTTGTTACAATATTGCTTCTGTTTTATGTTTTGTTTTTTTGGCCACGAGGCATGTGGGATCTTAGCTCCCCAACCAGGGATTGAACCCGCACCCCCTGCGTTGGAAGGCAGAGTCTTAACCACTGGACCACCAGGGAAGTCCCCACTAAACTGTATTGATTATATTATTTTATCCTCATGATGACACATAAAGTATATGCTTCATTTTCCCCATTTTAAAGATGAGGACACTAAGACATAATGTGTTTCAGTACTTGCCTAGTGTTATACAGCTAGTAATAGCAATTCTGAGATTTGAAACAGGTCTTCTGACAGTAAGTACCATACTCTTAACACTACAAAAGTAATCTCAACACTGAGAAAGAGATCCTGTTTTTTTTTATTATTTCCTTTACAAAATTGTTAAAGAATAATATGTATTATTTGATAATATTTTATTTTCTCTTCACATTAGAAGAATACATGTTCTATAACAGAATTTAATAAATTTGCCTGATCATTAAACTCACCTGGGGCACTTGATAAAAATTTGTATTTCCAATTCCCTTTCATGGATGTTTTGATTCATTAAGTCTAGGGTGGAGCCTATGCTTTTATAATTCATCCCAGGAGAATCCTACGATCAGATAAGTTTGTCAAACATTCTATATAAGTTGCTTTTTATTGGCTGTATATGATTTAATCATGTAGATATTTCACAATTTAATTTACAGTTCTCTGCTGGTAGATTGTGTATTTTAATGACATTTTAATACTGAAACAACACTGTGATGATAGAGAAGTGCACACCTCTGATTATTTCCTTAGAGAACCATGGCATTTAAACCAATCTCTCCAGCTCTGTGATTGAGTTTCACATGCTTGGGAACCTAGCACAAGTGTTTCTCTACTGCAAATAATTCTAAGAATATCGTCATTCAGGGGGTGGGATGCAGGCTACAGACTGGGGAAAAAGAGGCACATAAAGCATAAATGTATAAATTTAATTGTTTGACTTTGTCTTAACATTTGTCAATTTACGTACATTAAACACCCATTAACATTATACTGGGTGCTTTCCTGTGTATCACATTTTATCATCTCTGCAATCCCACAGGAGAATATTATCCTTATTTTACAGATGAGTAAAATAGAGTTTAAAAATGTTAAACCTCCCTAGCTAGTAGTAATATATATATATATGTATATATATATACAGTATATACATACTGTATATATACATACATAAGGCATACTATGGGTCAGTTCTAAGTATGCAACTATTTTATATCATTTAATCTTTAAGACAACAATATCATTAGGTGTGTGTTATTATTATTATATCAAAGACAGAGTCACTACTGTTGTCCCTTTTTTTTTTCAGATGAGGAAATAAAAGCTCAGAGTGATTGAAGATTTTGTTTACAGTAACCAAACCTAACCTAACCTAACCTAACCTAACCTGAGAGGCAGTTGTAGTATTAGGACCCAGATATAGCTCATTCCTAGACCATTTCTGTTTTCCAGAACACTATAAATGCCTTCAATTCAGCTATCATCAAATTCCTTTTTTTTTTTTTTTTTTGGCCGTACCACACTGCTTGAGGAATCCTAGTTCCCTGACCAGAGATCGAACCCAGCCCCCCTGCAGTGGAAGCCTGGAGTCCTAACCACTGGACCACCAGGGAATTCCCAAATTCTTATTTTCAGTTTTAAAAAATATTCCCCACACCTTCCCTAAAACTCTCGTAAAATTTTTAACTTAAAGAAGTCAAGGAGCCTTCAGCAGGCTTGTATTTCTAGAAAATGAGAGATGCTGAGGCTGAAAAGCTGATGAGAGGCGAACGGGTGGCAAAGGAACTGTATGGATTTAATCTTAATTTTAGTAGGAAAATAAATCAGGTTATCTTCATTCCTGCTCTACTGCTCTCAACGGAGTGGTCCGGAGGGAGCATAGAGCGAGCATAGACTTGGCACCACAGAGGAAGAGATTCAAATCTCAACTTAATACCTGCATGAACTTGAACTGATCATGACCTCTCTCTGAGCTTCCGTTTCTTTATTTGTAAAGCAAGGCAAAATCCAATCAGTGGATGATTGTGATAATTAAATGTGATAATGTGACTAAAAGGCTAAGCACATTTGAGTTCACAGTGTACTTTTATAATTAGACCGTTCCTTGCCTTCCCCAAAAGCTCCTTCTCAGAGTCCGTCTGCCTTGGCTCTCCCAGGAGACTGCTTTCAAGAAAGCCCACTGGGGTACATGGAACAGTTTCTGAGGAGGGTTCATTAGGCAGAGGAGTAGTTACCAACCCCAGAACAGGAAGACCCCCTTAGTTTTCAGCTCTTATTTTATAGACAGTATTGAAAAAAAAATCTGGGCTTGTAACAGGGAGACCAATTCCAGCATTGTGATTTCATCACTGATACTGACTAAAGGATTCTGGTTAAGTCACTTTGGATACAGATGGTATTGTTCTAAAATGGAGATAATAATAATAATACCTGTATAGTAGGAACATCATGAATACTAAAAGAAATACTGGTTTGCAAGTGCAGTGTTAACACATCTTGATTCTAATCCTGACTCTGCCACTCCATAGTTGTGGCCCAGAACTGTGTCCCTCTGGACCAATGTCTACACCATCACAAATAAGAGACTTGCCACTTACGGTTAAAATCTCTTCTTTCTCTGATATTCTGTGATTCTGTGACTTGACTAAGGTCTTGCCAAAGTCTAGGTTGCCACACACCTAGTCTGAGTGTTTTCACTTTGTATGGTTGTCCCAGCTCACAAGTGTGTGTCTTATGGCCTTGGGGAAAGTCTTGGTCCATAAAAGAGCTGCCTTGTATGGTATCTCCAAACTGCAACCTTTTCTAGATCCCTAGAAATCCCTCATCTGATCTGTATTCTAGGGGATTTACCTACCTGCCCACCCAACTGTGGTATTCCCTTCCTGTGAAGTTTATTGAATTTTAATTTACACTATATTGATAAAACTGATCACTCATGTGTCAAGAGATCTAGTCCCAGCTATTCTGCTGTGTGGTGTATGGCTAGGCTTTCCCTCAGGAAAAACAAAACAAAACAAAACTCTAAAAGGACATAAGTTAAAAACTCCTAGGCCTACTAGTCAGTCAGATGTAAGAGAATGATTTATCACTGGTGCAAAGCGTAGTTCAAGACCCAGAACCTAGACATTAAGTTTGGGTGACCAGGATCAATGAATAGCAGAATTATTGACTAAATTAAGTTATTCTTGGGAATAGATATCGCTGGGACTATAAAATCACACATTTCTAGATTCTTTCATCCTGGAAAACATTAAACTTTACACAGGATCTAGAAGTCAGTGAATCTTGAGTACTTTTATGTGATATAATAGAAAGAATAAGGATCCACACTAGCACCTGAATCCTTATCTCAGGATTCAGGTGCTAGTGTGAATCCTGAGAAGCATTTTCTCTTCCAAAAGAAGCATTAGAACTGAGGTGAAAGCAAACTTGAATAAAACCCACATTGTTATTTTCTTCCATCTTCAACCCCTGCCTAATCCTGTACTTTGGGCAAGTTCACTAAAATTCCTTTAAAATTTCTCAACACCTAAAGATTTCTGAATACCTAATCTGAACTAACATTTCTCCTGCCCAGGATCTGTTCACCTGGATCCACCTATGCCTGAAGTCTAAATCTGGATTTTTTTTTTTTTTTAAATCTAAGTACAAGAGCCATAATATGTCTTATTTTTTCCCAGGTCAATTTGAGTTATAATCCTGTCAGTTGCCATTGGAACTACATCTGCCCAATGGAAAAATTATATGCCTAATTAAAAAATAATATTTGCTCTTTTTACATCATGGGACTGATATAAATATCAGATAAATTAACAGACTTTGATCACTAACCATAGTTGCGGTGCCAGCTACTATGCTGGGAGATGAGAATGCAGTGATGTATAAGATGTAGTCTTTTCCCTAGAGAATCTCAGTGTAGTTGAAGAGACAAGCATTTACAGAAATAACTACAGCAGAACATGCCTGACCATAGTGAGAATGAAGTTATGGGAGGAAATCAGTCAGTTTTCCTAGAGAAGTTAGAAAGCCTCTACAGAAGAGGTGACATCTGAACTGCATAGTGAAGGCTGGTTAGAAGTTTTCCAAGTAGAGCAATGGCTCTCAATCAGAGACATTTTTTAAACTCCAGTGGACATTTTCATTTGTCATACTTGGGATATGCCAGGGATGCTGCAAAACGTCCTGCAATGCACAAACAGCTCCCACACAAAGAATTACCTGTCCCCAAATGTCATTAGGCATAAGGTTGAAAAACTCTGAAGTAAAGCTATTAAGAAAGAACATCCCAGAACAAGGTGAACATAAAGCCAGGGGTCATGATTAGTTCAGAGTGATGGAAATATCTTGACACAGAGAAAATAGGTTGAAGGCATATGACAATTTTTGATCTTTGAAAGTGAGGGCTTTGAACATTATCCTATAGGTGTGGGAAGCTATCAAAGTTCCTTTAAGGTTGGGATTAGAAAGGCCTCCTGAGTTGAAAATCTTGGAAGAGAAACAGGTCTGAAAGTTTCTTAACTTTGACTTTGAATATGTGGGGCTACCAAAGATTAGAGGAGATAAGGATTCCCACGGGCGACAACCTTAGAGAACTGTAAGGCTAGAAAGATCAATGGGTTATTAACATTACTGCTGAATTTGACCAAAATGATGCTACTGATACTGGTGATGAAGAAGACCATTGGGTTTGGCTTCCCTTCTAAAAATGTTTATTGGATTCTGAGCCAAGCAGAAGGCCTCTCTGAAAACAGCCTTTTCCATCTCTCCTGTGCCTTTTATTCCCTCTCTTTGGACATTCTGCCAATTCATCTTGGAAGAATTAAATATTTTTATAATGAATCAGATGCTGGTGACAGGTGTCAGATTGATGACTCTGGAGGAGGAAGCTTGAAGCGCTCACGTTCCTCACACTGAGATGACAAAGAGAAGAGTTATGTGTGTTGAAAGATTTATCGTCAAGCTGTCCACAGGCACCTCTTTGGCCTCCAGAGAGTGGTTTAAAATTAGACACAATCTGGAAGCTTTTTAGAGCCAAAAAGGAGTGTCATCATGTTGATGTTCTTTGCTCTTGTTACCTTTGGTAGAAGTAAATTGGAGCTCGTATTCAAACACAGTCTACAGTTATGCTGAAAGGGTTGCATGTGGCATTCTCCTGCCTCTATTCTGTGCCGTCTCCACTTTGGAGAGTCACTGAGCTTTAGAACTAAAAGTTATCCCAAAGATCACGTAACTCACCTATTCCATTTTACAGATGGGGGATGTGAAAACCAGAATCAGATTCATGACTTACCCGGGATTATGCAAGATGTCATAGAATAAACTAGAGAGAACTTCTATTGCTTTCTTCTTTTATGAGTGCTGTCCTACTCCATTTCTTTTTTTTTTCTTCTAGCTTTATTGAGATATAATTGACATAACATTGTATAATTTTAAGGTATAAACATGATGATTTAATACACATACATATTGTGAATTGATTACCACAGATCATCTCACATAATTATCATTTTTTTGTTGTGGTGATGGTGAGAACGTTTCAGATCTACTCTCTCAGCAACTTTCAAATATACAATATTGTATTGTTAGCTATAGTCCCCAGAACTTATCCATCTTATAGCTGGGAGTTTGTACCCTTTGAACATCATCCCCTATTTCCCCATCCCCCAGACCCTGGCAACCACCATTCTACTCTCTGTTTCTATGAATCTGGCATTTTTAGATTCCACGTATAAATGAGATCGTACAGTATTTGTCTTCCTCTGACTTATTTCTTTTAGCATAATGCCCTCCAGGTTTATCCATGTTGTCAAAAATGGAAGGATTTCCTTATTTTTGTTTTTGTTTTGGTTTGTTTTTTTTTTTTTTTTGCGGTACGCGGACCTCTCACTGTTGTGGCCTCTCCCGTTGCGGAGCACAGGCTCTGGACGCGCAGGCTCAGCGGCCATGGCTCACGGGACTGGTCGCTCTGCGGCATGTGGGATCTTCCCGGACCGGGGCACGAACCCGTGTCCCCTGCATCGGCAGGCGGACTCTCAACCATTGCGCCACCAGGGAAGCCCTCCTTATTTTTCTGTGACTTAATAATATTCCATTTTGTATATACACCACATTTTTTTTTATCCCTTAATTGACACTTAGGTTGTTTCCATGTCTTAGCTATTGTGAACAATGCTGCAGTAAACATGGGGATTCAGATATCTCTTTCCGATAGTGATTTCACTTTTTTAGGGTATATACCCAAATCCACATCTTAAGTGGGTGTCCCCCTAGCCAAGCTAACTCCCCTCCCATCCTATCATCCTGCTCCCCATAGCTATGAATAATAGTAAAATTATTATTAGGAAGTGCCTAATCTGTGCCTGACTGTTGACCGTGCTAAGCTCTTCACACATACTAACCCTGACTCTGTAACAACCTTAGCAAATAATAATTGTTATAATAATTCTACAGATGAGGAAACTAAGTATCACAAAGCTTAAGATGCCCAAAGATCATACCGCTAATAAATAATCATTCAAAATTTAAACCAGTAGTTGTATAATTGTGTTATAGCATGCAATCTACCCAGTTCTGCTTCAAAATTTTTCTCTCTGTTCCTTCCAGCCATAACAATTTCTGTGTCCATCAAATGGCTCTTTTCAGGGTGGGGTCAGAAAATCAAGGTAATTGACAAAATTCACACTTTTGTTTAATTTTTAGGGAAGAAAATTTTTCCCTATTTCTGATGATGTTTCCTTTCATGTGAAGAAAGCTCCAGTTGCATTTTGCATATGGTTTTTCTCCCCTAGTTTGTTGAGTGTTATGATGAAGAAAGGGTATTGAATTTTGTCAGATATTTTCTTCTGCATCTGTTGAGATGATCATGTGTTTTTTCCCCCTTTATTCTAGTAATATGTGTACTAAATTGATTGCTTTTCATATGTTGAACCAACCTTGCACTCCTGGGATTAATCCCACTTGGTTATAGTTTATAATCCTCTTTATATACTGCTGGATTCAGTCACTAGTATTTTGTTGAGAATTTTTGCATCCATATGAATAAGGGATGTAGGTCTCTCATTTTTTCATGTGTGATGTCTTTGGCTTTGGTATCATGGTAATAGTAGTGTCATAAAATGAATTTTTCTTTTTTTTTTTGTTTTTTTTTTGTTTGTTTGAGAAGGATTGGGGTTAATTCCCATATAAAAGGAAGTGGAGTAAACCATTTGCTGAGTTTGAAAAGAACACCTGGACATAAATAACCTCCCCTTCTCTCTCTTTCACTTGTGAGTGATCCACTTTCAGGGAAGGAGGGGCAAGCTCTTCTCAGTTTGCAGTGCCCTAAGTTTCAGCAAAAATTTGGCCTAACATACCTGTCACTGGATGCTGGACTCAGCATTAGAAAGATTACTTAATGCAGCACAAACCATTTTCTTAATATTAACTTTATCTATAGCAAAGTTAATATTTTGAACTCATTTGCCTTAAGTCCAAAACCTGGTCTGGGAAGAAGGACTTTACAGATCTTTCATGTTCTCTTAGAGTTTAACAATATGAAAGCAGAAACCTCTGAATGTGTGTTTCAGAAAAGGATTGAAAATAATCAGAGGTGCCTAAAAGTTATCACAGAAATTAACAGAAAGAATATGGGATTTGGAACCTAAACACTTGAACGAAGATTAAAAACAAAATATACAACGTAGTGTTTTGTATGTGTAACTACTGTTTTTAACTGCCTCTCTCCCCTATCGGCTAGCTACATAAAATTAGGCAAGATATTTCATCCTGCTAAGCTTCTGCTTCCATCTCTGAAATTGGGAATCAAAATATTCACTTTGTAAACCACAAGTTTCCTTCACAACAAGTGCTAGAGCCTGCTCACGCTGGCTCACAAGGCTGATTGTTGACATCTCTTTCAACTCCACTCTCACTTGGTAGACTGAAGTCCGCCACAATGGAAATAATTTTTCCAAGGCATCAGGAAATATTATATAAGGGTTTTTCCTACCTGGAGAGCTAGTTGTTAAACATTTTCCCAGCATACCTAATCCAACCTTGCTTCCCACTAGTATGTACATGACAGCTGATACAGCCCCTTCTGTCCTCAGCTGGAACTTTCCTGGCTTCGAATTAGCTCTTGTCGGAAGACAGGCAAAGGCAGGAAGAATGCAACTCCACTTAGTTTCCCAAGAAACACAGCTTCTACAACTTAAGATCCCCTCACTATCTCTTGCCAACTGCAGCTTAGAGAACTGTCACCCACATGAGTTGATATCTTTCAGCTTCTTTGTGGTCCCTTACCAACCAATCCATCTCCTCTAGATATCATTTTGAGGATAACAAACCAGTAACTAGTATGGTAGTTAGTTTACAAAGTGCTCCTGGAGCTTTATTTCATTTAATCTGCACAACTCTCCTACAAGGGACAGGTTTATTGTCCATATTTTTCAGTCGAGGAAACTAAGATTCAAGAGCAAGTGCAACCACCTGTGCATTTGAACCCCTCTCCTCTTCTACAACCTTGAGGTAATCAATCAAAATCTCTCTTTATAATTAACCCTTTCCTTTTAGAATCCTTCTCCTTATACTCTAAACATGCTCAGGGCTCACATACCCTTTAAAAAATCATCTGGCCTGTGGTTACTCTATATTAACCATTCAGTCTCTTTTTTTTTTCTTTTATCAGCCAAACTCTGGGAAGACCAGTGAACACTTGCTATGTTCATGTCCTCTTCTCCCCTCCTCTCCTATCCACTAGCCAACCACTCTTCAAAAGAAAGACAGAATAGAGATTGCCTAAGATCATATATTCTCAAGTCACACAGACATGCATTAGGATCTGAGCTCTAACATGGGCTAGCTTTGTGATCTTGAATCAAAAACCTTTCCATAACCTTTAGTCCCTATCTAAAAGTAGAATCATTGCACTTACACCACAAGACAGTTGTGAGGATTCCAGGATGTATGTAGAGTTTTGGCACAAGTCCAGATAGTCAGGAAATGACAGCTATAACTTTTGCTTGGTATCTATAGACTCAACTCGTCTTCACATTTCACGTATGACCATTTTTCTCTTTAAGTGTCTACTTTAAGTGTCTGTTTATGCTTCCTTGAACTTTCCTGCCTCTCTCAAGGTGGTGTTCCCTAGGGTTACATCATTGCTCTACTGCTTATGTTACTACACATTTGTTCTAAGTTATCTCATTGGCCTCCAGGCTAATTTATAGACACTGGCTCCCAAATAGGTGTCTTCTATCAGACCCCTTTCTTTAACTTCAGGATCTTATGTCTTCACTTGGGTGACCAAAAGCATCTCAAACTCATTAGGTCCAAAATAAGACTCATCATCATCATTTCTAAACCCACCCCTCGTTTGCTATTTTCTGTTTCAGTTGGTGGCACTACTGTTTAACCAGTTATACTGCTATTTACCCAGTTATCCATGCCAGAACTTTATACATGAAACTTGACTTTTCCCCCTGATCCTTCTCGATCACAATTTTTTCCATCCTGTGTGTTTCTACTATCTGTCATTGTAGTGAGCAGAATGGTGCCCCCAAAGATATGTAAACATCCTAATTCCTGGAAGCTGTAATGCTACCTTATTTGGAAAAAAGAGGCATTTGCAAATGTGATTAAGTTAAGGATCTTGAGACGAGGAGATCATTCTGGGTTATCCAGGTGGGTCCTAAACACCACAAACATCTGTATAAGAGAAGGGCAGAGGGAGATTGAAGACATGCCAAGGAGAAGGTGATGTGAAGGCAGAGGCAGAGGGAGATTGAAGACATGCCAAGGAGAAGGTGATGTGAAGGCAGAGGCAGAGGGAGATTGAAGACATGCCAAGGAGAAGGTGATGTGAAGGCAGAGGCAGAGGGAGATTGAAGACATGCCAAGGAGAAGGGGATGTGAAGGCAGAGGCAGAGTTTGGAGCAATACAGCAGCAAGCCAGCAACCCCAAAGAATGCCACCATCCACCAGAAGCCAGAACAGGCAAGGAATGGATTTCCCCCAAGAGACTCTGGAAGGAACATGGCCCTCCCAACACCATGATTTCAAACTTCTGTCCTCCAGAACTCTCAGAGTTGCTTTGAGCCACCAAGTTTGTGGTACTTTGTTACAGTGGCCACAGGAACTAAGATAGCCATCTTTTCTTCATCCTCACTTTCATACCTTTGGTTCTCCCCTTTTCTCACTTGGATGACTGTAATAGCCTCTCTCTCTCCCTATTTTCAGTCTAGTCTTCCTCCAAGGTATTCTCCAGTAGATGCAGATTAAGATCATGTCACCCCTCTGCATAAAACATTATAAACACCAGTATCTTTAACATTGTTTTTAAGTCTTTCACAATCTGATGTTTCTACCTTCTCTTTGGTACCAGGAACCGGTTTCCTGGAAGACAGTTGGTTCAGGCAGTAATGCAAGTGATGGGCAGCGGCAGTTGAAGCTTCACTCACTCACCCGCCGCTCACCTCCTGCTGTGCAGCCCGGTTCCTAACAGGCTGCGGACCGGTACCAGTCTGCAGCCTGGGGGTTGGGGACTCCTGCTCTAGGCTCACCCAGTTGTCTCTGTTTCTTGCCATCAGGCTTTTCATGCTGTCTGTTCTTTCTGTGTTTATTTCCTTCTCCACCTCTTCTTTGTTACTCTCAACTTAGTACACATTTTAATAAATACATCTTTGTTTAATCTTTATTCCTCATCATGTTGTCAGCTTCTTGAAAGCAGACACCATGCCTCATTTTTCTATCACTTACTTTCCTAATATACCTTACTTATTTTCCTAATTTCCATGTATTTCCAGCACTTGGGTGAAAATAGTAGACTGCTGAAACATAGCTAATACTGAAATGGTCTACTAATCCAACTGAAAAATCCCTGCCCATGGCCATTGTCATGATGACTTTAATGCCATCTTAAAAGGATTGTCCCACTCAGATCCAAGTCTGCTCTCAAGATATTATTTGTGCAAATGGCATGACCACACATGACCCATCACCATCAATCCATCTAGAATTTAACACTCCCTCATAAAATAATTAATAAAATTCTACTTCTTCCAGGAAGCCTTCTTCAACTGATGAAAATGAAGTGATTCTTTTCCCACATCTAACTTATTTTGAAATCATATCCCTCCACTAGATATTCCTCATTCTGCTTTCTTATTTCTTATGCATATACGCATGTTATATTTGTGTGTATGTACAGAGACACATGCACACATATATGATTGTGTATATTTACTTATAAGTGTATATTTATATGAATACAAACCACCATCTACATACATATACAAACAGGTATGTAAACAATATATATACAAGTTTGTATATATATAAACATATATGTGTTTATATGTATACTTGGCATGTGGATATTCATCTCACATTACTGAGTGAATGTATAGGAAAAATACTTTGGAAAAGAATAATAATAGATGCAGCTATAAATCACAATTTTAAACCTGAAGGGAATTTAGCAGTCAATGTTTCAATCCCTTTACTTTAAAAATGAAAAAAAAAACTGAAACACAGTGAAGGGAATCTACTTACTTGTTGTTTCCTAGTGAAATAGGAACAAAATTGAGACAAGAACTTTGGTCAGCTGATACCATGGCTTATGTGCTATTTTCTTCCTTCCCCTCAACACTGAAACACAAGATTTAGCTCTGACATTCTCTGAAATGTCTCTCACTCCATTGCTTAAGATTCTAAATGATTCATTAGCTTTCTTGTACGTTTTGGCCAATTCCTAATCTCCATTAATTACCCTTGCCAGTTTCCACATGAAATTTTAGAATCCCATTCTGTAGGGAGTAAGAAAGACCTGCTAACCAAGTGCCCAAGTCAGGTTGTTCTCTTTCATGAGTATGACACTAATAAGATTTATAACATGACCAGGGTTTGCAATTGGTGGTGACAACTAGAGAATTGCCCCAATAAATATTTGACATGACTTTGAGAGCAATAAAATATTTTACTTTTTGCTCAGTTTTCTCTGGGAAGAGAGGAGAAAGAGCCACTGGAGGGCAGGGTAATGGTGCCATAATTCTTCCTAGGGGAGATTATGGTTGTTCAACTTGGATAAATTTCTCTTCAGGTATGAAGAGGTGTCAGACTGGGCTATGAGTCACCGTTCTCCACATCAACAGTTTCAGGATCCTTTGGAAACTATCTTGTGAAATGAGTTATGAGTTTTTGGATAAGAAACAATTTCCTAAACTCAGTCATCACAATTTGGATAAAGTTTCTTTTCTGTGATGTATCAATTCCTGACATTTGGTTTGTTTGCCTTTCCCAGTGCTTCAAGGTTTCTTTATTTAATCCCCAGATGCAAGAATGCAAGAGTGTGAAGGAATCTTAATGCATATGCAGGTCTAACTTCAGTCAGTTGACTGCATACTCTTTAATATCCCTACCAAGAAGTCACTGGTCAAATTTCATGTGGATATATCCATAGACTAGGAGCTCACTGACTCATGAGGTAGACCAAGCTAATTCATGATTACTATGACTATGAAAACTCTCTTTCTTATCTGAGCTATACTTCCCATAATGCTTATTTGATTATCCTATTTCTGTCCTCTAGAGCCACGTGGGTTTAAATCAGATCCTTCCTCTATGATAAATCTCAGATATTTGAAGGCAACATTCACATCTAACCATTCACAGACAGATCCCACTGAAGACCTCCAAAGCTCTCATTATGTGTCTTAAAAGGGGACCAGCATTGGACCCTGGTTGACACAGAGAGTCTAGATGCCCATTATCTTGTTTTGTATTCCCCTAGAACCAGACCTTCAGGCAAGGATTCAAGTTCAAGTACTTTATTAGGGAGGTGATCCTCAAAAACATCTGTAAGAGAGTAAGGAAGTGAAATGGAGGCAACGAATAAAGAATGAGTTATCAAGCAAGTTGCCACTGAGGACAACTGTATCTAAATCCTGCTAAGGCCAATGTGGATCATCCTTAGGATAATCCTGGAGGAGAGGGAGCTGGGAGTTGTATCTGCCTTCTCCTGTCAATTATGGTTTGAGGAATATTTGAGGGCTGCTCTTGAGGAATATTCCCTACCACTTCCAACCTACTACTGCCTAAGAAGAGGGTGCTCTGGAAGCCAAGGAAAACTATCAAGCAAAGAGATATAGGTTCTGGCAGTTGGAAGTTAGTCAATGAAAAAGATATAGGCTGAGGGGATACGGACCGGTATTGACAATTTCTGCTACTCCCATTCAATGTTAGCCTAAAGAAGGGTGACAGCCAACAGTGAAAATACAGCAAAAGGACCATGGGTCGGCACATAGAAGACTTCTGTCATCCCTGGCTCTCTTCACCAGATGGAAGACATAAAAATAGAGGAGGGATAAATTTTGTATAAAAAGTGGACCATATACTTCATATACCTCCTCTAACTCCAAATCACCAGAGAAGGCAAAACTATCCTGTCTGTTTCTATTTGGCCTATAAGCCAAGATAGAAAAGAAATGAAAATGAAAAGAAGAATAAAATTTCAAGACATCTGAAAATTACATGAAATTCAAATTTCACTGTGTATAAATATTGTTGGAATACAGCCACGCCCGCACATTTCTGTATTGTCTATGGCTGCTTTCACACTATAACAGCAGAGTTGAGTGGTTGCGACAGAGAACATATGGCCTTGCAAAGCCTAAAATGTTTACCATTCGCCCCTTTACAGAAAAACATTTCTGGCCCCTATGCTAGAGCCTTGGACAGAGCTAGTCTGCACTGGGGAGGTGAGAAGACAAAATCTTAAAGAGAGTTTTAGATTAGCATTAAAGTAACCAGGGCTAAGAATTCAGTAGTACAGCTAGAGTGCTCTAATATAGGAAAATGGCTCAGAAGCAAAGGAGCAAGACCAAAAGATGTTGTTAATGAAACTTACATAGAGTATAGTTGAGGTAAGTGTTGAAAGATTTAAAACCATTTCATGTTTAAACTCTAGAGAGTGTGTATTCCCATACATACATCTTGGTTATACATGTTTACATTCTTTTGATATCTCCTCACACTTAAAAGGGAGCTGTATGACCTCACAGCACTTTCAAGACTGTGCTCATCTGGTTCCTGCCTACAGCTCTGGCCAGATCATCTTTCACCCTTTGCATTGCTCCCCAGAACTCATACCCCCTCGTCTCCACTCCACTTGCTCTCCCTCAGAAATACCAGCTCCTTCCCTCCGCAGGACTCTGTTCTTGTTCCTCCCTACCTGCCACCCTTCTCCCCCAGCTCTGTGAATAGCTGATTTGTCCTTCTGTTTCAGGTCTCAGCCTAGATGCCACTTGCACAGGGAAGCCACCTAAACTGGCTTTATCCCGTCATCCAATATTTTTCTTCAGAACATTGATTTCTACCTAAAGTTACGTGCATATTTATCTGATTACAGTTCCCTGAATACATAAAATAGACTGTGAGTTTCAGGAGGACAGGGGCTTTATCTCTTCTGTTCATCACTGTATCCCCTGCTTTTTAAAAGTTGCATGTTATTCCTTCTCTTAATTTTGCTGTGACCCTAAAACTGCTCTTAAAAAAATAAAGCCATAAAAAAGATAAGTGACCATTTAAAGCAAAAATAGTAATGTATTTTGGGGTTCATAATTAGAAATAAAATGTATGAGAAAAAAAGAACAAAGGTCAGGAAAGAGAGGCATGAAAACATACTAATATAAGCTTTTTATACTATATGCAAAGTGATATAATGTCATTTGAAAATAGACTGTGATAAGTTATAGTATAAACCCTAAAGCATCCATTAAAATAACACAGCATAGAGCCTTATCTAATAAACCAACAAAAGAGATAAGAAAAATCATGAAAAATACTAACCCAAAGGAAATCAGAAAAGAGGAAACAGGAAACAGATCAAGCAAATATGAAGCAAATAGCAAGTAGGAGCCTTAAACCAAATCATATTAATAATTACATTAAATATAAGTTGTCTCAATATTCCATTTAAAAGGCAGAGATTGTCAGAATGGATAAAATTACAGACCCAGTTATATACTGTCTACCAGAAATATGCTTTAAGTATAAAGACACAAATAGGTTACAAGTAAAAGGATGAGAGAAGATATACCATACTAATCAAACAAAAGCTGGAGTGGCTAAAATAATATCAGAGTACCATCAAAGAGACTATTTACTTTCAAGAGAGGTGATATTCATTCCTTTGTGTAAGCCTGAAATTAAAAAAGTATTACAAAGAAAAAATTGCATGTATTAGACACAATACATATTCATTGAATAAATGAATATGTGGCTTTTAAAAAGTCAGAAATGATAGCAAAATCATAGACTTTTCAAAGACATTGTCATTTGGTAAAGTGGTGTTGGACCAACAGACCTGGGCATGAATCCTAGTTTTGCTGTTTAAATTAGTATGTAATAACCCTAGGCAAGATCCTTAATCTGTTTGAATCCATTTCCTTATTTCTAATTTGGGATAACAGTTCCTACCTATGTGAGAGGTTATGAGCATTAATGGGATAATGATGCTTGCAAAGTTGCTGGGTACACAGTAGGGCTAAATAAAGGGTAGCAATCCTGCCTCTGCTACTATCATTACAATTAGGCTGAAGTTGGAAAAGGTGTCCTAGAGGATAGATAACCTTGGCCTACAACCTGACATCACAAACAAAGACATAGAGGTTCAGGAGGGGAAGGGGTTTAATCACAGCTTCAATGCAAGCTTGGCTGCAGAGCCAGGACTGGGGTCCAGGTCAACAGTCTCCAGGTTCTTTATCCTTTCTACTTTACCAGCCTGCCTCTGTCTTAACACCAGACATTGATTGTGGGCATTCTCCAGAGATCTTGGAAGTTGAATGGAATGTCATGTGTAAAAAATTCCTTTGCTAACCAAATAACGTTTGTGTGAAACATTTTTGCAGCAAACCCAGAGGTGGTGTCTCTCATTCCCCCAGCAGCCTGCAGCTCAAGCAGAGTTCAACAGGGCAGAGTGCAATATTCTGATTTTTCTAGCAATTTTTTATATACCCATTTCGAGCCTTTCCATGTCCTGGGACTTTAAGGCTCACTCTGAATAAAGTAGAAAGATGACTAAGCCATCCTGGCCCTGCACCCCTCCAACTTGAGTATCTCATGAGAATGAGTCCTCTGAAGTCTCTGGGGCAAACCGAGTTCTGCCGAGAAAAACACTCCGTGAAAGCAAGGATTACTCTGCATTAAATAATAATTGGCCTAGAGTTGAGATTTGACTGTACTTCTGTGTGGCAGAGAATTAGCCTAAGAAGTGAGGGGGAAATATGATGGAGCAAGCCCATATGCTAGAGGAAGCAGTGGGCTGGGAATTCAGAGACACGAGTTTTAGTACTGAGGCTGCCAAGAGAGCTCTGAGTGGTTTTGGGGAGTTCCTGAAACCACTATGGATGCCAGTTTTCTTGTCTATAACAGGAGGAGGTTGGAATAGATTGCCTCCTTCTTTTCCCAGTCTATCTTGCTAACATCATTCTTTAGATAGGGAAGGGGAGATGAGAGAAAGCAGGCAGGCATAAAAGGCGAAGGGTCACATACAAGAAGAGCAAAGAGAGGGGCAGAAAACCAAAATAGAAGGAAGATGGGGATGAAATTAAGACTGAGTCAGGTAGGGGGAGACTGGATGGATTTTGCGGATCACTCTTGAAAATGAATACACTAGAGGCTTAGGAACAAGGCAGCAGAGAAGATTGGCTTGCATGCTTGAAGAGTCTCCATGAGAAATTGTGTTAATGAAATTTGCACATGGTTTGCCCCTTCCTCACGCCTTCTGCCACCTGGTAGATTATCATCCAGACTGGAGTGATTCCGATCTCATCTTATTTTCTTCCCAGAGAGAGGCAAGGGCATTGAGACCATCTGGTCTGGTGTTCCCCTGTGGATTACACCTCACCTAGGGGCCTGCTGTGGGAAGAATGGAGCCATGTCCCCTCAATTGCTTTCCTTTTGAAAAAAAGAGTCCTAAAAATCCAGAGTCCCACGTGTACTAGCCTCTTGTCCCCAGTCAATAGTACCACCTCCACCCCACCACAAAGCACACAGCTGGCAACAGTGCTGTTTCCATGGTGATAATGAATGGCAACAGGCAGTAATCAAGAAGGGCTGCTGGAGTCATAAGTCATTACAGATTGCATTTAAAGGGACACAGCTACCTTTAAAATGATAAATGACTTCTTCATAGCCTCCCACTGCCCCTGTCTCCCAGAAACAAAGGTTTGCTAGACATTTGTTTTTCATGTTTAACTTCTTTGTATTTCTTTCCATTTGGACAGTGGAATCAGATGGGACAGTTTTTTCATTAGGATATCCTAAGCACAGCTGCTCACATGCTAGGGTTTATGGCATTTGGGAAGGCAGCCTAGCCAAAAATGAAGTCCTTCCTCTATCCCTGGAAGAACCTGAAATTTCTATATGACAGATTCATCTGTCTGGTTCTTTAAAGACACTGGAGTTCCAAGTGTCTCATTGAAAGTCAAATAGTCCTAGGAATCTGACATCCACTAACAATTAAGCTGCATTTCAGAATAGATATAGTAGAAACTCACCTTGAATTTGGACTCAACACATGGGTTTGAGTTCCAGCCATGTCCTCAAAATGGTGACCTGGGGCAAAGCCCTTAAACTTTTTGAACTTCATCTTTATTTATTTATTACCCAGGTACGTGGGGAGTTTCTTGCCTTTTGGGAGGTCTGAGGTCTTTCTGCCAGCCTTCAGTAGGTGTTCTGTAGGAGTTGTTCCACGTGTAGATGTATTTCTGGTGTATCCGTGGGGAGGAAGGCGATCTCCGCGTCTTACTCTTCCGCCATCTTCCCAGCCCCCCTCTCATCTTTAAATTAGAGATAGTAATGCTTAGCTTGGAGGGTTGTTATGAGGATCAAATGAGATAATATATTTGGAAACAGAATACAAACCATGTAATACTTTCTTAATGTAAAATACTTTTTAAACATACTTTAAAATACCAAGTTTAGGAAAGACTGTAGTAGTCATCTAGTTAAAAAAAAAAAATCCTGCTTTAGATAAGGCTGTAAAGAGGAGGTATTTTACTGGGTGACTTTAAAGAAATCACTTGTCTTTTCTGAATGATTTGTTTCGTAATCTGTAAAATGGGGATGGTAACTTCTGCCCTGCCTGATGGCTAGGTTGCAGTGAACATCAAATGAAATAGCCCATATGTAGGTGTTCCATATGTAGGTGCTCCACAGTATTACCCAAATGTAAGCTATAGTCATTTAGAAAGCATCTTGTAAAGACAAGATCAGGTTAATAACCACATTCAACTTTTTTTTTTTTCTTGCTGCAAACCTCCCATTTCAGACCTAAAGTAGTGTCTCATTAAAGTCCAATCCTCCATGAGGTTAAAAATAAATTCCTCGCTTCACCCTGTACTTTACACTTGTATCTTTACTGTGCCGTCTCGGTCTTTGAAGCTAAATGTTCTCTAATGGTCTTATTGACAACCTGAGACCAAATAAGCATGTTAATATGGAACAGACATTCACTTGATCTGAAGAGCAAGGGAATTGGTCCAAAACAGTTTTTGCATAACAGGTATTCCTCCTGGCAAAACATACAATTATTTTTGAGATCTCTTTGCAAACTAAGATTTAAACTAAATTGCATGCCATTAATATTTCTCTCTGACTGTTGGCCTCAGCTTTCTAATAAAGTAACAGCTGAGGCAGGGTGCACTTTAGATACACCATGATCCATCTTCTATATTAAGAGATATTAATGATAATATTAGTGATTAATTATGCATGTCACCTCACCGACATCCTAATACAAGTGCAAATCAGCCACAGCAACCTAAGAAAGTGAAGGTGTGTGTCTGTGGCCCTCTTGGTATCTTTACTGCATAAATCTTATCATTAAATTCTCCTTTGAAATTATCTCACATTCAGTGGCTTATTGCAAAAACAAAAACACTTTTCACTGCCTTGCATCTGGAACTTTAGAAATTTATATTTTATGTGAAAATAACATCACTAAAGGTTTTATCACACAGTTTCTTATATCGCTATAGAAACTTAATTATGATTTCTTTATTTCATCAAACTCTTCAGGTTAAAAGTGACATATGACTCTAAATCACTATTATAATTGTTTGTATTATCACCATTGTTCTCCTTCAATTTCTGTTACTGGAATTGATTTGGTCTCATATTTCAATGATATAAAGTGTAATTCCAGAGATTATTTTTATGTATTTTTGCATTTACATATCAAAAATCTCTATTCCTGCCTCTGAGAGAGAGATGAGCCTCTTTATCACATGTACTTTGTCTAGGAGGTGCCCTAGAGAAAATGCAGCATTCCTCTCCTTTCCCAAACCCGCTACCTCACGTGTGCATTGCCCAGTGTTCTCCTGAAGGTTCCCCTATACCCAGATGTCCAGTGCAGCTCAATTTCTTTATCGTTCATGCCCATTTCCTTCTGTGGAGCAAATCATATGTAAGAAGGGCACATCATTCTTGAACTTCTCCTCTTGCTTTCTCACACTCCATCCTGCTTCCTCCCAACTTCCCATCTGTTAACCAGCAATCGCACCTACTGTTTCTGTTTCCAGCCTTGTTCTGATTACCTCAGGTGTAAAGCAAGTTTTCTCAGTCCTGGCATATTGACGTTTTGGGCTGAATGATTCTATGTGGTGTGTGGGCATTGCAGGATGTCAAGCAGCATCCTCAGCCTCTAGCCACTACATGCCAATAACATTCCCCCTTCCCAGTCCTGACAGCCAAAACTGTCCCCTGGAGAGCACAGTCACTTGAGATCCACTGGTAGGAAGGGAGGTTAGAACCAAAAGGTTGACGATCCTGGCTACCAAGAAAAACTAGAAAACCCTGCTTAGTAAACAATATAGGATAATCAAACATGGATTAGAATTTGAGCCATTTCAAAAAAATAACTTGCTTGGAAAACAAAGTAATGTGGAAAAAGTTTAGAAGAACTCAGTTAAGAAAAGCTGCAACAACCTGGGACAGAGAAGATTAGGTTCAGAACTATGGCAAGGGTAGTAAGAACAGATACAGAAAGAAGAGGTTTTGGCAAGGGTAGTAAGAACAGATACAGAAAGAAGAGGTTTTGGCAAGGGTAGTAAGAACAGATACAGAAAGAAGAGGTTTTGATGTGAGAAATATTTTAACAATGAAAGCGGTAGGAATTAGTGAATAATCAGATATGGGGATAAAGGGATGGAGAAGAGTTGAGATAACCTCAAGCTATCTCCTTGGAAGATGGGAATAATTGCGATGCTGTAATCAAACATGGATTTATAGTCCACATGTATTAATGGTATCCAGGAAACATGACATTTCATTTCCTACAGAGTGAACAGCTAGAGAACCAACTGTGTATCCTATTTATCTTTATATCTTTGTATCTATTCAATATCTAGAATTAAAGAATGCTAGTAATTGTCTTTTATTGAAAGCCAAGCAATGTGCTAGCACCTATATGAGGTACATTACCAATAATCCATAGAGCAACCTTTGAAAGATCAAGATTTTATCCCCACTTTACAGCTGAGAAAACTGAGAAGCTGAGAAGTGAGGAAACTTGTCCAAAGTAACAACAACAGATTAGTGATAGAGCCAGGTCTCAAATCTCACTCTGTCTGTTTTCAAAGGCAATGTTCTGTCCTTTGTGCCAACCTGCCTCTTTTTGTTTAACATTTTTAAAAATTAATTAATTAATTAATTTTTGGCTGCGTTGGGTCTTCGTTGCTGTGCAGACTTTCTCTAGTTGCGGCGAGAGCGGGGGCTACTCTTCATTGTGGTGCGCGGGCTTCTCATCGTGGTGGCTTCTTTTGTTGTGGAGCACGGACTCTAGGCGCGCGGGCTTCAGTAGTTGTGGCGCGCGGGCTCAGTAGCTGTGGCTCGCGGGCTCTAGAGCACAGGCTCGGTAGTAGTGGTGCACGGGCTTGGTTGCTCCACGGTATGTGGGATCTTCCCGGACCAGGGCTCGAACCCATGTCCCCTGCGTTGGCAGGCGAATTCTTAACCACCGCAGCACCAGGGAAGTCCCCAGCTGTTTCTTAATTAGAAGTTTTCCCTGGTGGCATTTATCACCTCACCCCTCAGCCAGATGACTCCCCCAGCCCCACCCCCATTCTGGAATGAAAAAGCTGAGCCAGGGCACAAAGGGTTTGGGGCGCTCCCCTCTGCCTCCCCCTCCTCTTCCTCTTTCTCTTCCTTCTCTTATTCCCCCTCCTCTGCCTCCCCATCCCCTGGATTTAGGAATTTCTGTCTCTTACACAAAGGGATACTTTTCCCTTCTCTGGAACACAGGGCAACAGCTTAGCAACTGCCTGCAGGCATTGGGAAATTGGACTGTTCTTTCAAGGCCAGAATATTTGGGCTGAATGTCAGTGCATCTAAAACATGATCGATTAAAGTACCTTTCCCCACCACATGTGAGTTAAATGATTAGGTACAAAATTGCTCGAAGCAAAACTGGAATATTTGATCAAAGCCAGAATGTTAGAAAAATGGCTGCAGTTGGTTTTTCTGACTCCAAGTCTGGTTGGTTTTCCATTTCTCCCAGCTGAAAGCTCAGCACATCTATCTGTTTGGGAGCCTCCCAGAAAAGGTGGGATTGCATAGGCACTGAGAGATCTTTGTCATCCTGTGTTTCATCCAGAACTGTAAGTAAACATGATCTGTTTGCATTGTGAATGATCCCCTGAAAGGAAGAGTGGGGTGGAGGCTGGATGATGTCAGTCATGTCTGAATGACAGAGAGGTCCGTGCCTCTGGGCACTACTCAGTATGCTGCTGCCATGGTGGGATATCAGTCAGCAGTGGTCGAGGCTTTTAGTAGTGGTCAAAGCTTTCTAATGTTGAGAATAAAGATAATTATGGTGACAGAGATAAAAATGAGATGACTACAGTGATGGTGGGATGTGAGCATATAACAGATGGGCCTCTGGCTAGGCAATTTATATGCACATGAGCGGTAGGCAAGCAAAAAAGCAATTATGACTTTCTTAACAAAAGCCGGACTGGAGTCTTCAGTGGCGTTTCTAACTCATTTCCCTTGAAGCTTTATTTAAGTTTAGGATCTTGGCCTTGCAATGTCATTAAAATTAAGTCAACATGACATCCATCAGTGTCATAGCATTAAAAAAGGAGCAAGACAGACAAGAGAGAATATGTTTTCCCATTTTTCCACGGTCTCTAGTGTTAAAGCGACCTAAACTGTGCAGCCTATATCCAGAGCTCCAAAACAAGCTACAGAGAACAGAGTAGAAATTCCTCACCTCCTACTCAAGGAGGAAGTCTTGGTTCTTTCAGCTAGATAAACACAGGTTAGTGGAAATGAATGACATATAAGTACAGGAAGGGGGAAAAAAATAGGTCAGTGTCTGTTTCTTTTCTTTAAGGTATGAAGACCCTGCCCACTAATGAAATGTGGTCCTGATTTTTAACAAATGACGGTGAACTAGTAAAAGTTGTAGGCAGTGAGACTGAAAATTGTTCTACTCTATGAGCAAAATGGGTCAAAAATCACTCTCTTCACTCTAACCTGAGACAGAAACATTCTTGCTCTTTGACAATAATGATGAATCAGTGCTCATGACATCTGACATTGCAAAATAGTTTCTAGCCACCACCTTGACTCCCAGAGGTATTACTTAGCCACGAAAAAGGACAAGAGAAAGCTCTGTTTCAAACGGATTTTCCAAGAGTTACCTTCCAAAAAGACTAAAGAATTTCCCCAAGTTTGTGGTAAGGCTGCCTTCTAGCTTCACCAATCAGTGATGACAGCAGCCCAAATAAGATATGTTATCTGTGTGAGTAAATGACACAGATTACAACTATCCTAGACACTAGTCACATCACCCAAGCATCCTATCATCTCCCTTCCCCCCACCCCTGTCACGTTCTATTTAAAGATGGAACCAGGGAAGTATGCAGCCTACCCTAATTGCTCAGAGGTGACGATACTCAGTAGGAAAGAGTGTAAGGCCGGATCTTAACAAAACGGCACCGTGAAACAGAGGAAAGCTTCAAGTGAGCTTTATTAGGGAGCGCTCCCAGGCGAGGTTCACTGGTCCGAGAGAAAGGGGCCAGAGAAGTCGCACCCGGGCGAGGGTTGGGCAAAATTTTATAGGGGAAGAAGGGAAAGGGGTGTGGTGAATCTGGGAGGGCTCAGGGTATTCCTTATTTGGTGGTCTTTTCGGGTATCCTGGGGGACCGTTGGTCCCGTCCCTCGAAAGGTGGGAAGGCTGGGCTGGGTTCAAAGTCCCCAGGTCAGTTCCTGGAACTGGGTGGTCCGGAATGTCTCCAGGGCAGTTTCTGGAACTGGGTGGTCCAGAGAGTTTCGGTCTGATGCAACCTGTGAGTCTGATTGTGTTCCCCTGCCTCGGGCCAGTTGGCCTTACAAAGAGAGTGTATATTAAAGACCGGGCATACGAAATGTAAAGATAATAAAGTCTGTGTTCTGTGCTCCTGGATTTGCCTTTCTTCTACCCTTCCTAACCTGTGGCAGAACCTATGAGAAATGAATCCATCAGAGCTTCCTGAGTTAGATTGACCTGGCTCCACCTCCACCATTTCCTGGCTAAATGTCCTTGGGCAAGTTACTTAAGTTCCTGGAGCTACAGTTTGCTCCTGGGTAAGATAAACATAATGGAATTTACTCCCCTAACTGGTTATTAGCATAAAGTAGGATAACATATAAAGCATTTGCTTCCAGCTGTGACCTTAAATAAATCAATTTCCTTCACTGCACCTTGGTTCTTCATCTATATAATGGAGGCAACTACCTAAAAATAAAAAGAGCTACCATTTATGTTCATGTTATATGTTAAACATCATATCAAACTCACTCCTCAGGACACATACCAGTCAATATATGTCAATGACTGATTATATAATCATCTATTTAAATGGCTATTGTTCCAGTACCATCCTTTAAAGATTTTAACTAGTAAGACCTGAAGTGAGATCTGGTGATTTTCTAATTTTGGCAAGTGCCATCTGTGATTTTTATTATTAGGCAAGCTATGAAAACCCATGGGCTGTTGCAAAGATTAAATGAGATGCTGAGTAAAATGTCTGACACACAGTTCGTGTTCATTGGGTGTTTTGTCTCTACCTCCACTTATAAAAATCTATCTTTCAAGTGTTATTAAAGTATAAAGTACACATAGAAAAGTGCCCAGCTCATAAGTGTGCAGAAAGTGGGGATGCTGTGTAACTACCCAGATCAAGACCAGAATGTCACCAGCCTCCTCGAAGTAGCATCAGGCCCATTCCAGTCACTGTTGCCCCAAGAATAAATACTCTTCTGAGTTCCAGTACTATAGATGTTGCTTGTTTTTGAACTTTATATAAATGAAATTATACAGTGTATACTCTCTTTTATGTCTGGCTTCTTTGGCCTAAAATTGTGTTTATGAGAGTCATCTATGTTGTTGAGTGTAACTGTAGTCCCTTCATTCTTGCTGTTGTATAGTATTCCGTTGTTAATTTAGTCATGCTTTTTTAATTCTATTAGATGGACATTTCGTTTCTTTCATCTCTTAGGCAATCAGAGATAACTGTCTCATACACATGTAATTTGGTAAACATGTGTAGACATTTCTGTTGGGTATACATCTAGGAGTGGAATTCTTGGGCCTTAACATTGGCATATATTCAACATCAGTATATTCTACCAAATAGTTTTCCAAAGTGGTTGTACTGACTCTGTACATCCATCAGCAGTACCTGGAGTTCCCATTGTTCTGCATCTTTGCCAACATTTAATACCATCGGTCTTTTACATTTTGGCCATTTTGGTGGATGTCCAGTGATACTCCATTTTGGTTTTAATTTTCATTTCCTTGTTGAGTAGTGATGTTGACCATCTTTTCCTATGTTCATTGGCCATTTAAAATTTTTTTCTCTTGTGAATTACCTGTCATCGTTCTCATATTAACACCCCAATTCTTAAAACTTACGTGCAGTCGATCCTCATTATTTACGGACTCAATTTCTAAATTCTCCTACTTTCTAAAACTCATCTGTAACCCCAGGTCAATACTCACGTGCTTTCATGGTCATTTACAGACATGTGCAGAGTAGTGAAAAATTGTATTCCGACATGCATGCTACCAGCTGAGATCAAACAGGGTGATGCCCTGCCTTCTTTTTCTTTTTTTTTTTTTTTTTTAATTTTAGAACGATTTTTTTCCCCTAATTTTTATCGGAGTAGAGTTGATTTACAATGTTGTGTTAGCTTCAGGTGTACAATAGAGTAAATCAGTAGTACATATATCCACTCTTTTTTATACTCTTTTCCCTTCTTAATTCAGTTTCATCCTATAAAGTGTCCTTTTTGTAGTACATTTGCTGCCATGTTTGTTGCATTTTTGTGATTTTGTGGATGATTTCACTGTTTGAAATGATACCTAAGCATAGTGTTAAAATGCTGTCTAGGGTACCTAAGCTCAAGAAGGCTCTAATGTGCCTTACTTAGAAAATAGATGTGTTAAATCAGTTCAGGCATGAGTTATAGGGCTGTTGTCTGTAAGTTCAGTGTTAATGAATTGACAGTGAATATTAAATAAGGTGTCTTTAAACATAAACCAAGTTTATATACTGATTGGTTGATGAAAATGTGATCAGAGGCTCAAAGCAACCCTACCGATATCTCCCTTAGGAGCAGTGGTTCAATATTCACCGGGTCAGCATTTGCAGTGACTACTATGAATAGTGAGGATTAACTGTATTTGGCATCCGTTTCCTCAGAGCAACCTGTGGGCTTGTTAGGATGGGCATAATGTCCCTATCTGACAGACAAGGAAAGTGAGGAGCAAAGAGGCACCATATCTTATCCAGCGCTGCACCACTAGCTAATTCAAGTTCCGGCCTCGTATCCAGGTGCCTGGACTCCCTGCCATGTATCTTCTCCATGGATTGACCTTCGTGGTAGGCTCTCTCCAGCTCTGTTTTGTGGACACCACAACAGGCATCTCCAGATCAGATGCACATTGGAACTTATTTCCTTATCAGTTTTGCTTGTTGAATCCAAAGGTTCTCTTAGAAACTTCTTTCTAAAAGAATGGGCTACAGTTCTGGTGGTTTGTAATTGATTACATAAATAGCAGCTAAACAAGCTAATGCTGGACTGGAGGTAAGCTCTTAGTACAAGCCCCGTCATTTATAAGTCATACAGCCGTAAATAACTTGGATACTTTGAGCCTATTTCCTCAGCTATAAAATAGGCATAATAGTTCCCGCCTTCCTTTCCTCAGAAAAGTGTCCAGTTTCTCAAATTCAATGAGTATGGGCCAGACGCTGTACTAAATACATGGGGAGATACAAAAGAAAATAAACACAACTGCTTCCCTTGGGAAACTGGCAACTTATTAAAGAGGATAGAGAACGTGTTTAAATGACTATCATAAATGGTATCAAATACTAAAGAAAGTAAGCAGTTTTTGAAAGAGATGAGGGAACTGCTACTTCTATTTAGCAGGTATCAGGAGTAACCTCAAAAGAGGAGAGGCAAAGTGTGGGCTATGTGTAGAAGCAGCAATACTAACAAGGGTAGCTGGCATTTACTGAAGGTTTGTTATGTGCTTGGCCATTCGTATGCATCGTATTCTGTCCATCCAGCAGAACACAATATGGTAAATTCATATGATGGGATGCCACACAGCAGGGTTTCTCAGTCTTGGCACTGTGGATACTTGGAGCTGGGCACTTCCTTGTAGGGCACTGCACTGTGCATTGTAGGAAGCTTAGCAGCCTCCCTGGCATCTACCCACTAGATGCCAGTAGCACCTCTGCCCAGCTGTGAAACCAAAATTATCTCCACTCATTGCCAGATGTCCTCTGGGGGTGGGTGGGCAGAGTTGCCCAGGTTGAGAACCAATGCTACCTAGTAATCCATGTGGTGAGCTAAAAAAAGGTATGGTTCTGTGAGTTAGACTTGTTATTCAAATGCTCTACCCCCTGGGCAATTCTGGGATTTCTCTGATCCTGTTTTCTCTGCGGTAAAATGCAGGTAGTAATGAGAACAGTTATGATAAGTGAATTAAATAAGATGTATAAAGGGCTTCCTGTGGCACAGACAGGTGTTGGCGAAACAGTAGGAATTATTTTTATATGTAGCTCTACAGTAACCTAAGAGTTAAGAATTACTTCTATCTCCATTTTCCAGAAAATCAAACTGGGCACAGAGAGGTTGAATAATTTGCTGAGGGTTACTTTGCTATCAAGCCTGCCTGGATTGCTTTCACCAATAATGATGTTCCAATAGATCAGGGTGGGGCTGGCGAGGGTGTGGGCGTAGGGTACAAATCAATCCAGAAGGGTAAGGCATTGTATGGGGTGGGGGCAATAAGCATTGTGAGAATCCAGTGAGACATTTTAGGTACAAGCAGGGAGAGAGATTCTCATTATTTTCACTGGAGAGAGAACTCAGACCAGGTGGAGAGTGAAGAAGAAAAAGAATGGAGGAGAGTGTATTTAAACTGAAAATCCAAACCAAAGGTATAATTCTGTCAACTCTCATTATAAACACTTAATCATTTACAAAATAACTCTTAAAAACATACCTAGAGATTTGATGAGTCACATCTAGAATTTTTAAGTGTCAGATGCCATGCCATCAAGAAGGGATAACTGTTACTATCACATTTTATTAATTCTGAGATGCTAAGCAAGTAGCAGATGGAAGAAAAAGAATCATTTCATTAAAGGTGGCCACAAGCAGAACAAAAGGGAGGTTCGCTTTGTTTTAGGCAACAATGGGGAGTTCCTGGGCTCTCGTCATGGCCCTGCTGGCTGCAAGCTCTGTGACCATGGGCATGTCACCTCTCCTAACCACACCCTCTGAACCTCAGTGTCCTTTATGTGCAAAATAGAAGGAGGGAATTGCACAAACGTGATCGGGTCCCTTTCTGTTCTGACATGCCATCAGTTGAGTTCGCCCCACATTCTCCAGCTCGGTGGCAGCCTCTCTTGACTGTCTGCTTTTAAAGAGACCCCGTGTTGCAGCCCTGGCTTGACAGTGCACTGATCTTTTCAGAAGGAAATACAGCCCACGACATACTGCACACACCAATCCAGCCCACTGATGAGTCTTGCTCCTTCTCTGATGAGAAACCAAGCTTGTGTCCTGCCTTTTACCTTTCCTTCCCCCTACATCCCACTCAGCTAAGAACTGTTTGGTTTCCAGAGCCAAGGTGGGCAGCTACTAATTGCGGGGGTGAGTTTTCTCTCACCATCTGTATCTCACCACCTTGCAATTATAAAAGTTTTCTCTCAGACAGGCTGAAAGCCCTTAGGCATCCCTTGCATTTTAGGACAAAGAAGGAGCACAGAAACATACAGACTTCTTTACAGGTGAGGAAGCTAAGGGCCAAGGAAAAGGAATACCACAAACAACGGAGTCGGTACTGGGGCCCTGGGTCTCCCAACGCAACCTGGTTTTGATTAGTCCTCTTCTGAACGCCATGTGTTAGATGACTTACTTGGGCCTTATTTCTTTTGCTGAGATGGGAAACAGAGAGACTTCAAGTTTAAAATGTTTTTGATGGAAGAAGAAGAACAACAACAAAAAGAAATGAAAATTAGTGATTAGCTCGTGATGGGGGATGAGGCATGCTTGTTCAGTGTTAACTGACATAAAACCCTACCTTTGACAGCAAGTACTTAGGACGCTGCCTGCTGGATTGTAGTTTTTCATTAAGCATCTGAATCAACAGTTATGACCAGAATATGTTCTGATCCAGGCTTTCAGGCTGGGAAAACACTGACCTCAGTTTGCGTCTGGAGCTCCACAAAAGCAGGAATATTGGCTGTTTTTGTTCCCCGGTATATGCCAAGTGCCTCGCACAGAGCCTGACACAGCCGGTACTCAGTCTATACTTGTACAAGGGTTTTCTGGTTCATGCACAGCTTGGTTGAGTGAACATATGATAGGAAAAACAAGCCGTTCAACTTGCAACCAGCAAACCTGACTTCTACTCTAAATATGTTGCTACTTACTTCTCTCTTGGACGAGGCATATTTTCTCAGGAAAGCTCAGTTTTCTCAAAATAGGAATAAATTATTACCAATTTCAGAGAGTTGCAAGGATTCAACGTATTAATGGATGATAAAAACCTTCAAGTTAATAGATGATAAAATGTAAATGTGAGGTATCCAGACTACATGAAACAGGTTTTCTTAACCTGGGGATTGGCTTCAGGGAAATCTCTCAACCTCTGTGATTATGTGTAAAATTTTATGGGTTTACTTATTTTTCCAACAAACGGGTCTTTCAGCTGTCATGCAAGTCTCAAAGACATTCACAATATCCAAAATTGAAGGACTACCCATAGAAAGCAATAGTGGTTATTAAAACTTATCCGGCACATCCTGGTTGCTGTGCAAATTCTCTGAGCTCCTGGCTCCTCATCCAGATGGATCACTACTCCTTGTCCCCTTACCTGGGCTCCCAAGCTCCCCACTTACAGCTTTGCTTCCATAACTGCCTGTCTTCTTAAACAGTGCCCACTAGTAGTCCCTCAACTTTCTCAGTCGCCCTCTCTGGTCTGCTTCCATTCCCGATATCTGGTCTGAACCTCAGATGGCCTTAAGCCTCTGCTTCATCCCTATCTTTAACTCCTTTTGTAAAGTTTCTACTGCCTTGCTCTGATTCTAGAGGCCCATAACCATAGTTGCCATCTATCTGTGTAGCTAGCTGCCTGTTTTAATTCAGCATCATCTTTCTTCCCTGCCTGTCTCCCCTCACCCTTACCTTCAACAGAGACTTTGGGTACCTACCATATACTGTACCATACACTATTAAGGAGTTAATTAATGTGTTCATCCAACAGTGATCATCTGAGAGCTTATTATATGCCAGCAATGAAGAATAAATCCTATTTTTTCTCATAGAGTTTACGTATCAGTATTGGGGACAGAAAGATGAATAAGACATGGTTGCAGCCTTCACGGTGGACACAGAATGTCTCAGGTCTTGGCAGCATTGATTTCTAGACTAAGATTTTCAGCCTTTGCTTTGCAGACAATGGGGAGTCGTTGAAATTTTTAAGCAGGAAAATAACATGTTTAAAGTGATATTTTAGGATGTTCAATCTGGTGACATCTACGGGGTAGACTAGAAGTGGCAGAGCCTGGAGTCAGGATGTCTATAACTGTAATTGTCAAGGAGAAAAGCAATTAAGGTTTAGGCTAGCCTGGTGACTTTGGAAATAGAGAGGAAGTGGAGAGCTACCGAAGGCGTTATGAAGCACCAGTATGATGGTGTGCAGAACAATAGAAGAATGAACAAAAGACGATTCCGGCCTCTTAACCAACAAGCAGCAGAACTCCTCTCCCATCTCCTCTGCTCTCCTGCCTGTTTTCCCCACCCCCAGGTAGTTCTATGGCTTTTAATATCTCCTTGGCATATATTTTAAGCTTCAACTGCCCTGTCTCCATCCATCGCCCACACTGTCATTAGGGGACTTATCTGAAGAGGCTGAGCAGTCATGGAGGAAATTGCAGGCTTGGACTGCTCAGGTGTCACTCAGAAAAGACTGTCTCAAAGGTCATCCCCTCCTCCCCTGGTGTCTAACGACCCCTTCATTTCCCTCCATTCCCCTTGCCCAGGTGTAGTTCAATGATTCCATGGGGAAAAGAGAAAAGAATCAACAGGATGATACCTCTGTTTGGTCTGCTGCCTCACCAGGGCCAGCAAGAATCTGAAGAAAAAGTGGCAAGGACACCCAGGGAGAGCCAGCCAGCAGGAGGAGAGAGGAGGGGGGAGGGAGGCACCATCCTCTGACATCAGAGTCTGCTGAACGCATCTGGTAATTACCAGTGAGCAATGGGATGCCCAACCCTCCAGAAAGGCCAGCCTCTGGGAGAGTTTATAGCAATGCTTGAGGCTTCCTTTTTGATCTCTCCTTACTTCTCCATGTGTGATTCTCCCAAAGAACCCTCCACCCCACCCGGCAATACCTGAGCCTTTCCTGTCCAGGGCAGAAAATATATCAACTTCAGATTCCACATTTGGGGTATCTTGGCTAAGTCATGGGTACCTAGGCAGTTTCAGAGTTGTGCAGTTTCCTCCCTTCCCCGACACCCAACTTCTCAATAAACCAGCACTTGTAAAATAGATTGTCTTTATCCACCTTTGCTAGAAACTGCCGGATCTAGCAGTTTATCCATAAGAAGAGCATTCCTGACACAGTGGCCTCTCTTCTCTCTACTTTCCATACTTCAGACTCCCTCAAGGACTGCTCACCAATGACCTTCAGTCACTTTTGGGGGGTTCTAGAGACCAGCCCTTGCCTGTTTCAGCCCCAGGAGTCTCCTGTTTACCATATCCCGAACAGAAGGATTGGAATTTTAACAAATGGGCAGATCACAAAAAAATACGTTGCAATTCTTCATGAATCTTTATTGTCACTATCTGCCTGGAACATTTTGCTATCTGGTTCCTGGTTTAAGAATGTGTTAGGAGTAGGGAAGGCAGCCAGGCAACAGTGTCAAAGCATGATCCCCTCAATAACGTGGTCACCTTTAAAGCCACTCCACCTGTAAAGTGCTTTCCTATGCATCATCTGATTCAGACTTCACAGTAACCCTACCCAGGCTCAATCCCTTACTCCTACTGTGCGGATGAGTGACAAAAGCCTGGGGGAAGTCATAGGATTGCTCCATGGATTTGGTACAACTGTGACTCTCAACCAAAGCTTCTCTCTAGCTCTTAATGCTTTTCCCATTCAGAAATTCCTTAGGGAAGTGGTGGGTGAGGAAGGGACAAGTTTCCTGACCTGATCATTTTTCCTAGTGCTCATTCTAAACAGTCCACCTCTCTGCCTCCAGTGTATCTGGAGATCATGACACACACACACACACACACACACATTGGTAAATAAGGGAGAATAAAGATCAGTACTCTGTTGTACAGTTAAGCCTGTGCCTATTATGAAAGTAAGGAGGAGAGGAAGAGGAATCTCATATTACCTACCTTCCACGTGTCAGGTACCGTTCTTTCTTTCTTTTTTTTTTTTTTTTAATTTATTTATGTTGGTCTGCGTTGGGTCTTTGTTGCTGCACGCGGGCTTTCTCTAGTTGCGGTGAACAGGGGCTACTCTTCACTGCAGTGCATGGGCTTCTCATTGCGGTGGCTTCTCTTGTTGAGGAGTATGGGCTCTAGGCGTGCAAGCTTCAGTAGTTGTGGCTTATGGGCTCTAGAGCGCAGGTTCAGTAGTTGTGGCGCATGGGCTTTGTTGCTCCATGGCATGTGAGATCTTCCCGGACCAGGGCTTGAACCCGTGTCCCCTGCATTGGCAGGAGGATTCTTAACCACTGCGCCACCAGGGAAGTCCCAGGTGCTGTTCTTGATGTGTGATCTCATGTAACTGCCTATATTAGTCAGGGTTCTCTAGAGAGCAGAACCAATGGCAGACAGATAGATGCCAGATAGGTAGATAGATAGATAGGTAGATAGATAGATAGATAGAGATTATTTATTAGAAGTCCCATGATCTGCCACCTGCAAGCTGGAGAACCAGGAAAGCTACTGGCATTATTCAATCTCAGCCTGAAGTAAAGTTCTGAGAATCAGAGCAGCTGATGATGTAGGTCCTCCCAGTCCAAGTCTGAAGGCCTGAGAACTAGGAGCACGGAAGTCCCTCGGCAGAAGAGGGAAGTCCGAGCTCAGGCAAAGAGAGGAAACTTACCCTTTCTCTGCATTTCTGTTCTCTTCAGGCCCTCAATGGATTGAGTGTTGCCCACCCACATTGGTGAGGGTGGCCTCCTTTATGCACTCCATCAATTCAAATGCTACTCTTCCTGAACACCCTCACAGACACACCCAGAAATAATGTTTTACCAAGTATCTCAGCCTTCCTTAGCCCAGTCAACTGACACATAAAAGTGACTATCACACCTCCACAATATTCCTTAGATTCACAGTCATTCACTCCACAAATGTCAATAATTGGTTGCCAGAGTTGCACAAAGTACTAACAGACAACTATAGAACAGTGTCCTAAGTGCTGTGCACTCAGGGAGTAGTATGTACCCAGAGTAGGCACCCAAGAGCAAGGCTTGAATCATCTTATTATGCCACTTCACCTGTAAAGGCACTGATGCTCAGAGAGGTAAATTTTATATGTACTGATAGGGAACAATCTCCCAGATACTTTGTTCAGTCAGGGGTAAGATAGTGTGCTTAATATATTACTATTAGTGTGGGGGGAAATTTTCATTTATGTATATTCTTGTATACACATCTTTGGAAGAAAATACAAAATATTATTAACTGAGAATGCATTCAAGGAGGATCCTGGTAGCTAGAGAGAAAGGGAGATTGAGGTTTTACTGTATAGCCCTTTGTAGTATTAGAATGTTTTTGTCTGTGTATATGTATTATTTGAAAATAAAAACATAAAGCATGCCCACATTGATGATTGATTGAAATGAGGTTCAAACCCAAGTCTCAACACAGCTCAATAATTATTTGTTGAAACAAGTATTACTGGAAATATAATAGGGAGGAGCTTAGACTAGACCACAGAATAATCAGCAAGGCATGTGGGCTTGACCCTGGGGTTTCCTCCTGGGTACAAAAACCTTCTCTGTGTAGGCCTTCCTTGAGTTACAAAGGGCAGATTCAAACAGTTCCTAATTAGGGAAGTAAGGGAATGCAGAACCAAAGAAAAAAGCAGTCAATAAATTATAGTGCAGCTATAAAGCAGAGACCTAGCTTCCCTCCAGTGGATATACATAACAATCTGATACATATATTCGAGTTCTTCTACAGGAACTAAGGACCCCCCACCCAGGTGGAGAATAGTAACTCCAAGCTAGGCACAGAATTCATAGAATACCACCTGTTACCTCACCACCAACAAATCAGAAGAAGACACTCACCCTGCAGCCCTCACCCCAGATTTTGCCTTTAAAAACTCTTCCCTGAAAGCCGTCAGAGGATTTGGGTCTTTTGGGCATGAGCCCCCATACTACTTGCTTGGCCCCTTGCAATAAACCTTTCTCTGCTCCAAACTCCAACATTTTGGTTTGTTTGACTTCACTGTGTGTTGGGCACATGAACTTGGGTTGACAACAGGCTGTGGGTTCAAATGGACAAGGGTACAGAGGTGTGAATGACACTGGTGTGTTCTGGAAAACTGGTCTAAGGCATCTGGCATGTGACGGGCATCCAGGGCAGTGAGGCTGGGTGGAGAGAAGGGGTCAAATTGCGGAAGTGCCTGAAGCCTGTGCTCCCTCTTTGGACAGGACTCTGGCTGTCACCAGGAGAATGTTATGTTTGGGAGCCACTTTTCTAAATGTGAGCGTTATTAGCAATTGTGTCAAATTGCCTTTTCCTAAAGGTCTCCCCATGGCTGCCAGAGCTTTAATGCTAATTGGACAGATTGTCTTTGGATTTGAAACACAAACTGTGATTAATGAAACAACTGTTAACGAGTTTGGCCTGAGGTGGTTTCTCTACCTTTGCTTCTCCTGCTGATACAGATTTGACAAGGTCCTGTAGTGCATTTTTTGGCCACTGTGCCTGGCATGGGGAAATTGGCAGCCCGGTCTGAGAAGGATGGAAATTTTGACCTGGATGCCACCTTCAAAATCTGTCCCTCTACTTCCCTCATTTTATGGATGAGAAAATCGAGTGTCAGAAAGGGAGAGAGTCTTGTCTAAGGCAACCCAGGGAGTAGGTGAGAGCCAGGCTACAATGTAGCACCAAGGTTTTATTCTGAAAAGATGTTTAACTCCTTTTTTCTCTTTCCTCTGCCTTTTCCAGTTTCTTTTCCTTGACTCCCTCAGTCATTTTAATGATCAGACTTGCATGTCACAGTTGTGCTATGTCACAGATGCATTGTTTTTCCTCCATCTTCCTTAGCATAGGTCTTATTTACTCATCACTGGTATTGGTTGGTTTGGTGGTATAGAAGTACAGACTTCAGAGTCATGGGAAACAGAATCTGTAGCTCATATCTACTGTCTATAAGCTATGTGATCTCAGGCAGTATCCTCAAATCTAAAACTAGCAAAATGATACTTACCTTATAGGATATTGCAAGAATTAGGTATGTGATGTATGTAAAGTATTCAGCATGAGCCTTGGTGATAGTGTGGGCTCACTACATAGTAGTCATTTTTCTTACCTACTTTCACCTGCTTGCAGACTCTAGTTTTGCTCTCCACCCTTTAGAAGCTGTCACAATGCATCATATAAGATTTGTGTTGGTCTGTGATTTTTGGTTCAGGCATACTGGCAGTCTGAACAAATGCACACTGCCCCCCTTTTGTCTGCAATACCTAGAAATGCACAATTATTTTTAACAGGAAATAAAGACAAAACTAACTCAATAGAGAAAATAAGCTAAAATTAAATTCCTAAATTCCAGAAACAAACAGTCATAAGTACTCTAAGGGAATGCCAAAGAGAACTTAAGTAATATTTGGTGCAAACATTTGCTCTTTGGGATAAAGGCTATAGTTTTAACACCTTTGCAGGGGTAGAAAATATAGCTTTGGTCCTATTTCTCCCTATAGATTTATCAATGTATTTGAAATTTCTTATTAAGAAGATAGAGGGGGGGACCTTCAAGATGGCGGAGGAGTAAGATGTGGAGATCACCTTCCTCCCCACAAATACATCAAAAATACATCGACAACACATGGAACAATTCCGACAGAACACCTACTGAGTGCTGGCAGAAGACCTCAGACTTCCCAAAAGGCAAGAAACTCCCCATGTACCTGTGTGGGGCAAAAGAGAAAATAGAGACAAAAGAATAGGGATGGGACCTGCACCTCTGGGAGGGAGCTGTGAAGGAGGAAAAGTTTCCACACACTGGGAAGCCCCTTCACTGGTGGAGATGGAAGGTGGGCGGGGGGGAAGCTTCGGAGCCACGGAGGAGAGTACAGCAATAGGGGTGCAGAGGGCAAAGCGGAGAGATTCCCGCACAGAGGATCAGTGCCGACCAGCACTCACCAGCCTGAAAGGCTTGTCTGCTCACCCGCCGGGGCAGGTGGGGGCTGGGAGCTGAGGCTCCTGCTTCGGAGGTCAGATGCTAGGGATAGGACTGGGGTTGGCTACATGAAAACAGCCTCAAGGAGCTAGTGTGCCACAGCTAGACGGGAGGGAGTCCAGGAAAAAGTCTGGACCTGCCTAAGAGGCAAGAGACCATTGTTTCGTGGTACGTGAGGAGAGGGGATTCAGAGCGCTGCCTAAATGAGCTCCAGAGACATGTGTGAGCCGCAGCTATCAGCAGAGACACCAGAGACGGGCATGAGACGCTAAGGGTACTGCTGCAGCCACCAAGAAGCCTGTATGCAAGCACAGGTCACTAACCACACCTCCCCTCCTGGGAGCCTGTGCAGCCCGCCACTTCCAGGGTCCTGTGATCCAGGGACATCTTCCCCGGGAGAACACACATCACGCCTCAGGCTGCTGCAACGTCACGCTGGCCTCTGCCACCGCCCTGCATTCTGTGCCCCTCCCTCCCCTGGCCTCAGTGAGTCAGAGCCCCCTAATCAGCTGCTACTTTAACCCCATCCTGTCTGGGTAGGGAACAGCAGCCCTCAGGTGACCTACATGTGGAGGCAGGGCCAAATCCAAAGCTGAACCCCTGGGAGCTGTGCGAACAAAGAAGAGAAAGGGAAATCTCTCCCAGCAGCCTCAGGAGCAGCAGACTAAATCTCCACAATCAACTTGATGTACCTGCATCTGTGGAATACCTGAATAGACAACGAATCATCCCAAAATTGAGGTTCTGGAATTTGGGAGGAATTGAGGAGGTGGACTTCGGGAGCAAGGATATATATTTTTTTCCCTTTTTCTCTTTTTATGAGTGTGTATATGTATGCTTCTTTGTGTGATTTTGTCTGTATAGCTTTGCTTTCAACATTTGTCCTAGGGTTCTGTCTGTCCATTTGTTTGTTTGTTTGTTTTGTTTTTTTAGTATAGACTTTAACGCTTCTTATCATTGGTGGATTTGTTCTTTGGTTTGGTCACTCTCTTTGTTCTTTTTTCTTACTTTTTAAATATTTTTTAAATAATATTTTGGTTATTTTTTTATTTTATTTTATTTTTTTCTTCCTTTTGTTTTCTCCCTTTTCTTCTGAGCCATGTGGCTGACAGGGTCTTAGTGTTCCGGCCAGGTGTCAGGCCTGAGCCTCTGAGGTGAGAGAGCTGAGTTCAGGACATTGGTCCACCAGAGACCTCCTGGCCCAATGTAATATCAAACAGTGAAAGCTCTCACAGAGATCTCAATCTCAACGCTAAGACTCAGCTCCACTCAACGACCAGCAAACTACAATGCTGGACACCCTATGCCAAACAGCTAGCAAGACAAGAACACAGCCCCATCCATTAGCAAAGAGGCAGCCTAAAATCATAATAAGTTCACAGACACTCCAAAACACACCACCAGATGCAGTCATGCCCACCAGAAAGACAAGATCCAGCCTCATCCACCAGAACAAAGGCACCAGTCCCCTCCACCAGGAAGCCTACACAACCCACTGAACCAAATTACCCACTGGGGGCAGACACCAAAAACATTGGGAATTATGGACCTGCAGCCTGTGAAAAGGAGACCCCAAACACGGTAAGTTAAGCAAAATGAGAAGACAGAGAAATATGCAGCAGATGAAGGAGCAAGGTAAAAACCCACCAGACCAAACAAATGAAGAGAAAATAGGCAGTCTACCTGAAAAAGAATTAAGAATAATGATAGTAAAGATGATCCAAAATCTTGGAAATAGAATAGAGAAAATACAAGAAATGTCTAACAAGGACCTAGCAAAACTAAAGAGCAAACAAACAATGATGAACAGCACAATAGATGAAATTAAAAATTCTCTAGAAGGAATCAATAGCAGAATAACTGAGGCAGAAGAACGGATAAGTGACCTGGAAGATAAAATAGTGGAAATAACTACTGCAGAGCAGAATAAAGAAAAAAGAATGAAAAAAATTAAGGACAGTCTCAAGAGACCTCTGGGACAACATTAAACACACCAACATTCGAATTATAGGGGTCCAAGAAGAAGAAGAGAAAAATAAAAGGGACTGAGAAAATATATGAAGAGAGTATAGTTGAAAACTTCCCTAATATGGGAAAGGAAATAGTCAATCAAGTCCAGGAAGCACAGAGAATCCCATACAGGATAAATCCAAAGAGAAACACACCAAGACACATATCAAATTATCAAAAATTAAATACAAAGAAAAAATATTAAAAGCAGCAAGGGAAAAGCAACAAATAACATACAAGGGAATACCCATAAGGTTAAAAGCTGATCTTTCAGCCGAAACTCTGCAAACCAGAAGGGAGTGGCAGGACATATTTAAAGTGATGGAAGGGAAAAACCTACAACCAAGTTTACTCTACCCAGCAAGGATCTCATTCAGATTCGACAGAGAAATTAAAACCTTTACAGTCATGCAAAACCTAAGAGAATTCAGCACCACCGAATCAGTTTTACAACAAATGCTAGAGAAACTTCTCTAGGCAGGAAATACAAGAGAAGGAAAAGACCTACAATACCAAACCAAAAACAATTAAGAAAATGGTAATAGGAACATACATATCGATGACTACCTTAAATATAAATGGATTAAATGCCCTAACCAAAAGACATAGACTGGCTGAAAGGATACAAAAACAAGACCCATATATATGCTGTCTACGAGAGACCCACTTCAGACCCAGGGGCACATACAGACTGAAAGTGAGGGGATGGAAAAGGATATTCCATGCAAATGGAAATCAAAAGAAAGCTGGAGTAGCAATTCTCATATCAGACAAAATAGACTTTAAAATAAAGACTATTACAAGAAACAAAGAAGAAAATACAGAATGATCAAGGGATCAGTCCAAGAAGAAAATATAAAAATTGTAAATATTTATGGACCCAACGCAGGAGCACCTCAATACATAAGGCAAATGCTAACAGCCATAAAAGGGGAAATCAACAGTAACGCAATAACAGTAGGGGACTTTAACACCCCACTTTCATCAATGGACAGAGCATCCAAAATGGAAATAAATAAGGAAACACAAGCTTTAAATGAAACATTAAACAAGATGGACTTAATTGATATTTATAGGACATTCCATCCAAAAATAACAGAATACACTTTCTTCTCAAGTACTCATGGAACATTCTCCCAGATGGATCATATCTTGGGTCACAAATCAAGCCTCGGTAAATTTAAGAAAATTGAAATCGTATCAAATATATTTTCCGACCACAATGCTATAAAACTAGATATCAATTACAGGAAAAAATCTGTAAAAAATACAAACACATGGAGGCTAAACAATACACTACTAAATAACCAAGAAATCACTGAAGAAATCAAAGAGGAAATCAAAAAACACCTAGAAACAAATGACAATGAAAATGCAACAACCTAAAACCTACGGGATGCAGCAAAAGCAGTTCTAAGAGGGAAGTTTATAGCGATAATATCCTACCTCTAGAAATAAGAAACATCTCCAATTAAGAACCTGACCTTACACCTAAAGCAGTTAGAGAAATAAGAACAAAAAACCCAAAGTTAGCGAAGGAAAGAAATCATAAAGATCAGAGCAGAAATAAATGAAAAAGAAATGAAGGAAACGATAACAAAGATCATTAAAACTAAAATCTGGTCCTTTGAGAAGATAAACAAAATTGATAAAACATTTAGCCAGATTCATCAAGAAAAAAAGGGAGAAAACTCAATTCAATAGAATTAGAAATGAACAAGGAGAAGTAATAACTGACACTGCATAAATACAAAGGATCATGAGAGATTACTACCAGCAACTATATGGCAATAAAATGGACAACCTGGAAGAAATGGACAAATTCTTAGAAAAGCACAACCTTCCAAGTGTGAACCAGGAAGAAATAGAAAATATGAACAGACCAATCACAAGCACTGAAATTGAGACTGTGACTAAAAATCTTCCAGCAAACAAAAGCCCAGGACCAGTTGGATTCACAGGCAAATTCTATCAAACATTTAGACAAGCACTAACACATCCTTTTCAAACTCTTCCAAAATATAGCAGAGGGAGGAATGCTCCCAAACTCATTCTACAAGGCCACCATCTCCCTGATACCAACCAGACAAAGAGGTCACAAAAAAAGAAAACTACAGGCCAATATCACTATGAACATAGATGCAAAAATCTTCAATAAAATAGTAGCAAACAGAATCCAACAGCACATTAAAAGGATCATACCCCATGATCAAGTGGAGTTTATCACAGGAATGCAAGGATTCTACAATAAATGCAAATCAATCCATGTGATAAACCATATTAACAAACTGAAGAAGGAAAACCATATGATCATCTCAATAGATTCAGAAAAAGCTTTCAACAAAATTCAACACCCATTTATGATAAAAACCCTTCAGAAAGTAGCCATAGAGGGAACTTACCTCAACATAATAAAGGCCATATATCACAAACCCACAGCCAACGTCATTCTCAATTGTGAAAAACTGAAACCATTTCCACTAAGATCAGGAACAAGACAAGGCTGCCCACTCTCACCATTATTATTCAACATAGTTTTGGAATTTTTAGCCACAGCAGTCAGAGAAGTAAAAGAAATAAAAGGAATACAAATTGGAAAAGAAGAAGTAAAACTGTCACTGTTTGCAGATGACATGATACTATACATAGAGAATCCTAAAGATGCTAGCACAGAACTACTAGAGCTAATCAATGAATTTGGTAAAGTAGCAGGATACAAAACTAATGCACAGAAATCTCTTGCATTCCTATTCACTAATGATGAAAAATCTGAAAGAGAAATTAATGAAACACTCTTATTTACCATCGCAACAAAAAAGAATAAAATACCTAGGAATAAACCTACCTAGGAGACAAAACACCTGTATGTGGGATCTTCCCAGACCAGGAAACGAACCCGCATCCCCTGCATCGGCAGGCAGACTCTCAACCACTGTGCCACCAGGGAAGCCCTAACACTTGATGTTTTATCAAAAGTCACTGAGGCTCTGTTATTTTTCGATCAACTGCTAAACCCAATTTTTTTTAAATTTCAGGTAGCAAGTTTTAATTTTTACTTTTCAGTTTTAGAATATTCATTTTGTTCATTGTTACAGTTTTAATATTTTCCTGAAATTCCACAACTTTTCACTAATTATATTAAAGTTTTCCTGAAAATTGTTTATTTTGTAAACAGAGCTGCAATGAACATTTTGGTACATGACTCTTTCTGAATTATGGTTTTCTCAGGGTATATGCCCAGTAGTGGGATTGCTGGGTCAAATGGTAGTTCTATTTGTAGTTTTGTAAGGAACCTCCATACTCTTCTCCATAGTGGCTGTACCAATTCACATTCCCACCAGCAGTGCAAGAGGGTTCCCTTTTCTCCACACCCTCTTTGTTTGTAGATTTTTTGTAGATTTTTTGATGATGGCCATTCTGACTGGTGTGAGATGATATCTCATTGTAGTTTTGATTTGCATTTCTCTAATGATTAATGATGTTGAGCATATTTCTCTTTTTTTTAAGTCCTTGTCTGCTAATTTCAATATGATTGTCAGTGTTTCTATTGAATGGTTTTTCTTTTGACTACAGATCATATTGTTACATTTAATACATGTCTAATAATTACAGGTATACCTCATTTTATTGTGCTTTGCTTTATTCTTTGCAGTTACTGTGTTTTGCCACAATATTGAAGATTTGTGGCAACCCTGCTATCAAGCAAGTCTATTAGCGCCTTTTTTTCCTGCAGCATTTGCTCACTTCATATCTCTGTGTCACATTTTGGTAATTCTCACAATATTTCAAGCTTTTCCATTATTATTATATTTATTATAGTAATATGTGATCAGTGATCTTTGATGCTGCTATTGCAAAAAGATAGTGACTCACCAAAGGCTTAGAAGATGGTTAGCATTTTTTCAGCAATAAAGTATTTTTTTATTAAGGTATGTGCATTTTTTAACAAAATGCTATTGCACACTTAATAGACTACAGTATAGTATAAACATAATTTTTATATGCACTGGGAAACCAAAAAGTTTGTGTGATTTGCTTTATTGTGATACTTGCTTTATTTCAGTGGTCTGGAACTAAACCCACAGTAACTCCAAGGTATACCTGTCTTTTATTGTAAACTAGATATTGTGAGTAATAAACAGTGAAGATTCTAGATTCTGTTATCTTCCTCTATATAGTGTTGAGTTTTGTTCTGGCAGAGTTAAATTGCTAGCAGATCAACTGGATCTTAGAGGTTTAGATTCCCGTCTTGGAAAGGTGACCTATTCCAGTTTTCTTCTGAGTTCTAAAACAAATCCCGAATCTGAGACCTGTTATTTTCTTCTGTGTCATCCTTCTAATATAAGCCCAAGGTGTTTACCAATTCCCTCTTATGTAACTTGACCTAAACCCAAAACTCTGCCTTCCATGAGGTAGGGAGCTGCTGAAACCTCTGATCAGAAATCTAAGGATTCCAGGTGCTATTTTGCCTGTGGACCACTTACATTTTCATGCCTCTGGCATGCATGTCAGGAGTCAGCCAAGGATTCGAGGGAAGCTAATAATCAGATTTTAGAATTAATTTTCTGTGGCTCCCCCGCTTCTAGCATTTCCCCCTTTTAATTCCCAGTTGCTCTGGCGCTCCCAAACTCTGTCTGATTTTTTTAGGCAAATAAGACTGTACATTCTGTTTGATCTCCAAGGCATGTGATTGGAAATGGTCTGTTTCACTTCCATGCCGACTTATATAAGCTTCTGAGTTCTTTCCTTCTTTTTGCTGGATGTAAATGATGATGTTGGTGAGGCTCAGAGAATGGCAGAGTTTCAAGATAGAAAAAAACTGAATTATCATATGAAGTTGAGCCACCTATGACCTTGGATTGTTATGTTAGTGAGAAGTAAACATTGATTGGATTAAAAACTAAAATTTTTGAATCTATCAATTACTATAACAGAACCTACCTTGGTAGTAATACCTTACAGTAGGTTAATAAGTATGTGCGTGTATATTTATATACATTTACTTATATACACATGAATTCTTCCTAATGTTTTTACTCACAAATTTATTGCTAAACTCATATTAAATAATATATATAAAGAAGAGCTCTATGTTCCAGTTTTGCTCAAAACTTAATCATAACAGTAAGTGCAAAGGCACATGTTTTGTTTTGTTCTCTTTTAAGAACATCATTGTGTGCCTTCTGATGACTCAATTCTCCCTCCACTTTTCTTTGTTCAAACTGCCAAGGACTATTTGTCCCTATAGCTTGTCATGAGGTCACTTGGCTCTCAAATGCATCATTTATTCTGAAGCCTTTAGCAGTACAGTTTTCTCATTAGCCTGCAACATTCAAGATAGTGTGACACTCCCCTTCACTGAATCATTTTCATGATGTCAAATTAAATTCTTAATTTATCAACTAAGTCAATAAATTAATTTCATATTCCATGAAAATATCTTTTGAATACAACCCATTGCTGAGAAAGAGTAATTTTGTCATAATAAATGTTAAAGGATTAATGAATACAGTGGCAGATGCAGAGCAAATATTGTCATTGTGACATTAGGATGTGAAAGCTATATGCTGTCAAACTTGCTTACCAACACATTAGAAGTTAAATGCTGCCACTTGGCATCATAATCTAGCATTGACATAATTATGAAAAACAAATAGAAATACAGGTTTTGAAATTAGATGGTAGTCTTGATTGTAACATTGTAATTTAGAAACATCTAAGGAATGCAAAATTATTTTTAAGTCATTATCAAAATGGTAATTAGCATGTGGACCCAAAGACAAAAATATTCTCTGTGACTTTGTTTATAATATTAAATAATTAAAAACAAGGTAAATGTCCATCATATTAAGAACACCGCCTCTGGAGTTAAGCTTTCTGAGTTCTAATGCTAACCACTGCTTCCTAGATGTGTGATCTTGGGCAAGTTGCTTAAACTTGTTTCTGTTCTGTAAATAATAATGGCAATTGTGCTGAATAATATCTGTTCATATTTACACTCTCCCTGCTCTTCTAAGTTCTTCCCTGTATTACAAGGCCTAGAAGATTAGAAACTACATTTCCTCTACATCCTTACCAGTAGTTTCCACCAATGTAAAGCACTTCTGCAAGATGATACTGTAAAAGAAAGGAAGGGTCATTCTTCTTTTGATAGCCTCAGTGGTGGCAGCAGACTGAGATTGACCCCCACAGTGATGCTGGTAGCATCAGACAAGGGAACTTCCCTTCCATGGAATTGGTGGCCATAGCAGGCTCTTGGAGATGTTGTGCAATGGCCAACTCTTGCAATAGTAGCAGCTGATGACCTAGTGAGGCATCTTAGGACAGTAGTGGCTTCTCACAGTTCTTTATGTCTGGATAGCACTGCCCTTTGCAGGGCAGGGGGAGTGTGGTTCTGGTCCTTGTAACTATTAAATAGCTCAAATTTCTGTATTTATATGTTTGATGTCTCTTTGCCTGAAATACCTAAACTGGTTTCTGCGTTCTTAATTCCATATTGACTGATGAGGTTATTGTATCAACAAAATAGAGCTGCCATGAGGATTTACATAATATGTGTAAAAGTGCATAGAATATGTCCTGAAGCATAGAGTCATTCATTAAATGGTAGGTTCTGCTGTTGGCAAAGGCATTATACCCTTGAGGATGTGTCTCATGCTCTTGTTTCTTCATATATCAAGTTATTTATGGTTATCTCCTAGATATTGAAAATGTTATGGTATGGAGATGGCAGATTCTTCTGGACTCGTTGAAAAAGTGAGGGGTTCTGTTTGTTTGTTTTAATAGAAGATAACATGGTTGGGTGCAGAATGCAAAGTTCAGTTCTTTTAGCCGTAGCTAGCTTATTTAAACTCTGCTCCATGCATGAGTGATTAAGCTGTCAGACAGAGATTTGGGAAGAATTTATATACAGAATTTGGGCTGTCCATCTCTGGCTCTGTCCTTTCTGAGATATGCCCCTCACTTTCCAGCAAATATGATTGCTCCAAACTCTAACTTCTGTTTTTGAAGCCAGAAAGGCTGTGTGCCTTCTATCAGAGTTTTAACTGCTCTGCATGGAGCAGACTATGGACTGCCCTCATGCTGAGATAAGCTGTGAAAAGGAAGACCTCATTTTTCCTCCAAGTGTCAAGTCCCCTCCAGGATACACCTACTTCTGCTCCCTCTCCATTGCCTTGAAATAGCTGCTTTTTAATATTTTTGTCCATTACTTATTATTATCCATGGGAGGGCCAGTTTGATAGAGGTTTATTTGCCCATTAGTTGAAACAGCTGTTGTTTATGTACACTATTAATATTTTATTGATATAAATATATATGCATATTTTATTTATCTACTGTTGCATAATCAACTACCCCAAAACTTAGTGGTTTAAAATAATAACATATTTTTTTCCTCATAATTTTGTTGGCTGACCTGGCTCAACTGGATGGGTCTTCTGTTCCATGTGGCCTTGGATGAGTCACTCACTCAGCTGAATTCACCTACCACTGGTCTAGGCCAGAAGTTCCACGAATTCATTCACATATCTGGAACCTCAGTGTTCTTCGACATGGCCTTTTCACGTGGCTAGCTTGGGTTTCCTCATGAAATAGTGATCTCTGGGTAGTTGGCTTTCTTACATGACAGCTGGCTTTGTGGAGGGAAGACTCAGAAGCTTTCAGACTTCTTAAGGCCGGGGGTCAGAAGCCCTAAAATGTCACCTCTGCTGCATTCTATTGGTCAATACAGGTCACAATCCCAGATACAGGGGGAGGGGAAATAGACTTTACTTCTTGATAAGAATGGTGCCATGAGCATGCAAGAAAGGGAAGGATGTATGACAGCTATTTTTGCTAACTGTACACACACACACACTCACATACATAACATTCTGGCAGACTAAAAGAAGAGGGAGCTATGAGAGGCTGAGTCTTCAATTTTAGCTGCTGTGTTTTACTTCTTAAGTGTAAGGCAAAATAACAATCTAAATATTTGTTAATTCTAAGCAGCTGAGTAGAGGATTGTTTGCAGTATTATTCTGCTGTGCTTTTGTTTGTTGGATTTGTTTTATTTAAAACTCTTCCAAATAAAAGGCACATAGGCTTCTTGAACCCCTGAGACTTTGTCTGTGGGGTTGAACAGACTCCTATTGATTGGCACAGATCCATAGGTCTCTAGACACCTTCCTACTCTTAACAGTCAGTAATTCTACCTATAAGGAGGGAAAGGACTGGATGACCTTTCAAAGCCCATCTAAGCTCTGTGGTTCCTTGCTCTTTCTGCTGTGCCTGGGATCATTTCATTCCCAACATTGCCCCTTAATCACTCTCCTAGTCATTCTGCTCCAAAGCAGTTTTCTTTATCATGATGTTTTCATATCCTGAACTTTACTCATTACTCTCCTTCCCACCTCATTACCAGAATGTGCTGCTTGAGTTTTGCTCACTTAAAAATAATCTACCGTTATAGCTCTGTAGAGATTACCCAACCAACAGGCATCTACCTCCTTCAGCATCCATCAAGCTGAAGAGAGTGATTAGAGAAATTGCAGAGACCAGGATACTCTCCACTGGTTCACACTGGTGATTTTCATCCTCTAGTCCTACAGAGGAATACCTTCAAGTGGACCCATCTTGAAATGAAAGGCAAAGAGTTCTGAGAAGCTTTGCTGACTTAGAGAAAATTCATTTGTTAACCAAACTTTGTGACCACTTAAATAGAAATAATAACCTAATATAGGAGAAATCCTACAAAATAAGTGCAAAACATAGGGGTCTAAGGTGTTCACTCAGCCTTATTTGTAAGAATAGAATATTAGGAAAAAACCTAACAGTACTTGTCTGTGGAATAGTCATAAGTCCTAGTACTTGCAAACAGAGGATTAGTGCTTAGCCATTTTAAAAATTGAGGTAAAATCACATGCCCTGACAGGGAAAAGTGCTCATAATATTTTAAATTAAGACCAAAATTTGCAGAACAGTTTTTTAGAGTTTTATGATATGATCCTATTTCTCATGAAATAATATTTTTAGATGAGTGTATGTATTGTTATAAATACAAGAAAGAAAACAAAGAATAATAACTTTCCTATATTGAAAGTCTCCTGTGTGTCACACCCTGTGTATGTAGTGTGTACATACCAAATTATTTCATCCTTCTTCACAACGTAAGGCTGGTTTTATCATCACCGCTGTACACATGTGGAAACTAAAGCTCAGAAAAGTTAAGGAACTAGTCCCTGGTCCTCTAGCTAGGAAGTAGCCAAATGTGTATATGCTTCTTGGTTTGCCTAACACAAGTGCCTGCATACTTAACCAGTTCACAGTATCACTCAACTTCTCACTTTTCAATTTCTCTCACTATCAAAATGACAGTACTCCCTGTCTTTACCCACACTCTGCTCTCCTCCTGTAATATTTTTGTCAGATCTCATTTTACCCTGATTAAAAATTTTGGGGGGGAATCCTAACATATGGTAACATTTGGCTGAGGAATCTTAAACGTGCCTTTTAGTAGCTAAAACATACATATAGTTCAAAATGCAAAATAATATATTACCCTATTCACCAGCAACCCAGTTCTCTACATGAAAGGTGACCGATGTTCTCTGTTTTCTGCATGCATTTAAGTATCTATAATAATACTTTAGCTATGAGGAAGTTGTGGGGGCACTTTGAATTATAGCAGAGTTCTCATCAGGGACTATGGGGGTCAGACAGAAGTGACACAATGTTTTTCAAGTGCTGAAAGAATAATAAAAAAGTAATACCTAAAGCAACCACTAAAAAAATAAACATACTCAAAAACACTAGCTGAATCAAAATGGAATTCTAATATGTTCAGGTTACCCACAGGAAGGTAGAAAAAATGAAAGAGAATGCAAAACAGAGGTAAATAGAAAACAAACAAAAAAGCAAGTGGAGGACTTAAACCCTCATTTATCAATCATTATATTCATTTTAAATGATCTAAACACTCCAATTAAAAGACAGAGATTGACAGACTGGATTTTTCAATGGGTATTATCTGTGTGCTGTCTACAAGAAACTCACTTCAAATACAATGATACAGGTAGGTTAAAAGTAAAATGATGGAAAAATATACATTATTTAAAACATTAATCAAGAGAATGCAGGAACAGCTATATTAATAACAGATAAATAGACTTCAGAGCAAAGAAAATTACCCCAAACAGACAGATCTTATAATGATAGAAGGATCAATCCACCAAGAAGACATATCAACCCTAAATGTATGTGCATCAAACAACAGAATTGTAAAATATATGAAGAAAAATTGATGGAACTTAAAGGATAAATCCACAAATCCACAACTGTAGTTGGTGACTGCAACACTTATTTCTTAGCAATTGATAGAAAACCAGACCAAAAAAAAGAAAAAAAAGCAAGGATATAGAATAATTCAACAATACCATCAAAAAGAGTATCTAATTGAAACTTATAGAACACTACACCCAACACCAGAATACACAATTTTTTTTCAAATACCCATGATAATTATACCAAAGTAGACCACACTCTCAGATGTAAAATAAATCTCAACAAATTTAAATGAATTGATATGCAATAGAATGCATTCTCTGCACAAGAAAATAAAAATCAATACCAGAAAGATAATAAGACTATCTTAAAACATTTGAAAACTAAACAACACACTTCTAAATAATGCATTGTCCATGTTGTTCTTATACTAGCAATGAATACATGAACATCGAAATAAAAAATACCATACCATTCACAATCACTAAAACACCCCAGGTACTTAGGGTCAAATCTAACAAAACATGTATAAGACTTGTATGCTGATAACTATAAAACAGTAATGAATGAAATCAAAGAAAATATAACTAAGTCACCATGTTCAGGGATTGGGAGACTCAACGTAGTTAAGATGTCAGTTTTCTCGAAATTGACATATATGTTTACCATAATTTCTATCAAAGTCTCAGCAAGATTTTTTGTATATATAGACAAGATTATTTTGAAGTATATCTGAAAAGGGAAAAGAATAATTAAACTAATTTTGAAAAAAGAAGAAGAAACGGAAGGAATCAGGCTACCTGATTTCAAGATTTGCTATATAGCCAGTCATCACAGATGTGTAATGTTGGTGGAAAAATAGACACATTGATCAATGAAAAAAAATAAAGAACTGAGAACTGAATTCACACAAATATGGCCAATTGATTTTTGACAAAGGTGTAAACACAATTCAAGGGAGAAAGGATTGCCTTTTCTACAAATGGTGCTGAAGTAATTGGACATCCACAGGGAGGAAAAAAAAAAAAAGAGCAAGAACCTCCACCTAAACCACACATTTTATATAAATTTAACTCAAAATAGATCAGACTTAGATGTAAAATATAAAACTATATATCGTTTGGAAAAAACATAGGAGAACATCTTTGAGGTCTGAGCCTAAGCAGTGTTCTTATACAAATGTGTAGGCCTCTAAGAAAAGAGCTTTGGAGTTCATGGAACACCTAATGCTAAGTGAAAAGTTCTTTAGCTAGATTCCAGAAGTACCATCCATAAAAAGAAAAGGAAAAAAAAATAATAAATTTATCAATTGGTCTTCATCAGAATTTAAGACTTTTTTCTGCAAAAGACCTTGTGAAAGGCCGAAAAGAGAAGCTACAGACTGAATGAAAATATTTGCAAGCCACACATTCAGCAAAGGACTAGTATCTAGAATATATAAAGAACTCTCATAACTCAACAGAGAAAAAAAATGCATTCAGAAAATGGGCAAAAGTCATGAACAGATCTTTTACCAAATACAATACTCAGGTGATGAATAGCCACATGAAAACATTTCAACGTCACTAGCCATAAGAGAACTACAAATCAAAACCAGCCTGTAATATCTCTACGTGTCTACAAGAATGACTAAAATGAAAAATAGTGACATCAGGTGCTGGTAGGGATGTGAAGAAACTGAGTCACTCATACATTGCTGGTGAGAATGTAACATGGTACTATCACTCTGGAACATATTTTGACAGTTTCTTTAAAAAACTAAATATGCAGCTACGAAAAGACTCAGTGGTTGAATTGCTGGACATTTATTCCAGAGAAATAAAAATGTATGATCACACAAAAATCTGTACACAAAAGTTCATGGCACCTTTAGTCATAATAGCTCCAAACTGGAAACAATCCAGTTACCAATCAATGAGTGAATGATTAAGCATACTATAGTACATGAAGAAAAATATATGGAACTTAAATACAACTCAGTAAGAAAAAGGAATAAATGATTGATACACAAATTTCTTGATAAATCTCTAGATAACTATGCTGAGTGAAAAATCCCATCCCTAAAGGCTATATACTCTATGACTCCATTTTATACCTTTCTTGTAAAGAAAAAAAGATAGAAATGGAGGACAGATTGGTGGTTACCAGGGGTTAGAAATAGAAGGAGGGGGAATGGAAGTGAATATTGCTCTAAAAGACCCCATTAGAGTCCCTTTTGCTGATGGAAGTGTTCTGTGTCTTGACTGTATTAATGTCAATCTCATGTTTGTGATATTGTACTATAGTTTTGTAATGTGTTATCACTGGAGGAAACTAGATAAAGTATACCTGGGATCTTTCTGCATTATTTCTTACAACAATATGTGAATCTACAATTACTTCAAAATAAAAGTTTAATTAAAAATATTGTTGGGCTTCCCTGGTGGTGCAGTGGTTGAGAGTCCGCCTGCCGATGCAGGGGACACGGGTTCGTGCCCCTGTCCGGGAAGATCCCGCATGCTGCGGAGCAGCTGGGCCCGTGAGCCATGGCCGCTGAGCTTGCGCGTCCGTTTACTATCCAAGAACATGGTCTGTCTTTATACTTGTTCAAGTCTTCAAAAACATTTTACAGTTTTCATTTATATAGATCTTGGCCATTTTATTATTTATTGCTATTTTTTAAATTTATTTTATTTTATTTATTTATTTTTGGGTGCATTGGGTCTTCATTGCTGTGCGTGGGCTTTCTCCAGTTGCGGTGAGCGGGGGCCACTCCTCATTGCAGTGCATGGGCTTCTCATCGCGGTGGCCACTCCTGTTGTGGAGCCTGGGCTCCAAGTGCACAGGCTTCAGTAGTTGTGGTGTGTGGGCTCAGTAGTTGTGGCACACAGCTTAGTTGCTCCACGACATGTGGGCTCCTCCCAGACAGGGCTCGAACCCACGTCCCCTGCATTGGCAGGTGGATTCTTAACCACTGCACCACCAGGGAAGCCCCTATTGCTATTTTAAATTGAATCTTTTCTTCTGTTTTTTCTGTTTTAACTGTGTGTTATTTGTATTGTGAAAGTTATTGTTTTCAGTGTATTAATATTGTTCCACTTTATTGAATTATCTGATTATTTGTAAAAGTTTTCACTTTATTCTCTTAGGTTTTCCAAGTATACCATCATATTATCTACAGTAGTGATACTTTTACATATTCATTCCCAATGTTTATATCTGTGATTCTTTCTCTTGTCCCACAGAACTGTCTAGCACCTTCAGCAAAAAACAGATTAACTAATAGCTGTGGGTTTTGTTGTCATTGTTATTTCTGTTGATGGTGAGTTCTTTGTTTCTAACTTTAAGGGAAGTGTTTTTAGAGTTTCTCTCCACTAAGCAGGATATTTATCATATTAAGGAAATACCCATCTTTGAAAAATATTGCTAAATATGATCACATATTCTGTCTTTTAAAAGCCTCTAATGAAGCACATTGTGCTTCAGAAAAATAGAAAAAAATAATGCAAGCCATAAATGCAAGATGCATATATGTTTAATTTTTCTAGTAGCCACTTTTAAATAGTAAAAATAAACAAGTGAAATTATTTTTTTTTCATTTTTTTGGAGTATAGTTGATTTACAATGTTGTGTTAGTTTCAGGTGTGCAGCAAAGTGAATCAGTTATCATATACATATATCCACTCTTTTTTTAGATTCTTTTCCCATATAGGCCATTACAGAGTATTAAGCAGAGTTCCCTGTGCTGTACAGTAGGTTCTTATTATTAGTTATCTATTTTATATATAGTAGTGTGTTTATGTCAATCCCAATCTCCCAATTTATCCCTCTCCCCAAAATTAATAGTAGTTTAATTTAAATCAGTATATCAAAAAATACTATCATTTTAACATGGATTCAATATAATAATTAATGAGATATTGTATATTCTTTTCCAAGACTAAGTCTTTGAAATTTGATGTATATTTTACAGTTTCAGTACATCTTAATTAGGACTTGCCACAGTTCGAATGCTCAATAGTCTGGGTTCGGTTCCTGTCCTCTGCGTTTCCATCATAACTTGTTTCTATCATTCTTCCACTAGACTGTGTTCTTCTTGAGGTGAGGGACTCTTGCTTCCCACATCCGTAACACATAGCACAGTATACATAGTAGGTACTCAGCAAATACTTTGTAGCACAATGAAGAGGTGTTATGGCATGAGATACAAGCCTTCATGCAGAGCAGAGGAAAAACAATACGTCTGGTGTATCTTATGAATGAGAAAGAGAAAACTCTGAACACAAAAATGTAGGACAGAAGACTTGGATACAAGTGGATGGATTATCAGAAAAGAAAGTAACCTGTTAGACCCACATTAAAACATGTAAATCATGACATCTCAGTACCTAGGTTGTAGTATTAGAGGAAGAGGAAGAAGTGGCAGAATGCATAGGTGTCTCTCCATGTCTTGTTGGAGAAGGGAGATGATGAGATCTGCAGCTTTCAGCTTCAATGCCCTGGGCCACTTTAAATTTAAATGTTTTTTTTGTTGTTGTTCCCTTGGTTGGGGTAATGGTGTGAAAAAAATATCATCTACCAATCACCATGCTAAAGCTTTAGAGTACCTTGCCCCATTGGAGTGACCCTTTCTCAAGAAAGATCACTGTCTGTCAAAACCTGGAAATCATGTTACTAAGGTTTTTCAGTGCTAAAAGTCTCTCTCCGTCTCTGGACTTACATTTTTATATTTCTCACTTTCTAAGACATGTTTCATAGCTCCCAGCCCATCCTGTCACCTCTCTAATGGAAGAAAGATGCATTAGCTTTCAAACACTGACAGCTAGCGTGACCCTTGTGATACGTATCCTTGGAAAATTACTGAATAATAACCACAGTAACAATAGTAATGGATACCATGGACCACATACGTACTATGTGTCAGGCACTGAGCTGGGTACTGTATCCACATCATCTCATTTAAATGTCACAAATTTTACAAATAAGTAATGGGCCCAAGGAGACATAGCTCATAATTAACTGCGCTGGGACTTGTTCCTAATATATCTAACTTCAAAACCCACAAATTCATACATTATATGTTATTGCATACAATGTATCAAACAATATAGAATACTATTCCTGAAAATCTCAGTTATCTATCTTTGCTTTTGGCCAATGCCAGAACATTTGGATTGCACTCCAATTCACTCCTCTTCAGGAAGAACTTCATCTCCATCACGTTGGCCTTTGGGTTAGACTGACGAGAAATGCTTCAGTGTGTCTGCTACTTTCTTTCCCATGAGAAGAGAGGCAAAATGACTGACTCAGACCCATTCACATACGGAGACCACAGCAACTCACAGTCAGATATCTTCTGTGTAAGGGTCAATTAAGATGTGTACTTGACAGGGAACTCTGCTCAATATTCTGTAGTAACCTAATTGGGAAAAGAATGTGAAAAAGAACAGATACATGTATGTGTATGACTGAATCACTTTGCTGTACACCTGAAACTAACACAACATTGTTTATCAACTATAATCCAATATAAAACTTTTTTTAATTAATTAAAAAAGATATGTGCTTGATAGTAAACCAAAGAAATAAAGCACAGATGGAGGAATTTGGTCACAGTGATTGAAGGCACTTTGACAGCTGCTGTACTGCTTACATCACCAGACACTTGGCTTTCAGTGAAGATTGTATCTTGATAACCCTTGAAGAGTAATATAAAGCATTTGTCTTTGTGATAGAGTCTTTAAAGGCTTTAACATACATAGGTTAGAAATATTGGCAGAACTTAGATTAGTGGTCCAGTCATCCCTTTGTATCCACAGGTTCCACATCTGTGGATTCGACCAACTGTAGATCAAAAATATTTTTTAAACAATTCCAGAAAATTCCAAAAAGCAAACGTTGAATTTTCCACCCACTGACAGCTATTTACACAGCATTAACTTTGTATTTACAACTATTTACATAGAATTTACATTGTATTAGGTATTATAGGGATGATTTAAATTATCCAGGAGGATGTGTGTACATTATACGCAAATACTACACTATTTTATGTATGGCACTTGAGTATCCACAGGAGATGGGAATAGGGTGGGGGGGATCCTGGAACCAATCCTATATACTGAGGGACCACTGTACTCAGCTTTGACTACACATTAGAATCCCAGGTTGCATACCCAGAGACCAGTTTCATCAGAATCACTGGGGGTGAGATCCAGGCATCGCGTTTATTATAGTCCCCTTGGATGATGCCAACGTTCAATCAATAAGATTATCAAAATATATGTTTCTCTTACCTTACTTACCAAATGTAAAGTACACTTCTACATCTTTATTGTCAATGTCTAAATTATTTGCATTGCAGAAAGAAAATGTAGTCTGTTCAATACCAATTTTTAAAAAATATTTGATAATTTATTTATGACCATATATGACACAAAAGCATATGTGTAGATAGTTATATATGTATACTGGGTACATTTTAGAAAAATTATGTTACCAATTTTTGCGTATAACATATTTATACATATGAACAAATACACACATACATATGACAAACCTTGCTAATTTTGTTAACTATTTTTGTCTATTTAATCTATTGATTTCTGATAAAGATATTTTAAAAACTCCCACTAGTGATAGGACGTTTGATAATTTTGCAAAAAAATGATATCAATTTTGCTTTTATATTTTGAGGATCTGTTGTTGTGTGCATCAGTATTCTTTAAATTATGTTTGCTTAGTAACTTTAAAATTTACTCTTAAGTAATATATTTCTTCATCTCTAGTAATGCTTCTTTGCTTTGGATTTCATTTTGCTGGTATGTTGCCTCATTATGTTTCATTGCATTAGTATTTGCTTAATATATCATTTACTTTACCTTCAAACTTATTGTGTGATTTTTGTTTCAAGTGATTCTCTTTTAAGGAACATTATAGCTGTAGTTTTGAAAATCCATTCTGATAATATATCTTATAATGGCAAATTTTATTCATACGCATTAATAGTAATCACAGATATATTTAGACTTGTTTCTACCTTCTTTTTTTCTTTCCCTTTTTTCGATTCTGCTAGGATTGATATATTTTCCATATTTATTATTCTCCTCTGATCTTTCAGGAATGTATTTTTTTCACATACATAGATACGGTCAACCCTCGAAATCCTGGAGTTCCACATTTGCAAATACAACCAACCTCAAACTGAAAATATTTGGTAAAAAAATTCTAGAAAGTTCTAAAAAGCAACACTTGAATTTGCTGCATGCTGTCAACTGTTTATATACCATTTACATTGTATTTACAACTACTTACATAGCATTTACTTTGTACTAGGTGCAATCTAGAATTTATTTAAGGTATTCGGGGGGATGTGCATAGGTTAAATGCAAATACTGTACCATTTATAAGGGATTGAACATCTGTGGATTTTGGATTTCACAGGGGTACTGGAACCAGTCCCATGCAGATACCAAGGGATGACTGTAATTATAAATTTTTAACCATGACTAAGGTTATTCAAAATTTTAAATGTTTTCCTGAACATAGCAAATATCTTAGAACACATTATTTACTGCTGAACTCCAGCCCGTCATGGTAATTATTGTTCAGACTTTGAATTACATTTTTTACACAAACGTAATTATTATTAATTTAAAGTTAATTAAATGTACTGGTATTTTTTTCAATTCTGTACTCACAGAAATTTTCCCATTATTTTGTTTTTTTTAACTTTTAACAATGTTTCTTATATCCCACATCTTTATTTGGGGTTACCATTTCCTTATTATTAAAAGACATCCTGCCTTTTTTCTTCTTGAAAGAACCTGAGAGTGTTAACCTCACTTAATCTTTGCATTCTAAAAAAATGCTTTGTCTTTCCTTCAAACTTGACTAAAAGTTTAGCTGGGTCTAAAACCCTGAGTTAATACATGCTTTCCTTCAGTACAGTGATATATTACCCTTTGATCTTAGGGCATCATTATTGTCAAAATGAGAAAGAAAATATCTTATCAGTCTAAATACTATGATTCTGTGGTCACTTTGACATTTATCTCTGGTAATTTTTAAGACTGTATTTTTGCCTTAGTTCTTCTACCATTTCATTCAATGAGTACGTATTTACTTGGTATGATTTATTCTTCTGTGTGGATCTTTGACTTGTGGACTTGTATTTCGTCAGTTCTGTAAAAGGCCAGTAATTACCTCTTCAAATATTTCTCCTCCTTTTTCCTTCATTCAGTCTTCTGGAACTTTTACAGGGTCTAAGTTGGAGCTTCTCAAGATATCCTTGATATCTCTCTTTTTCTCTTTTTATTTTATTTTATGTTTTTCAAGGGGAACTGTATTTATTTATTTTTAAAACATCTTTATTGGGGTATAATTGCTTTACAATGGAGTGCTAGTTTCTGCTTTATAACAAAGTGAATCAGCTGTACATATACATATATCTCTATATATCCTCCCTCTTGCATCTCCCTTCCACCCTCCCTATCACATCCCTCTAGCTGGTGACAAAGCACCGAGCTGATCTCCCTGTGCTAGGCAGCTGCTTCCCACTAGCTATTTTACATTTGGTAGTGTATATATGTCAATACTACTCTTTCACTTCGTTCCAGCTTACCCTTTCCTGTCACCACGTCCGCAAGTCTATTCTCTACCTCTGCGTCTTTATTCCAGTCCTGCCCCTAGGTTCATCAGACCCACTTTATTTTTTTTTTAGATTCCATATATGTGTGTTCACACATGGTATTTGTTTTTCTCTGACTTACTTCACTCTGTATGACAGAAACTAGGTCCATCCACCTCACTACAAATAACTCAATTTTGTTTCCTTTAATGGCTGAGTAATATTCCACTGTGTATATGTGCCACATCCTCTTCATCCATTCATCAGCTGATGGAAACTTAGGTTGCTTCCCTGTCCTGGCTAGTGTAGATAGTGCTGCAATGAACATTGTGGTACATGACTACTTTTGAATTAGGTTTTCTCAGGGTATATGCCCAGTAGTGGGATTGCTGTGTTGTGTGGTAGTTCTATTTTTAGTTTTCTAAGGAACCTCCATACTGTTCTCCATAGTGGCTGTAATCAATTTACATTCCCACCAACAGTGCAGGAGGGTTCCCTTTTCTCTACGCCCTCTCCAGCATTTATTGTTTGTAGATTTTTTGATGATGGCCGGCCATTCTGACCTGTTTGAGGTGATACCTCATTGTGGTATTGGTTTGCATTTCTCTGATGATTAGTGATGTTGAGCATCCTTTCATGTGTTTATTGGCAATCTGGATATCTTCTTTGGAGGAACGTCTATTTAGGTCTTCTGTCCATTTTTGGATCAGGTTGTTTGTTTTTTTGATATTGAGCTGCATGAGCTGCTTCTATATTTTAGAGATGAGTCCTTTGTCAGTTGCTTCATTGACTAATATTTTCTCCCATTCTGAGGGTTGTCTTTTCGTATTGTTTATGGTTTCCTTTGCTGTGCAAAAGCTTTTAAGTTTCATTAGGTCCCATTTGTTTATTTTTGTTTTTGTTTCCATTTCTCTAGGAGGTGGGTCAAAAAGGATCTTGCTGTGCTTTATGTCATAGAGTGTTCTGCCTATGTTTTCGTCTAAGAGTTTTATATCTCTGGCCTTACATTTAGGTCTTTAATCCATTTTGAGTTTATTTTTGTGTATGGTGTTAGGGAGTGTTCTAATTTCATTCTTTTACATGTAGCTGTCCAGTTTTCTCAGCACCACTTATTGAAGAGGCTGTCTTTTCTCCATTGTATATTCTTGTCTCCTTTATCAAAAATAAGGTGACCATGTGTGTGTGGGTTTATCTCTGGTCTTTCTATCCTGTTCCATTGATCTATATTTCTGTTTTTGTGCCAGTACCATACTCTCTTGATTACTGTAGCTTTTTAGTTGATTCCTTGTTGGAGAATTCTGGGTGAGGTTCTTATAATTCCACTCCAAATCACCATTTTTATTGTTTATTAACTAGCATTTATTCCATTCTTTATATTTTTGATTTAAATGTATCCATTTTCAAATTTTCTAACTGGTTATTTTTTATGTCCACACTCTCCAATTTCATTTTTTTTTTTTTTTTGCTTGTTTCCTAATTTCCAGTGTGATTCAAGTTTTCTTTTTTTTTTTTTTTTCTGTGATTAAACTACATATTCTTATTATGAACCTTTGTCAAACATTTTGCAGAATTTATTTAATTCGTGGTGTATTCATGTCTTGATGCTTGGTTTTGCTGGCTAATTTTCTCAGTATTAACTTTCCTCATATGTGAAAGTGTGTGTGTGTGTGTGCATTTTTTTTTTTTTTTT
>NW_020175018.1:4043521-4064189 GCF_003031525.2 Neophocaena asiaeorientalis asiaeorientalis | reverse complement strand
TTTTTTTCCAGTATGTGGGCCTCTCACTGTTGTGGCCTCTCCCATTGCGGAACACAGGCTCAGGGGCCACGGCTCACGGGCCCAGCCACTCCGCGGCATGTGGGATCTTCCCAGACCGGGGCATGAACCCACGTCCCCTGCATCGGCAGGCGGACTCTCAACCACTGTGCCACCAGGGAAGCCCCGGTGTGTGCATTTTGATGTTTGTTTTTCTCCCTATTCTTCTTCTCACCCCTTCTTGTATCATCCACATATTTATATATAAATATGATTTGAGTGACTACTATGCAACAGTCCTTATGTAGCTCTGGGGGATATCTAGGCTACAAAACACACAAAAATCACTCCTTGCATAGAGCCTGCATTCCAATGGAAGGAAATAGACATAACACATGTATAAATCATATAGCATGTTAATGATCTCATAATTGACTGCATCTGTTCCTCCAGGGCTCCCAGTCCAGAGTGTTGGTTAGGGGCTCCTGCTCTACTGTGCTATAGAGCATGATTATTTAGAGTGAAGACCACAATGGTGATGATTCACAAACTGTAACCTGTCCATGATGAGAAAAGTATAAAGATTTAGAGAAAGGCCCTGGAAAATTTTATATCCATTTGACAAAGCAATGTTATTTCTGTCAAATGTAACACAACAAAATTTGATCTTGTATTTGTATGTCTACGTTTTATTTCATTTTTCAATTTAGTTTAATTGTATTTTACTAAAAAAACAACAACTCTGTGTTGAAATAGGGGGAAAAAAACAACAAGAACTGTTCTTTGCGCACAGAGTCTGAGAAGCATAGGTGTAGAAGTTCTTCAAGGTGGAAATTAGCTGGTAGGGGCTTGGTTAACCTCTTGATAGAAAGGCTATGGGCTGTGTCTGTGTCCTCCCTCCTCCCTAAGTGTGCAGCTTTGTGGAAATCACAGCCTATAGCGGCAATTGGAAGCTTATGTTTTTCATCTTCTCTATGTGAAGCAGGCATCTTTGCCCCAAATTTAAGCAATCAATTTGCCATGGAACATTTTAGTTCCAGTTATCTGGTGGTCATAGAAGGGATTCTCAGAATATATCTAACCCTCCCACTGGACATAAATACAAGGTTCTTTTCATTCTGAGACTTCTGCTTTGTTCAAACTGACCCCTGAAAGAAACAGTAAAAGGAGTACCCGACTGACTGCCAAAATTCCTAATTTCAGATGTTTGTTTGGCCGCTGAATTAATGGTGAACTTAACAACTATTCTCTTTCACTGTTTACCCTTTATAATTTTTACAATGAGTCTGAGGATTATTTTCATAAAGAAGGAAAACATATTCAGAAATGTGCAGTGACTTGCCTGAGGCAAGCTATTCAGACAAACCCAGGTGTGTCCCAAAGTCCATATGTGCTGTCTTATAGAATACTTAAAATGGATGGAGACCTCTCCTTGGGAAGGTCAAGGGTGGTAAAGCTCAAACACTGCTCTAAAATACTAGCATTCTTTTCATCGCAGGGATTTGGAATCCTGTCCCAGTTGGAGACACCCTGCACCCTGCCTATGGCTGCTGTAGTTTTGCTTGCAGATACTTGGGTGTGACAGCAAACAGACTACTAAACTCTTCCCCCATTGTCAGAGCTTAGAAGCTGTGACTGACAGGCACTAGACAAGGTAGGGGAGAGCACATGGCCTTGACAACAGACAATGTGTGTTTACCCAGATGTGGCTTGGAAGCTGCTGGGGAAGGGATTTGATTCACCTGGATGCAGATCCATACAATCATGATTTGCTCAATATTTCCCCTCTCCTTCACACCCCTCTCCTTTACTGCCTTTTGTCTTTTGCAAATCCTGACGCCAACATCTAGCTACATTCTCTCTTGAATACAGGTCAAATTTCATTTCAAAAAGATTACAATGAGAAAGCAGAATTATGTAGAATAAAGTTCTGTACTTTGGTATATGACTCCTAGGAACAAAGCTTTCTTAATCTAGTTACAACAAAATTTGAGCTCTTGTACAAACACTTTTCTTGAATATAACATTCATTCTTAAAGTAGTATTTCCTTATGTATGCATCTCTCATGGAAGATTAAAATGCATGTCCAAGGCTTATTCTGTTTGATCTTTACAAGAGCAGTTGATGATTAAAATAATTATTCCTATTTCACAGGTTAAGAAATTGAGATTCAAAGAAGTAAATCAACCAAGTCTCCACAACCCTTAAATTGCAGGAACTGGGGATTTTGGATTCTAAATATGCTCTCTCCTGTGTAATATTCAATTCTGAATATAGCTCTATGAGAACTATTTTTCCAGGAAACTAAGAGTAAAAGCTAAGGGATTTGTATGTTTTGCATCCTGCCATCAAGGAGCAAATGCCAAGCAAGTCACTCAGTATGTACTAGTATGAGTAATATCTTTAATATCTTTTATTTCCTTTCCATCTCAGATATCCCAAATAACAAAACCAAATTGGGAATGAAAATATTCACATTGGGAGGGGAAAAGGGAATGGGGATGGTGTCTTTTCTCCCATTTTGGGTTGAAATATTGGAATTTCAGTGTAGACAGGGGAATCATCTCTTTTCGACCTCCAGGTCTAGGAATACAATGTTTTTACTAGGCCAGTGAGGGCAGAATCATGGAAACAAATAGCTATAGAGTTGGACAGAAGTAGCCCTACCACTTATTATACCTAGAACATGTTGCTTAAATGCTCTGCACTACAGCTTTCTTATTTATGTAAAGATAGTGGTCATAATGATATATATACTAGGCTGTGCAGATTGGGTGAAGTATGTCCAAGCAAAACTCATTTTAAACTGTAAAGAGTTGTTCAAATATGAGTTCTTATTTTGTCCATTTTGTACTTTTCCAAGCAGCATAAATTCTATTCTAAGGATGGGTTAACTTGTGGAGGTCCCAAACTGTGGACACGTGTGGCAATAGCAATTGCGATTAAACATAGTGTGACTTTGGGGAAATCTGTAACCTTTTTATTCTCCCTGTGCTCTCCATAGAACAACCAGACAACATCGTCGTCACTCTCACCTTGAGATGAGCAAGGTTATATATAATTAGGACTATATAATCACACATTTATGATCCTGTGTGTGTGTGTCTGTGCAGTCTCCTTTTGCAAATGCAATGTAAATTCCTTGAAGTCAAGAACCATATTTCTTCTAGTCTGTAACTTTTACAGCATTGGGGAATGGAAATACAATTACTGACTCTCAGAGCAGGAAGAGACTTCAGCCTCATTTAGTCTAACTCTCCTCGTTTTATAGGTAAAGGACTAGGAAGCCAGTGTACAGAAAATAGATGATTTGCCTACCATCACCCAGCAGAGGTTGGAATTAAACCAGATGTTTTGATTTCAACTCCTTGTTTTTCCATTATACCTTAGAGTAATATTTGATATATAATTTTCAAATGAATAGGAATAACTAAAAGACATTTAGTGTAGCATCTCACATAGTAGAAAGAAAGTTCAGTGATCGAAGAAATTTTAATAAATTATATACTCAAGAACTTTGGTTTTTTATGCTAATATAAGAATATCCAAAGCATAGTAGGTTGTTTTTTTTGCAAAGTTCTTTGAGAAAAGACTTTTTTAAAGGACAACGGCTATTAGAATATAATAAACAGCAAGTAAACATGAACAGTTAAGTGAACAAAGAATAGAGGATGGTGTCTTAGGATTTCAACCTCAAATCTGATTACCTGTCTTACTTAGCCTTTTATAACCTATGTAACCTTAGATAAAACTTTTTGGTCTTTGCAGCATGGTTCCTCTTCCTAAGTTGGACATAGGATGACCTGCTCAACCTACCTCAAGAGGCAGCCAGGAAGATCAAATTTTTTGGAAACACAGAAGGTGGGTTGACTCATGAATGACTCATTTTAAGCACCAGCCATTCTTCTTTCATTTGGGGAACAGTACTCTCTTTTTTGGGGGGGGGTGGGGGAACTACATTTCCCCTCACGCCATCAATATAATTACCATTGGAGCTACCATGTTCTGATATAAACCTGACCATCCAGCCAAAATTAACAGGTTGAGAGGTACACACCTCACTCAAGCTGAACCAGAATTCTCTCCACTAAGATTTTAGCTGAGAGTCAGCTAAGAGTTACTGTGGGTAAAACGCTGTTGAGATCCCTCATCTCTCTCCAGTATTTCCTTTGTTCACTAGCTGCCAGCCACAACCTCCAGGTATTCCAAATTGTGCTCCCATCTGTTGGCTTTTCCACATTTCTTCTCTCAGCTATGTCCTGCCCTCAGATATTTGCAGAGCTGACACCCACTCGTCATTCGTGCGTCAACTCCAAGGTCACCACTTCAAAGATCTCCTCTAATCACTTCACTAAAGTAGCATCACTTGTCTTTCTACATCACATGACTGTTTTATCTTCTTCATAGCTCATGTCAGTAGCTAAAACTATCTTATTCGCTTATGTGTTTATTGTCTGATTTCCCTGTAAGAACATAGACTCCTGAAGGGCATTTTTGTCTTATTCACCCCTGCCTCCATAGCCCTCAGAATAATGCCTAATATGTACCCATTAATTTATAAGCTGGTAGGAAGTCTCTGTGTTCATAATGATCTTTAAAGTAAGCAGCACTGCCCTCCTTTTATAGTGGGAGGAACAGAAACCCCGAGGACATAGTCATTTGTTCAAGACCCCCCAGCTATGAAAGGAGTGGTCATCTCCCACCTGGTCAAGATGGTTTCTCTAGGATCCATCTAGTGCAAGCTCACTGATTTTATATTAATAAGACTGTATTTTGGGGGGGGAAGGGGTGAAGGCAGGGTGGTTAGTTGGGTAAAGGTGTGAAAGATCTGAGCAGGTATCACATGCCAGTCAATGCATTTAGAACCGTTAGACATCACAGATAAACGCTACCATATAACCACAATGTCCTTTTCTCCTGGTGTCCAGCCTTGTTTTTGGAGCAGTTTCTGCTTATAAGTCCGGGGCTGAAACATTCTGGAAAGCCCTAGATATCACTACTTTGTAGCTACCAACCTTCTAACACTGATGCTGCTTCCTCATCAGTAGGCTGGGATAAGCATTAGTAATAAGGGAGAGGAGAGTAGAAGCCTCCTTCTGCTTTCTGCTTTTCTGCCAGACACCAGTGGGCTTTGTTTTACCAGTGAAATACATTTTTTAACGTGTCCATGAAAGAAAGCCAATAGTTGGCAGAGCAAGAGCGACCCCTACACAGGCTTCTTCCTGTGGGGATTGAAAATAAGATTCTGTTTGTTTGATTTTCCACAAGGTCAGACCTAGCTGAGATTGGCAGAGGTAACCATTCCCACCTTTACTCTGCTGGCAGATCAGGAGAGAAGCTGAGCTCTGGCCCGTTTTTCACATTGAATGAACCTCACTCGAGACAGGTAGACGAATGAATCCAAGGTCACACAAAGGCTCATATATGACTAACAGTCTGAAATATTTGACTTAATGCTTGACACTTTGAATTATTAACTCATTTAATATGGACAGCAATCCTGCAAAGGAGACATCGCTACCTAAAAGGAAGTTGAAACCAAGAGAGGTTAAATGACCAGTCCAAGATCACGTAGCTGGGAAATCACATAGAATTTGGGCTTATAAATAGTGGACTATTTCTGTACTCCCACTTGGGTCAAACCATCCAACCACTGTTTCAGAAAAGAGGTCTCCCTTGTGATCATCCCACCTTTATATACCGTCACAGGAGAACGTTCTCATTTCACACACCTTTATGAGCGTCACCACCCAAAACTGGGCTCTACAAAGATCCCTGCATTTCCGTGGCAACTGCCACTTCTGTCCTCAACCCTCGTTCCCCATTTCATATTATTCACCTCAAAGCAATTTTACTGATGGCAAAAACCAGTCAGCAGCAGATCCCAGGTCCAGGAGGCTCAGCTGTCCCCAAAAAGCCCGGAAGCCACCATCAGGACCATTTTGGCTTAGGGGAAATGGCTAGGAAACGGATGATTCTCCAACAGTCCTCCCCTTCAGGGTAAATGGAATTCTCCCCACCTGTGCACCTCGTGACCCGAGATGGGTAGTTTAACCTTGGCAAGCTTCAGTTTGTCCTCTAATGGTGAAATAATAATAGCAATACCTATATCATAAGGCTACCAAACAGATTAAATACGTCAGTGCATATGAAGTATCTAGGGCAGTGCTTGGTATTTAGTAAATGCTCAACAAATTATAGTTCCTCGCAGCTCCATTTTCTCTCAATTACTGTTTTTTTTGGGGGGCCTGGAACACGCTAACCCCTATGCATATTGACAGACTGACTTTCTGCGTCTTCTTTTTCCCCTTGAAGGCTGATTTTAGCATTCATTTTAATTTTCCTAGATAGACACGTGTGACTTTTTTGTCTGATTGCCTATATCCTCTGGAGTTTACTGTGCCCCTCTAGAAATGGCATGGGACAATGTAGCTCACCTATTTCCATCACCCATAAGAACAACCCTCTCCCAGGCAGAGCTGCTGGGCTTCAGCCAGATGGTCATTCCCTAAAACCCAGGCCAGCAGATGTCCCTGGACTAATTTATCCTTAGGAAACCCCTGTACACAAGGACATGTATGCTTGGCGTATCTTGCAGAAAAGAATCCAATGTATCTATTTCTGTATTTCAGCATCTGGCTCAAGCCTGAGACAAAGAGAGTGCTCAGGATGCGTTTGCCAAGAGAAGTTCTACGTAAATCCCTACATGGCTAGAGCCCCTTAATAACAACAAACAGCAGTATCAGTTTAATGAGTATTATAGCTAGACCCTGTGCTGAGCACTTTACAGACATAACCTTAGGAGAGTCACAGAACAAACCTGTAAAAATATACTATTGGGGGCTTCCCTGGTGGCGCAGTGGTTGAGAGTCCACCTGCTGATGCAGGGGACGCGGGTTCATGCCCCGGTCCGGGAAGATCCCACATGCCGCGGAGCGGCTGGGCCTGTGAGCCATGGCCGCTGAGCCTGTGTGTCCGGAGCCTGTGCTCCGCAATGGGAGAGGCCACAACAGTGAGAGGCCCGCGTACCACCAATATGTATATATATATATATATACACACTATTGTTACCCCCATTTTAACAGATTAGAAGATGCAAACTCAGAGTAGGTAAGAGTAACAGAGCCAAGATTAAACCCAGGCTATCAGACTCCAGAGACTGTGATTTCAAGGAAACTGCAGTGATTATATCTCTTTCCTGCATTCACTTAATGCCATAGCTCTCCCACTATTCTGGCTGCAACACATGGGAAGCTAGCCCCTCCAGTGATGGGGAGCTCAGTACTTCACAAGGCAGTGTAGCTTTAGTCTTGGATCATGCTAACGGCCAGAAAGTTCTCCCTCATATTGAGTTCAATTATTTCTTGGAGTTCCTTCCCTCTATCAATTCTGGCTCTGCCCTCTAGAGGAACACAGAAACAAGGTCTCATGTCTTTCCCATATGTTAGCCCTTGTGCTATAAATAAATCAGTCTCCTGCTTATTCCAACTCAGAAAGATGGAGCTAAAGCAGGGGAGGGGAAGGTATGTTAAAAACTAGTCAGTTTTTCAAAAATCTATGATAATGATGCTAGCTAACACTTATTAAGCACTTGATATTTCTTTTGAAACACGTTTTTCCCTCCATTCCTGGGTGCATGCCTCTAAGTTTGCAAACAAAGAAAATTTCCCCATTGCTCTTAAAATAGCCATCATCAGACTTGTGAACCACACCATCTATGGGTGACTACCTAGTAAATCCTGCATCTGTATTCCATGCAGGTAAATGACAAGGCTGGGGATGATTTAATGGATTGTGACTCTGTTGCATTGATTTCTTTCCTACTAAAATTGTATTGTGCCAGAGTGAATGTGAACTGAAATTTTTAGCGTTAAGAGTGGGCTCTGACATACTGGGAAGAGAGAGGGCTTGGAAAAATTAGAAGAATTATCAGTTGAAGCCCCTTCTTGGAGACTGGCCCTAGACTTCCCTTTAGCTCTAGGACTGATAATAGTGTTGAGTGGGGACAAAAGAGGAACAAATAATGGGTGTGAGTCAGGTAAAGTAGAACCATGCACGCCCTAGAGACTTTGTCCTCAGTGTCTGTAGCACATCTGCTTGGTGCCCTACCCATAGCTCCTTGGTCCCTGTCAGAGGTCATCTGGAAGTTCAGTGGACAATTCCTGTACACACCATCAGTTCCTGCCTCTAGCACCTGTTTGTCTCTCCCTAAAGCCTTTCTCCAGCTTCAGGAATGGGACCAACCCACATGTGGTGCAAGGGGTTAAGGGCCCCAGGAGCAAACGTAACCAACAAGGGATGGGGTTTGGTGGTTAGATAAGCCTCCTGGCTTCTCAGGGGAACAGCTGTGAGGTGTGTTCCACAGTCTCTGAAAGGGCTGAGTGTCAGTTGACACGGATTGAGTGTCAGTTGTCCCCTCCATAACGTATTCCCTACGGTCTTTCCCTTTTTCCTAGCTCATTTTCTCCCTCCCTCCCTTTGTTTCCTGGGATTACCTCTCTGGTTGACTATTTGCATTCAAATCCTTGTCCCAGTATCTGTCTGTGGAGAAACCCAACCTAAAAGTGTTCCTGCCAAGAGTTACATGGTGACTGTAACCTCCTTTGTAGGGCTGTTGGGGGAAATAACATTGGCAAGGTTTTGGCACAGAGCCTGGCCTGTGAGTTCTAGGCAAAACAACAGCAACAGCAACAACCAAAACCATGCAGAGCATCCTCCACTTTATCCATCGCGTCATCCTTGTTCTCATTTTCCTTTTCTTCCTGCTGCTGTTTCTCTTCCCCACTCTCTGAGGGTGAATGAGAATTTTACCCGAGAAACAAATTTTACTAGTCATCAAGCAGGATGTTTAAAAACATTAACTCAAGACAAATCAGAAGTGGGGGACACTAAAGTAAGTTCGAATTTGGGAACAAATTTTCATAACCTTGATTAAGACAAGGGGCTACCATACCTGGGACTCACTTTTACTGGGTACTGGCTCTACCTGAATATGAGTGGATTACACTGAGCAACATTTATAAGTGGTAGATGAGCCATAGTGATGATACTCTATAACTGTATGAGCTACAAAGGCAGAAATAGACACGTTTAAAGAGTAGCCAAAAACAAGAATCCTTGGGCTTCCCTGGTGGCGCCGTGGTTGCGAGTCCGCCTGCCGATGCAGGGGACACGGGTTCGTGCCCCGGTCCGGGAAGATCCCACATGCCGCGGAGCGGCTGGGCCCGTGAGCCATGGCTGCTGAGCCTGCGCGTCCAGAGCCTGTGCTCCGCAACGGGAGAGGCCACAACAGTGAGAGGCCCGTTTACAGCAAAAAAAAAAAAAGAATCCTTATGATATTATCAGATTTGGGGGTCTTGGGCAAGGGTCAACAAATATGGCTCAACACCTGTTTTTGTGAACAAAGTTATCAGAACACAGTCATGATCCTTTGTTTCTGTATCATCTGTGGCTGCTTTGGTGCTACAGGCAGAGTTAAAGAGTTGCAACAGAGATCAGAGTCCACAAAGCCTAAGATATTTATTATCTGGCCCTTCACAGAATAAGTTTACTGACTCCTGGTCAAGGAGTCTGGACACTGGTCAAGGTCAAGGACACTGCTTTGATTTGACACTGACCTTGACCTGGTCAAGATCAAGGACACTGCTTTGATTTTTTTTTTATGTAAAAAGTACCAGGAAAGCATAACTAGGAAAATTATTTTAATATATTTTTTGTAATTCCACACCATGAATAGTATATGCTGTCCCATAATTTCCCAGTCATATTTTTCTTTCCTTTGCTTTTTGGTCCAGAGAACACTTTAGTGGGCAATAGATCAGGCCATCCAAAAATAAAATAAAATCAGCCTTTCTTTTTTGAATTATAAAATAGATATGAAACTTTAGGTTGGAAATGGCAAGATTTAACCAGGCAATATTGTTGACCAATGGGTAGCCACCACACCCACACCTCCATCCTAATGGGAAAATAAAATATATTCCAAGAATTGTCCAGGCCTTAGCAGCTCTATATATAACAAACATGAAACATGATACTTTTAAAAACAACCCAAATTATACATAATGCATGCTCATATTCTTAAACTGATCTGTTAGAGATGCTAAAAAAAGATTGCATATATTTCAATTTTCCCAAAATGTCTCTTTCTCCAACACCAACTATTTTTTCTCCCTTTCAGAGCTCCAGAAATTCTGGAGACCTTCCTAAAATAAAACTAAAAAAAAAAAAAAATTTTAACAAAATTAAAAAAAAATAACCCAGGTCTGAACATATTATTCCACTGTCTGAAAACCTTTAAAAATTATCTTTTTCCCGGATTAATTTCAAAGACTTTGATATCATATGTCACTTAAATTTTCAATTTTGTTCCCTGATGGCAACATCTGCACAGTGTCACTTTGCATACGCAATGCCATACTCTTTCACTGCCATTCTCCTGACCATGTATTCTTTCATCCCCAGGCTTTTGTTCACATCGTTGTCTGCTTAGAACAACCCCCTTTCCCTATATTAATCTTTTTTAATGTCCTCCTTTATAACTCCTGTCATCCAGATATCACTTACCCCTGGAGGCCTTCCTGAGTTCTCTTAGTCAGCATTAATGTCTACTCCATCCTTCTGCATCTCAGATAATAGTCCTGCCATCTACCCAGTTGCTTAAGCCTGAAATCTGGAATCATTCTTGTCTTCCCCTCCTCCACCTCTCATAGACAATCTACATCCCAGCTTTGTCCATCCAATCCTCAACATACATATTGAATCTGTCATGCCTGCTTCAAGCTGCTGTCATCTCAGTGCTGGACGACTGTTTATCTTTCCCTCGCATATCAATTCTTGTTTGCCTCCAATCCATTCTCCACTCTAGTAGACTAATCCTTTTAAAAATACAGATTGGATCATATCACTCCTCTGTTTAAACTTTCTGGTGGCCTCCCTTTACATTTGGAATGAAATTCAGATATCTTAAAGAGGCCTGCAAAGTAATTCATGATCTGGCCCCTAAGATCCCACTCCAACCATTCTCCAGCTCATTCTAATCCTGTGCTAAATGCCAGCCAACATCAGGAACTTTGTGATTTTCTTCCCTACATCTGAAATACTCTTTTCCTCACTCCTTGCTTGTCCAAATTCTTTGTTCATAGCAAACAAAAAAATTAATTCATTTGAGATGATTTTCATATCTCCTAAGACCAAATCAGGGCATCCTCCATAACCTTGCTTCATAGCACTTGGTTTTCTTCACATGCAAGAAACTTGAAGCTAGACTTACTGCAACTTGCCATTATATATTTATTCATAAGTAACTTTAGAATATTTGCCTTTCCCACTAGTCTGTAGTCTGGAAATTTATGAACCATGTTATCTTGTTCAACACCCTATTCCCAGTGCATCTGTGTTTAGTACACAACAGTCCCTTGTTAAATATTTGCTCAAAGGAAAGATGAACAAATGAATAATTGAATGAATGAATGAATTATATATCATACTGAACATATATCACAGAGTTGAACTCCAGTTATTGCATTTACAGCAGCTTATCTGATACCAAGTTTGTTTATGTGCAGTCCTGTTTCCCTTTCTGAATTGTAAGCGCTTATGGGCAGTTAGCGTCAATTATTCAGCATGGAATGTTCCCACTGATCCTGGAAGCTGGGCCTTCCATGAATATAAGTTCATAGGAATCAACTGCCTTACGCATTTGACTATAATGTAATCTCCTTGAGGATATAAGCTTAATATATACAGTTTTTAATCTCTAGTACCTGGCACACAGTAGATGCTGAATAGATGCATGCAAAAAAAAATAGATGCATGCATGCATATATATTTATCAGAAAATCAGCAAGTCAGCCCTCCACCAATGGGTTCAGGAATACAGAAGCAAGAACAGACTTTTGGCCTTTTTCCTATTGATTTCCCCCTTTTAGCATTGCTGGATCACTTTCCTCCAGGTTCATTTCAGTTCATTAAGTGTGTGTTAGAGTCTACACTGTGTAGTCACTGAGGTAGGCCTGGAGGTCAGAATACTAGTAGGACCCAGCCCCTGATTTAAGGAGTTCATATACTGAGAAGGTAGAGAGGACCATGAGCATTTTAAGATAATGTAGGTGTTATAGAGGCTGACGCATATGCCATTTACAGGGTCAGTGCACTGAGCTCTACTTGCAGTGAGTATTGGCTGGTAAGGTTCACACCTCCTGTTGAGAGAATGACACTTGGCTGCCCGAAGCCACCCACCTCCACTAGTGAGCAGCTCACAGCCAAATGGACATTAAGGACAGACAATGCTGTGGTGTGGTTTTTGCTCTAGAATCCTGTCCTGTGGATCAGGCCAAGGCTAGGCTGTGCCTCAGACCACTCTTTCCCCTTCCTTACCCTACTTTAGTACTCTCCCTGTGTAAATTGCATGGACCCAAACCCCTATCTCAGGCTCTGCTTCTGGAGAACACCTCCTAAGCCACTGTACAGTAGGTGCTTTGATAGGGTGAGTGCATGGAGCTTTGAGAGCACAGGGGAGAGGTATCACACGTGGTCTAGAGACAAAGGGCCTGAGAGGGCTTCCTGGGAGAGAGGCTTCCTGAGCTGAATCTTTATATAGACATGAAATATTTTAAATCTATAGAAATGTATCAGACTAATACAACATTATAAAACACATACTCCCCACCTGGAAGTAGCTAATACCAACAGTGTTTCATAGATGCTTCAAAACCTATACAGAATTAGAGATTACCAATATAGTAGAAAACTTCTTTGTGGGACTTTTCAATTCTATGCTCTTTTTTTTTTTTTTTAAATCTCTAGAAACAACACCTAGCCCGGTAACGATGTTAGAACTTCACAATTATATTTATGTATTTGTACATATCCATGAGCAATACATATCATGATATCATTGTTATAGGAGGTACATATGTTAGAATCATACCTAAACTTTGACAACTTTCTCTTTTATCCTGAATGTTATATTTTTGTGATCTACCCATCCAGATCTAGACATTCATTTGCATTGCTGGGTAGCATTCCTTATCTTGCCTTCTCTTTGCCTCCTTTCCTGCCTTCTATTAATTGAAAAATTTTGTCTTTATTTCCTCTTTTTAAATTGAAAGCTATACATTCTACTTGGCTTAATTTAGAGATTGATCTTCAATTTTAAACATGCATGCTGTATTTAATAAGTTTAAAATTGATCATTTCTGTTTTCTACATGAATATTGTGAAGCACATACGACCCTTTAACTGTGTTTTCCATGTATTGACAAATATTTTATTTCCACCGTTTAAAAACCCCTCCATTATTTGTGTATGTGTACACACAGCTCTATATGTAAATATTTGAGGTTTGTGTTTATTTAGTGCTAACAGTATGCTTAATACTGTTTACTCAACTTTGCTTCCTGCATCTTATACCTTCCATTCAGATTCAGCTTCCTTTTTCACTTCAGTTCAACCTTTAATAGTCCTTTTGGAGAGGCCAGTAAGCAGACAAACCACTCAGTCTTTTTTCTGTCTGAAAATGTCTTCATTTTGGTATAAAACATATTGGGTATAGATTTGTTTTTACTTTTCTTAACTAGGATCCTCTATGTTGATTTGATCTGTTTTCAAAACTGGACGAATATTTACGATACGATTCCTCTTATATGAGGTATATAAAGTAGTCAAATTCATAGAAACAGAAAGTAGAATGGTTGTTACCAGGAGCTGGGAGGGAGGGAAATGAGGATTTGTTGTTTAACAAATATAATTAAGATTTATAGGATGAAAAACTTCTGGAGATCTGTTTCACAGCAATGTGAATATATTAATACTTAGCACTACTGAACCGTACACTTAAAATGGCTAAGAATGTAAAAATACGAGTTTTTTACTACAAAAAAAAAATAATGGAAAAAATTAGCCTATTTTTCTGTGAACATCACTTGCCTCTAGATTTACATTTTCTCTATTAAATGCATGTTGGATATTCACAGTTTTTAGAGATCTAATGTTACCCTTCTTCTTATATCTGTGAACTGCATTTTTTTGCAGTTTGAGGTTATTTCCTCAAAGCTATATTCCAGTTCACGAATTCTCTTCTCTTCTAGTCTACTGTATCATCCATCCATTGTGTTTTTAATATCTACAAATACATTAATTTCTAAACTTATTTTTTTAAATCCACCTTTTATTTGTTCCATATTCTATTGTTCTTGACTTACATGTACCACTTTCATTTATCTCCTTTGACCATTTTAAATACACTTTAAAATCTCTTTCAGATTATCTAGTGTTCAGGTTCATTCAGTGTAAATTCTTCCATTTGCTTCATATGTAGACTCTCCTTCGTTGTGGCTTGTTTCCTTGTGCGGTACACAATTTTTACCAGGAAGTCGTCTCAGTAGGGGTGTACATAGTGGGAGCCGCTTGTGTATTGTCTTATAGAAGCAAACTGATAGTTTGAGATTCTTTTTTTATATATAAATTAGTTTTTCATTTGGAGTCTTAACACTCCGGAGATTATGTGGATTTAAAGTCTACAAGTATATTTGGCTTTGGCCAAGGGTTCTGACTTCTCACAGGGATCTGATTTCCACTTATAGCCCTGGGAGGGGAGGGCTATTGGTAAAATCCCTATATTATACATAGGGCATTTTTTAAGGCTTGTGAATTTTTTCAGGGTTTCAGTTCACCCAGGAGAGCAGAGCCCATACTCATTTATATGACCTCTCCCTACCCCTGTGAGTTAGGGATCAGTCTGTATTCATAGCTCCAACTCCAGGCATTGTGGATTTCCGTCTCTATGCTTTCAGACTGGATGTGTATTGTTTACTTTTTATTATATAATATCTAACATTTTTATGTTTGTAGTGTGGGAGATACGATGAATCTTTCCAGATATGCCCAAGCCTCCATTTACTGGATCTGAGCTAAGTTTTCAAACATGAGTGAGACAGTCAGGCAAAAAGAAGAAGGAAGGGTATGTTAAGGAGAGAAAATAGCATAAAGAAAGAAGTGGGGGAAAGCATCATGGGCTCCGTCTTGGTGACTTAGCGTAGGTAGAACCTGGGGCTCTTGGCTGCCTCTATCCAGGCTGCTCTGAGAGCCAACAGTTACTAGAAGGAGAGAATACACAGTGGCAGGCACGAGGACCAGGCGAATCTGGTCTCAGAGATGATATGTCTGCCATGAAACTAGGGATACGGAGGTGTGGGCAAGTAAGTCACTGTGAAAAAAAACCCAAGTCAGAACATAGAATAAACGAGTCTGATGCGATCAACTCTCAAAATATCCTGGGCTTAGGGCAGGCTCACCTGGACCTTTCTGAGCACAGCAGCACCTGGCCTGAGCAAAGCACATACTTCACATGTGAGTGTGAAAGGTACATGTGCAGGTGCATCACTCCAAAGGGAATTCAAAGTTGGAAATAATCTTTCCAGCAGAACATGCTAGTTCTCCAGTGTCCTCATGCCTGGCCTTTCATGGAGGATGTGGGTGGTATAAAAACTTGGCTCCCAAACGTGTGAGGAACTTGGTGCCAGGGAGGGAGCAGTTTGAATCTGAAGTACCTGGAAGATCTGGAGAAGGAAAGAGGGGACCTATGTTGGAGAAACACACTATTCTTGCTACTCAGGGAACCTGCTCCTGGAAGAAGGCAGTGTGGGCCTTGCAACTCACCAGGAAAGAGGAAGCCACTTTGTGAGGAGAACTTAAGGCAGTGGGTTTCATCTTAGCTCCTCAGAACCCCAGGGTTTTGCAGAAGGACCTCAGGGGTTCTCTTGGAGTAAGAGCAAGGCTGAGCTAGAACATCCTCCCAATTCTACTTCCAACACAGTTGCTTCTGCTTTTAAGTGGGATGGTGGCTCAGAGAGAAACAGGAAACTTTTTTATAGCTTTTTTTAAATCCTTTTTTAAAGTTGAGATCAAATTCACATAACATAAAATTCATAATTTTAACCATTTTAAACTGTACATTTCAGTGTCTTTTAGTATATTCACAATGCTGTACCACTGTTATCATTATTTAATGACAGAACATTTTCATCACCCCAAAACAAAACCTATTTTCATTAAAGTCACTCATCACTTCCTATCCTCCCCTTCCTCCAGCCCTTGGAAACCACTAATACTTCTGTCTCTATGGATTTGCCTATTCTGGACATTTCACATAAGTGGACTCCTATAATGCATGTCTTTTGTAACTAGTTTCTTTCACTTAGCATCATGTTTTCAAGGTGTAACATGTATCAGTACTTCATTCCTTTCCATGGCTGAATAATATTACACACATACACCACATTTTGTTTATCCATTTATCACTTGATGGGCACTTGCCTTGTGTTCACTTTTTGGCTGTTATGAATAATGCCACCATAAACATTCATGTGCAAGTTTTTGTTTGAACATAAATTTTTAATTGCCTTGAGTTGTTAGGGTTTTAAATGAAAATAGTTCCACAGCTTCTCCCTGTATGCCCCAAAGATGCTTTGTACCACTAACTCCAGGAAATGGCGTAATTAATGTGTCTTAAATGGGAGTGTGAATACTTCTGGGGGTTTGTGATGTGGGATACACAAAGCCAAAGGACAACCATGGTGCATTTTATGACGTAAAATTATTTTAAAGATTGGGGGAAGACAGAAGGAAAATAAAGTTTTATATTAAAACAGACAAATATCCAATATTTCATTTGTGGTTTAACACCTTGGAAATCAGAATGCCTTTTACAATCAATGATATGTCACAGTTTAATTTACAGTGTTTTTTCTTTCTTTCTTAGTGATAAAACAATGATGTGTTTCATAATAAATGCATCTTAGATTTTATGGATTATAGTAATGTGGAGTATAATCTACAATTCACATAAATCTTTAAAGATAAAAATGGGAGATTTGGGGCTGTTTCAAGCTAGCTGCAGTTTCTGCAGGGTTCCCTGACCACCCCATCGTCCCCTGGGGCTATGGAACACAGTGGTTCAGGCTGTGCCCGGAACATCAGGGTGCCGCGAAGCCTCACGGAGATGGCTTTGCATGGCCCACTCCAGGGTGCTTATCTACCGTCTCCTTCTCTCTGGCTTTGACTTGTCTTCCACCTTCACCACAGGCTCCCAGGATTCACAGCCCTCTCCCTAACGCTCTACTTCAGTGTCGGATAATCCCCCTTTTCTTATCTCCCCTCAGTGTAGCTGAGACAGGCTGACATTTTCAAGAAGCACTCTAGAAAAAAGCCAAAGGAAAAGGAAAAGGAAAAAAAAAAATTAAAAGAAGGAAATAAAAGCAGTACAGAAATTGTCTAATTTTCCATGATTGCATTTCTGATAGCTACCATCCTATAAGAGTAAAAAAGAATGTTAGTGAGACCCCTCAATTTCAGCAGAAGTTAATGACTCTTAGGAAGCCTTGTCTCATGTTCCAACTCAGTCCAGGATCACCTCTAGCTGACATTCACTCACAAAGTTAGAGCATTGGCTTGATGATTTCTCAGATTCCTCCGCTGCTGACATCCTACAGCTTGGTTCTTTCGGAAAAGTTCTGGCCCAAGCGAAGTGCCACATCTTTGTCCATAAAATGGCTTGGAAATCACTTGAATAGCTAGGAAAGTAAAACTCTTGCCAAAATCACAGAGAGAAAAAAAGAAAACATAGCTCACTGGGTTAACTCATGAAAAGTAGCTCTGCATTTTCAAAGCACTGCAGTCACCGAGAAGGAGTTAGTTCAGAGGCGAGTGGTGTAAGTTAACAAAGTGTTGCTGACAACCATTCAGGTCACTTCTATTTTATTGCACAACAGTCTCTAAGAAAAAAATACTTTCAAAATTAATGCACAGATTTTCCCAGATCCTAGAAAAATTACACAACAACAAAACCCAAAAAACGTATCTTTGAATCTAAACCAGAGAACTCAATGTTCCGGTGACTGGGTGAGTACTTCTGAAATCAGGAGGAAGAATCCACTGTACCTAATAACCCCCCGCCCCCATGAAATGCTTTCTGGTCTTTGGATTTAAACTTACGATAAGGGTGTGAAGACTTCTCCTTGAGAGCTGATTAGTTTCGACATCTGAGAGTGGTCCTAAGTACTGTATTTTGTCTTGTGAGAGAAGCACATTTAGCAGGAGGAAAGAAGCATTGCATCGTTGCATTCCTTCTGGATAACAGACTAAAATAAAGCTAAAGACAGGTTGAGGCATGTTACCAAAAACTCAGTCAAAGTTGTGAGTGCAGTCAAAACCACGTCTGTGGGAAAGGTTGAAGGAAGTGGGATTATGTAAGCTAGAGAAGAGAATACTTATGATTTGGGGGTAGGGACAGAAAGGAAACAATCTACAAACACATGAAGATATATTATGTAAAAGCAAGATTGGGCTCATCCTTTGACATCAGGAAGACCGCTGTTTGTACTATCTGAAGTGCACTGTACAGTTTTCTAATAGTGAAATCGGTCCAAGATATTACGGCGTGCTTTGGGAAGATCTGAGTTCTTCAAGAAAGGAGGTATGCAAGAAATTAGGTATTCAAGCACCATCAGTTGTAAGAGCTCCCTAATTGAATTGTAATAGTTAAGTGACAGAAGCTCATTTTGAGCATCCCTTTAAACCTGAAGTTCTAATGACCACCGGCCTATGACAGGGGAATGGAGATTCTCAGCTGTCCCCCAAGGAAGGAAAAATATAGACTCTGACAGCCTTTGGGGTGCTTGATTCAAGTTGAGATGTAACATAGCAAGATTTCCCAGAACAACGACGACAAAAGCCCAGCCTGTCTCACTTTGGCAATGTCTTACTCGTATAAATTAGGGATCATGTGTCACCCCTTTTCAGCAGGTTTACACCTCCCTCCTGACTCTGCAGGTTGCAGCCAGCCCTCTGAAAACTTACTGTTCCCCGCATACCACTTGGGAGAAAACTGCGGACCAAGATATAAAAAATGTTCAGACCAGCTGAGCTCTTGCATGGTGCACTGCGATTTGAGCAAAAATGTTCTCTTTCAAGACGGATGACCCTCTTGCCAGCAATTGCTTGGATCAAGTGTTCATTCTGGGCTTGTTACCAGCTCAGAGCATGGAAATCTTGCAGGTAGTTTCTACCCGCCGTCCAATCTGTTGCTTGCCCACCCTCACACCGGCTCACATTTGGTCCTTCCCAAGATAGATGCAACATTATACACACCACTTTATGATCCCTAACACAGCAGGTGCAGTTAGGTACATCCAATACCATATTAATAAGAGTTCTAATGAAGAACCAAAATAACGTACCTGTCACAGAAGTTATATCACCCCCTAGGAAAATTAAAGTGGAAAATCATCCCACACATGGTCTGTTTTATCTTTGTCTCCACTTCGTTCCCTCTGCCTGCCCCAAAGTGTCTCTTTGTTATGTGTGTTAGTTCTTACAGAGCGGTTTCAGCAGGCCTGGGTTTGGTTGCTAACTCACCTGGCCATTTGCTGTGTCACTGGTGGGATGTGCAGTGAGCCAGGAAATAGAAGAGCTGGGTAGGAGTTCCAGCATCCCCTCTGCTTCTCTGTCCAGCAGGAACCTTCATTTTAAGAATCTACCCCAGGACAAACTTAAATGATGCTTCTATGAGGTTAACGGATGCAAATTTACCCAGAATGATCTGCAGTGCTGGCTACTACAGATTCAGAAATAAAGAGCAAGCTCCTGCCTTAAAAATATTGATAGTCTGGTATAGAGGTCAGCAACCTTTTTATGAAAAGGGTTAGATAGTAATGAGTTTAGGCTTCACAGGCCAAAAAGTCTCTGATGCAATTGTTTAACTCTGCTGTTGTAGCTTAAGAGCAGTCCTAGACAATATGTAAACAAATGACCACAACTGTGTTTCAATAAATATTTATAAAAACAGGTGGTGGGCCAGATTTGCCCTTTAAGATGTCATTTGCAGGCCCCTTATCTAGTTGGAGAAACAACCAGGTGATCCTACCATTGCAGTGTTCAAGAGTGAGTGACATGGGGACTTCCCTGGTGGTCCAGTGGTAGAGAATCTGCCTTCCAATGCAGGGGATGCAGGTTCGATCCCTGGTCAGGGAACTAAGATCCTAGTTCCCTGCAGTGCAACTAAACCCATGCACCACAATTACTGAGCTCGCACACCTCAACTAGAGAGGCTGCGTGCCGCAAACTATAGAGCCCATATGCTCTGGAACCCGCACGCCACAACTACAGAGCCCATGCGCCCTGGAGCCTGTGTGCCGCAACTAAGATCCAATGCAGCCAAAAATAAACTAAATAAATAAATAAATCTTTAGGGGAAAAGAAAAAATAGCAAGTGATATGACAAGAGCAAAACAGCAGAAGGTAGTTAGGGAAGGCTTCCTAGAAGAAGTGAGGTTTGAGTCATAAAGTGAACGATTAGGAGCTGTTTGATCACTTGCCTGCCTCTCCTTCCTCTTTCACTACCATCTTCCCAGGTGGACTGCTTATCTGTGATTAGATTCTGTTAGATATATATATTTTTTTAACATCTTTATTGGAGTATAATTGCTTTACAATGGTGTGTTAGTTTCTGCTTTATAACAATGTGAATCAGCTGTACATATACATATATCCCCATACCTCCTCCCTCTTGCGTCTCCCTCCCTCCCACCCTACCTATCCCTCCCTTCTAGGTGGTCACAAAGCACCCAGCTGATCTCCCTGTGCTATGCGGCTGCTTCCCACTAGCTATCT
>NW_020175018.1:3992647-4042465 GCF_003031525.2 Neophocaena asiaeorientalis asiaeorientalis | reverse complement strand
GGTTTTTCAGAACATTTTTTTTTTTTTTAGATTCCATATATATGTGTTAGCATATGGTATTTGTTTTTCTCTTTCTGACTTACTTCACTCTTTTGACGTCTCTGATAGCTGCAACTGCATCTTCGCCATCTCTGTATCTCCAACGTCAAGCTTAGTGCCCATACGTAACCAGGGCTTCATAAATGCTTATTGGATTAAAAGGTATTTAACTTTTACTTGTGTTGACCAGTCTCCCCTCTGCATTTTGGAAGGGGGCATTCCTGCTTCTCTCTGTGCTACAGGCTGGGGAGGACTTTATAACTAGGCAAGGGAGTCCATATAGCTTACTGGCTACTAGTTCATATTCTAAAGACAGACTGCCTTTGGTATCATGCTCTGCCATTCACTAGCTAAGGTGACCTTAGATGTGTCGCTTAACCTTTCTGTGCCTCAGTTTCCTCTTATGTTAGAACAGAATATTGATATGACTTACCCCATGTGATTGTTGCAAGGATTATATGAGTTTATAAGAGTACAGTATTTAGAAGGGTTCCTGGCACAGAGCAACTATTCATTAAATGCTGGCTATTGTTAACATTACAAAGCTAAGCATAGTCTGTTTGTAATAACCTTGCACCTCCATGATGGGAGGGAGAAAGAGGGACTGCCAGTATGTGCTGACATTCATTTGGAAATTCTAACCAACTTCCTGGCTCCAGCCTTATTTGTTTGTTTGTGTTAATCTCTCTGCCCTCAGCTGCTGCACAAGGAGAGGAGTTGATTGGCAGCTTAACTGTTTAAAATCAATATAAGAAGCACTTGGGGATTAAAGCAGTTTAAGCAAGGTACTGGCTGGGGTTGGGAGCTAAAACTGCTCTTGAAGGAAACAAGCAAAGGAAATGAAGGAAGTGGGTCACAAATGAAACGGGGTGAAACTGTGTGAGTGGAGGTGAGACTACAATAGAGCAGCATGACTTCTTCATCAGAAAGAGATCTTTCTTTTTTATAAAAAATAGAATAAAATAGAATCCAAAGCGCTAATCCCAAAATTGCCCCGCCTAGTACTGATTGTTCTGCTGCTTTAAATACACCTGTCTCTGCCCTCTGCTCCCTGCCGCCGTACTCCCCCACCCCCCACACGTGTACTCACTTTCCCCTTTTCTTTTTTTTTAAATGTCACCCTTTTTTTGTTCTTTTTATTTACTGTTATTTATTTTTGGCTTCATTGGGTCTTCGTTGCTGCGCGCAGACTTTCTCTAGTTGCGGCGAGCGGGGGCTATTCTTTGTTACGGTGTACAGGCTTCTCATTGCGGTGGCTTCTCTTGTGGAGCACGGGCTCTAGGCACGCTGGCTTCAGTAGTTGTGGCACGTGGGCTCAGTAGTTGTGGCTCGCGGGCTCTAGAGCACAGGCTCAGTAGTTGTGGTGCATGGGTTTAGGTGCTCCGCGGCATGTGGGATCTTCCCGGACCAGAGCTCAAACCCGTGTCGCCTGCATTGGCAGGCAGATTCTTAACCACTGTGCCACTAGGGGAAGCCCACTTTCCCCTTTGCTAACCTCTGCAGGAACTTCCTTGCCACGTAGAGATGGAGAGATTACATGTCAGCTTTGTTGCTGAGACCGCAGAAGACCAAATCCCACTGGAACTGAGTCACAGAGACTAGGTGCAAGAGTGTCATGTGGACATCACCCCAACAATCTTGTCTACACCAATCAGACATTTGGTGCAGTTAACGCAGTCTGTTCTCACATAGTAGGGGCTCCATTGAGGGGAGCTAAAACTGCATTCAATCTTCAGCAAGTCCACAGTATTCTGAAGTAGGTAAGAGAGCCCCTCTGTGCCCCTCTCCTGCTTGTGTCAGACATGCACTGGAACCTCCATCTCTTGCTCATTCTCCTTTATTCCTTTTATCCTACTTGGTTTGTACACTAGGCGTTAAGCTTTTATGGATTTGACAGTACTTAATGCATCTTCCTTGCCACAACTGTTTCAATATGGACCCTAAGATCTCCTATGCTATTTCCACCACAAACTGGTCCCCTACTGGGTTAACCTCAGCCCTAATAAGGAATTACATGTGCATAGTTTACAAGGGTGTTTCCATACTTTTGACTCTAAATTTCTCATATAATGTTGGTGATTTTCATGCTCAGAGAGCCAGAAAAATCAGACACCTATGCTGTTGGGGTATCCAAAGATCTTGGAAGGCCTGGAACCCACATCAGAGAAGACCAGTCTTACAGGAAAGCGTCTAACTACATGTGGAACATTTAAGCAGGCTGTGATTAGTACTGTGGGCTTTATTCCTACACACTTTGGGGTCTTGTCTTCAAGACGCAATCTACACCTCCCCCCTTTGAAAGAGAAAAGGGAGCTTTCTTAACATAAGAATACTAATATATGTCACTGGAATAATAGAATAGAAAGTCACTGTTTGGTAACATCAAGAAATAATTGATTCATGGAGAGTCAATAACAGAAGTTTAAGCCATTGGTTAAAAGTGTCTTGAAAAAAAGGGCATTTATGAGATTTCAAACCATGATCTCACAGGTCACTTGAGATTCTTAATAATGGAGACACCTGGGGACTAACACCTTAACCAACTGACCAAATTTAGCAACACCAATAATAGGATAAACGTGCATTATGTGCCCCCTGATGTTATTCAAAGCCAATTGCACAATAGCTTCCCCAAAATGTTTAACTAGAATTCAGTCATGAAGAATCAGAAAAATCCAAAATTTGGGGCAATTGTGCAAGACAACTAGCATGAAATTCTCTAAAAAATTGCCCATGAATAAAAGTAAACAAACAAACATAGATGAATAAAGGAGAGGAGGGTGTATATTAAAGACAGTAAGAAAACATAAAAAAACAAATGCAATGAGAGACCTTTAGTTGGATCTTGGATTTTTGAAAGAGCTATAAAAGTATATTTGGGGAGAACTTGTGTAATTTGAAGACTACATGTTAGGCAATTACCATATTAGTGTTAAATTTCTTGGGTGTGATAATAGTAGTATAGTTCTGTAAGATAAGGTCCTTGTGTTCTACAGGTAGATATAGTCTAAAGTATTTAGGGTTGAAATATTATGATGCCTACAAGTTACATTCAAAAGATTTTGGGAAAAAAATCCACTGTGTGTTTGTGTGTGTGTGTGTGTGTTCATCATCCTCAACAAATACTCTGTACCCATAAAATGTGTGTGTGCGCACATATATATGCGGATAAAGCAAATGTGGCAAAATGCTAGCAATTGTGAATCTAAATGAAGAATACATATGCGTTCATTATAATATCCTTTCAGATTCTCTAGGGGTTGGACTTTTTTTTTTCAAATAAAAATTGGGGAAGATGGAAAGATTCCCTAATAAAAATTAGAGAAGATTTTCATTTGCCTTCTGAAAATCCTCTTTAAATGTTCCATTTCACAAAACAAGCAAGGTCTCTTGACTGCCCTGCTTCTGCGGTTGTTGCTGTTATCTTGCCCTTTAATTAAATCTGGCAGACAGGCAAGCATGTTTGAGCTGGAGGTAAACCAAGGCCAAGTGGAATCAGGGCAGGGTGTTCTCCCTCTTGAGAGCTGGAGTCTCAGCACAAAGCCTGAGGCAAAGCAGAGAGAAAATCAATAGTCCTCAGCTAAACTCATTTTCAAATGTGAATGTTGCTTGCTTGCGATTAGCGAGAGAGAAAACACAGTGAAGAGTTTTTCTCTTGAGTTGTTTTTGTCATTGTGTTCATGGTTGTTGTCTGATGGTCTTTGCCTACCAGTCCAACTCACTATTTTAATATCATCTTTAGATCTAGATAATGATTTATTCTGAATAATGACAGTTAACCACACTTGGGGTGTCTCCTATAGGCTTGTTTACTGGGCAGTTTTTGAGATCCTACTATGCACATAGAAGTGTGGTAGGCTTATGGCAGTTGAGCGAAAGAAACGTTTATCAAATCATGTCACAAATACACACTGACATGTGTTGAGTGGTAAGGATGATCTGGCTGGAGGACTGACCTTGTCAGGATAGAGACAGAGAAGGTATTGGTGAGTAAGCGATAGTGAGCTGAGATATTCAAAGTGATAAGGATTAGCTGGGCGAAGTGTGTGTATGCACATCTGTGTTGGGTATATGCTCAGTTGTGTGTGGGGTGTGAAGATGAGTGTAATTGGGAAGTGAAAAGAGTATTCTAGGCCAAGGACAGAGTGTAGGCACAAAACCGTGAGGAGGGAGTATGGAGGGTGTTGCTGCCTTCACAGTTTCACTGTAGTAAAGGAGAGAACCATGGAAACCAGCAGATTACAGCTGTGTATGCTCTATGGTGGTGGCATTCTAGTGTCACTGAGATCAGGAAGGCTGAATTTCCCCAGAAATATCTCCATTACCACATGTCAGAACTTTCAAATCTATCACTAGCCTACACAATCTTTGCCTTCTTCTTACACTTTATTTTAGAGTGCAAAGGATAAGTCCTTTATTCATTGATTTTTTTTTTCTAACAAATATTTATGGAGAGCCTATGATGTGCCAGGCATGATTCTAGCAGCTGAGGTTCCTGTGTTGAACTCGACAGAAACAGTTTCTCCTTTCATGGAACTTATAGTAAATCATCCCTCCTCTATAAAATCATGACTGCCTGGACATGCTTCTAGAATCTTGCCTCCCTAGGGTAAATTGCTCTACTATTTACTTCTATTGGCTGCTTTGAATATAAAGTGGATGAGCTGGGAACAGTCTTTTCAATAAGTGGTGCTGGGAAAACTAAATAACCACATGCAAAAGAATGAAGCTGGATTTCTATCTTACATCATATACAAAAATTAACTCGAAATGGATCAAAGACTTAACCTTAAGAGCTAAAACTGTAAAACTCTTAGAAGAAAATTTTGGGGAAAATCTTCATGACATTAGATTTGACAATGACTCTGTGCATATGACACCAAAAGCACAGGCAACAAAAGAAAAAAATAAATTAGATGTCATCAAAATTAAGAACTTTTGTACATCAAAGGATATCATCAAAAAAGTGAAAAAACAACCTCCTGAATGGAAGAAAATATTTGCAAATCATATGCTTGTTAAGAGATTAATATCCAGGATATATAAATAATCCTAAAACTCAAAAGCAAAGAACCAAACAACCCAGTTCAAAAATGAGCAAAGGACTTAAACATTTCTCCAAAGAAGATATACAAATGACCAGTAAGCACATGAAAAGATGCTCAACATCATTAGTCACTGGGGAAATGTGAATGGAAACAAGATACCACTTAACACATAATAGGATGACTATAATAATAAAAATGGAAAATAATAAGTGTTGACAAGGATATGGGGAAATTCAACCCCCATGCATGAGTGGTGGGAATGTAAAATGCTGCCACTGTGGAAAGCAGTTTGGCAGTTTCTGAAAAGATTAAACATAGAACTGCCATGCGACCCAGCAATTCCACTCATAGGCATATACCCAAAAGAATTAAAAGCAGAGACTCAAACACATATTTGTACATCAGTGTTCATTGCAGTATTATTCACAATAACCAGAAGGTGGAAATAGTCCTAGTTCCCATCAACAGGTTAATGGATAAATAAAATGTGGTGTATACATACAATGGAATAATACTCAATAGAAAAAAATACTAAAGTTTTGATAAGTATTAAAACATAGACGTCCCTTCAAAACAGTATGCTTAGTGAAATAAGCCAGATATAGATAGACAAATTTTGTATGATTCCACTTACATGAACTACCTATAATAAGCAAATTCACAGAGACAGATAGTAGAATAGAGGTCACCAGGGGCTAGGGGAAGAGGGGAAGGACTAGTTATAATTTTATGGGTACAGAGTATTTGTTGAGGATGATGAAAAAGTTTGGGGTATAGAAAATGGTGATGGTTAGCCAACATTATGAATGTATTTAATGCCACTGAATTGTACACCTATGAATGATTAAAATAATAAAATTTTTATGTATATATTAACACAATAGAAAAATGAGAAAAGAAAAGTTAAGAGGGATTTTGAGTTGCCTGGGTAAACCCAAGAAAAAAAGATAAAGAAAACTAATATCAGGTGAGGGGAAGAGAGATTGTGCACATAGGCAGGGGATGTTGCTGATGGGGTAGATCTTGGGACAGAGGGGTGACTAAGGGTACTTAAGTCTGAGGGAGAGATAACCAATGAGCAAATTTAGGTGGTATAATGGCCAAGGGGCTTCAATGATCTGGAATGTTTAAATTTGCATAGAATTTATATTTTGGTTTGAAGGAGATGGATAAGTAACACCTCTCTTTTCCCCATTGGGACAAAAACATTAGACAGAGAGAAATGAAAATAATTAAGAAGACTATGAACCCCCCGAATTAAAACATTTCATTCTGTCACTTTTCCATTTTAGGTTGCCAATGCTGTGATTTAAGTTCCACCAGGACCTCGAATCTCTTTGAGAGTGGTTTATTTTGTACTTCAAGGAAAAATGTCTGAATCCCATAATTTAATGACAGAGAAAAAGGAAAACCTTCAAAAGGTAAGATGGGAATGAGAGAAATAATTTAAACGCAAGGAGTAAGGAGAAGATGTGATAAGGGAAAAGGAAGAACTCCGTGAATACAGCAGGAAGCTGGTATTCTAGGAATCAGCCGAGATACACTTGATTCTTTGTATAAGGCAGTGAGTGGATGTGTTAGAAGACACATGACACATGAAAGGAAAGATTGCTCCTTTAGGAAAATATTTTTATTTTCAACTTAAAATGTCTTGGTGCAAAATGAAGAAAATGCTTGGTATGGCTTCTTGTCTTGTTACTGGAGTAGGTTAATTTTTTTTCTTTTCTGGAAGCAGTGAAGACTATGCCCTCCTTTTCCATCTTAGAAGAGGTGAGCAGGTATGTGTGACCATCCCTGTTATCCTCAGCAGACCACACTCCCACACTACTTCTCCTGGGGGTGAGAACCTGCCTGTCTCACTTATTCTCAGCATGTGTGACGATAGTAATATACAGTGACAAGTTTTCCTTTTGCATGTGGGGCTCTGTAAGTGGGGCTTCCTCTCTTCTCTAGGAAAAATATTTAAAAGTAAGTTAAGTTTCTCCTATTTACTGATAGGAATATAGCAAGGTAATAAGCGTGAAACATTTATCATGCCATGATGTAAGATAAAAAGACTACAGAATATCTCAACATTTATTGTTTACTTTTATGGTAACTTACATACATTTTCCCTTGAGAGTTGAAGGACTCACACCTTGTGTTCTATGGTCTCCAGGTAACAACGTTTCAAGTGCATTCTTGTCCCCAGATAAAGGAATGGTTATAATCATGACAATGGCCAAAATGCCTTGGTTTTCAGGGAAAGATTTTCTAAGTCTCTGATACATTTTACTTTTTCTTACTAATTGGGAAAAAAAACGGTGAATGCTGTAATGCTGTACTCTTCAAAGTACAGAAATCCTTGCATTTGGCCAGAATCCATGGTAAATTAAAGAGAGAAGCTAGTGTTTCCTAGGAGCATATGGCCGCTAAAATAATAACAATTCATACATGTATATGTGTGTGTATATGTGTACACACGTGTGAGTGTGTGTGTAGTGCTAGGTTCATGTGTTTTCAACTTTATGCAAGATGACCTACAGATGATGTGAGTTCTAATTCACCTCAGAATGTTGTGTACAAGAATGACACTCTTAACCTGTAAAAAATTTGGCATAAACATTGTAGATTCTTTCTGAAGTACACCATTTACTCTCAGCCAATAAAGAAGAGCTAACAATTAGATATCCCAGAACCTTGAAGGCAGTGACCCTCCCAAGAACATTGACAGGCATATATGTCACTTTATTTACATGGATATACAGTTTTTCAACCCAATATTAGAGTCGTCTCATATTTTTTCACCATTTTAAGAACGGTCATCTATTGTATCCACTCTTCCTTAGAACAGAACAAGATAGTTTTACAGAAGCTGCAATGAACAGGTCTCTAGGACTCTGAGCTGAGCTGGGAAAATAGAGCCCTGTGGCCCAGCAGCTCACACTCAGGAAGTGTGGCTGGCAGCTTGGGATAGTCATAAATTTAACACAATTGCTTGGAAGAACAAAAGGAAAATGATAACTTCTGGGAATTGTGTCTGGACAATGTTACTTCCCAGGCAGCTCTTACTCTTTATACCCAATAGAGATGTTAGAAATAAAATCATAGCCAAGATACAAAGGCACAGTTTTCATCTAGTTCTCTCTTATTAACTCCTTATTACCAATTTTTCTTCCTGTATGGACTTACCAGTTGTATAGCATGACTCATTTTGAAACACTGCTTTCTGTTTTTCTAAGCCTATAAAATAGTTTTATTATCCCTGTGGTTATTTCTTCCAATTCACAGTTTCAGTACTTTGGGCACTGATGTCTTATTGGAGAGTCTAACTCATTAGATGGTAGGCAAACATTGTCAGGTTCATGCATTATGAGCCATGGCTACACACTTCCATGATCAACCCACCTCCCACCAACCATGACCTCTAGAGTAGAGTTGGTTGTTTCCCCCAGGCTGAATGTCTACATGGTGTCTTATTTCAGTTTAACACAGCTCTCTGTTGCATGGAATTTTTAATACTTGGATGGCTTCAGAGCAATTTGGGGATGTTTTATCTACCCCAAAGCCATTTATGTCTCTGGAGAGACTTAAAATGGTCTGTCCTTCTACCTCATATCCTTTACAGTTCTACTCCCAGAAGGCCTCAGAAGGTTGTGCCCTTTTCTCTGTGGGATTCCAATTATAACAGACAGGTTAATTACCCCAAACCGAGGTATAGAAAATAGTATCTAAGAGGCTTCCACCACTCAAGAGTGCTGGTGAGCTCTTACTGAATATTCTTTTGTGTTAATAGAGATACTCACTTTAAGTGTATATGTCACTAGTTATACTTCAGGATACGTTTTAAAAATTGTGCTCACACATCAAGCCGCTAAAGTTTGTCGTGTGTCATGTTTGACACAGTAATTATCGTCAGCACAATGACAACCCACTGATTATCTTCTCCATTTAATAAACTAGAACAATATGATTTTGTGGTTAGATTTTCAGTGTTTACCTATATCCAGTTCCACTCTCTTTCAGGCACAGGATAATAATTACATTTCCCTACTGCCTTGTAGTCTGATAGGACAATGTGTCTAGTACTAGACAATGGGCTCTGAGAGGAGGTGATGTGTATCATCTCTGAGATGAAATATTTAATTTCCACTCTAAGACCTTTTTGCACTTCCCTTTACCTGCCACATTGACCATGGAGGCCATGTGTTCCAGATGGCACAGCTGTAGGATGACAAAACCTCCATCAGCCTCTATCACTGAGTCACCAGGTAGATGATAGTTGGTCTTAGTGAAAAATAGAGTGACCTTCAAGATGGCAGAGGAGTAAGAAGTGGAGATCACCTTCCTCCCCATAAATACATCAAAAATTTATCTACATGAAGAAAAACTCCTACAGAGCACCTACTGAACGCTAGCAGAAGACCCCAGGCTTCCCAAAAGGCAAGAAAATCCCCATGTACCTGAGTAGGGCAAAAGAAAAACAAAAAACGGGGACAAAAGAATAGGGACGGGACCTGTACCTCTGGGAGGGAGCTGTGAAGGAGGAAAAGTTTCCACACACTAGGAAGCCTCTTCACTGGTGGGGATGGGGAGTGGGCAGGCGGGGGAAGCTTCGGAGCCGCGGAGGAGAGCACAGCCACAGGGGTGCAGAGGGCAAAGCGGAGAGATTCCCGCCCAGAGGATCGGTGCCGACCAGCACTCACCAGCCTGAGAGGCTTGTCTGCTCACCCGCCGGGATGCATTGGGGCTGGGGGCTGAGGCTCTGGCTTTGGAGGTCGTATCCCAAGGATAGGACTGGGGTTGGCTGCATGAAGACAGCCTGAAGGGGGCTAGTGTGCCACAGCTAGCTGGGAGGGAGTCCAGGAAAAGGTCTGGACCTGCCGGAGAGGAAAGAAACCTTTGTTTCTGGGTGTGCGAGGAGAGGGGATTCCTTTCCAGTGTGCCCACAGAAGGCAGAACACTGCCTAAGTGAGCTCCAGAGGTAGGCACAAGACGTGGTTATCAGCTCAGACCACAGAGATTGACATGAACCGCTAACCTGCTCCCACTGCCACCAAGAATCCAGTGTGCAGGCACAGGTCACTATCCACAGCTCCACTGGAGCCTGTGCAGCCTGCCACTGCCAGGTTCCCGAGCTCCAGGGACAGCTTCCCCAGGAGAACACACAGCACGGGTGTTACAATGTCACGCCAGCCTCTGCCGCCTCAGGCTCGCCCTGCATTCCAATTATGACTACGTACCCCTCGCTCCCCCCGGCCTGAATGAGGAAAAGAGCCCTAATCAGCCGCTGCTTTAACCCCGTCCTGTCTGGGTGGGGAACAGACTTCTGAAGGCAGCCTAACACTCAGGGGTGGGGCCAAAACCAAAGCTGAACCCCAGGACTGTGCAAACAAAGAAGAGAAAGGGAAATTTTTCTATGCAGCCTCAGGAGCAGTGGATTAAATCCCCACAATCAACTCGATAAACCCTGCATCTGTGGAATACCTGAATAGACAACAAATTTTATCAAAATTGAGGTGGTGGACTTTTGGAGCAACTGTGGACTTGGAGTTTGCTTTCTGCATCTAATTTCTTTCTGATTTTACATTTATCTTAGTTTAGTATTTGGTGCTTATTATCATTGGTGGATTTGTTTCTCGTTTGGTTGCTCTCTTCGTTTTATTTTTAATATATATATATATTTTTTTTTGTGCAAACAAAGAAGAGAAAGGGAAATTTTTCTATGCAGCCTCAGGAGCAGTGGATTAAATCCCCACAATCAACTCGATAAACCCTGCATCTGTGGAATACCTGAATACACAACAAATTTTATCAAAATTGAGGTGGTGGACTTGGAGTTTGCTTTCTGCATCTAATTTCTTTCTGATTTTACATTTATCTTAGTTTAGTATTTGGTGCTTATTATCATTGGTGGATTTGTTTCTCGTTTGGTTGCTCTCTTCGTTTTATTTTTAATATATATATATATTTTTTTTCCCTTTTCTCTTTTTGTGAGTGTATATGTGTATGCTTATTTGTGTGATTTTGTCTGTATACGTTGGCTTTTACCATTTGTCCTAGGGTTCTGTCTGTTTGTTTTTTTGTTTTCTGTTTGTTTGTTTTTGTTTTCTCTCTTCCTTTTCTTCTGAGCCACGTGGCTGACAGGGTCCTGGTGTTCCAGCCAGGTGTCAGGACTGAGCCTCCAAGGTAGGAGGGGCAAGTCCAAGACATTTGACCACCACAGACCTCCCAGTCCCACATAATATCAATTGGCGAGAGCTCTTCCAGAGATCTTCGTCTCAGCACTAAGACCCAGCTCCACCTAATGGTCAGCAAGCTCCAGTGCTGGATGCCCCATGCCAAACAACTGGGAAGACATGAACACAACACAACCCATTAGCAGAGAGGCTGCCTAAAGTCTTACTAAGTTCACAGACACTCCAAAACACACCACCAGATATGGCCCTGCCCACCAGAAGGACAAGATACAGCCCCACTCACCAGAACACAGGCACCAGTCCCCCCACTAGGAAACCTGCACAACCCATTAAACCAACCTCACCCACTGGGGGCAGACACCAAAAATAATAGGAACGACGAACCTGCAGCCTGAAAAAAGGAGACCCCAAACACAGTAAGTTAGGCAAAATGAGAAAACAGAGAAATATGCAACAGATGAATGAGCAAGGTAAAAACTGCCCAGACCAAACAAATGAAGGTGAAATAGGCAGTCAACCTGAAAAAGAATTCAGAGTAATGATAGTAAAGATGATCTGAAATCTGGGAAATAGAATGGAGAAAATACAAGAAACATTTAACAAGGACCTAGAAGAACTAAAGAGCAAACAAACAACGATGAACAACACAATAAATGAAATTTAGTAATCAATAGCAGAATAACTGAGGCTGAAGAACGGATAAGTGACCTGGAAGATAAAATAGTGGAAATAACTACTGCAGAGCAGAATAAAGAAAAAATAATGAAAAGAATTGTGGACAGTCTCAGAGACTTCTGAGACAACATTAAATGCACCAACATTTGAATTATAGGGGTCCCAGAAGAAGAGAAAAAGAAAGGTTCTGAGAAAATATGTGAAGAGATTATAGTTCAAAACGTCCTTAACATGGGAAAGGAAATAGACAATCAAGTCCAGGAAGCACAGAGAGTCCCATACAGGATAAATCCAAGGAGAAACATGCCAAGACACATATTAATCAAACTATCAAAAATTAAATTCAAAGAAAAAATATTAAAAGCAGCAAGGGAAAAGCAACAAATAACATACAAAGGAAACCCCATAAGGTTAACAGCTGATCTTTCAGCAGAAATTCTGCAAGCTAGAAGGGACTGGCAGGACATATTTAAAATGATGAAAGAGAAAAAAACTAAGATTACTCTACCCAGCAACGATCTCATTCAGATTCGATGGGGAAATTAAAACCTTTACAGACAAGAAAAAGTTAAGAGAATTCAGCACCACCAAACCAGCCTTACAACAAATGCTAAAGGAACTTCTCTAGGCAGAAAACACAAGAGAAGGAAAAGAACTACAATAACAAACCCAAAGCAATTAAGAAAATGGTAGTAAGAACATACATATCGATAATTACCTTAAATGTAAATGCATTAAATGTTCCAACCAAAAGACACAGACTGGCTGAATGGATACAAAAACAAGACTTGTATATGTGCTGTCTACAAGAGACCCACTTCAGACCTAGGGATACATACAGACTGAAAGTGAGGGGATGGAAAAAGATATTCCATACATATGGCAATCAAAAGAAACCTGGAGTAGCAATACTCATATCAGATAAAATAGACTTTAAAATAAAGAATGTTACAAGAGACAAAGAAGAACATAACATAATGATCAAGGGATCAATCCAAGAAGAAGTTATAAAAATTGAAAATATTTAGGCACCCAACATAGGAGCACCTCAATACATAAGGCAAACGCTAACAGCCACAAAAGGGGAATCAACAGTAATACAATCATAGTAGGGGACTTTAACACCCCACTTTCACCAATGGACAGATCAACAAAAATGAAAATAAATAAAGAAACACAAACTTTAAATGATACATTAAACAAGATGGACTTAATTGATATTTATAGGACATTCCATCCAAAAACAACAGAATACTCTTTCTTCTCAAGTGCTCATGGAACATTCTCCAGGATAGATCATAACTGGGGTCACAATCAAGCCACAGTAAATTTAAGAAAATTGAAATCGTATCAAGTATCTTTTCCAACCACAATGCTATGAGACTAGGTATCAATTACAGGAAAAAATTACAGGAAAAAAGCTGTAAAAAATACAAACACATGGAGGCTAAACAATAAAATGCTAAATAACCAAGAAATCACTGAAGAAATCAAAGATATCAGAAAATACCTAGAAACACATGACAATGAAAACACGATGGCTCAAAACCTATGGGATGTAGCAAAAGCAGTTTTAAGAGGGAAGTTTATAGCAATACAATCCTACGTCAAGAAACAAGAAACATCTCAAATAACCTAATTTTATGCCTGAAGCAAATAGAAAAAGAAGAACAAAACCCCCAAAGTTAGCAGAAGGAAAGAAATCATAAAGATCAGATCACAAATAAATGAAAAAGAAATGAAGGAAACAGTAGAAAAGATCAATAAAACTAAAAGCTCGTTCTTTGAGAAGATAAAATTGATAAACCAGTAGCCAGACTCATTAAGCAAAGAGAGAAGATTCCAATCAACAGAATTAGAAATGAAAAAGCAGAAGTAACAACTGACACTGAAGAAATCCAGAGGATCATGAGAGACTACTACAAGCAACTTTATGCTAATAAAAAGGACAACCTGGAAGAAATGGAAACATTCTTAGAAACGTACAAACTTCCAAGACTGAACTAGGAAAATATGAACAAACCAATCACAAGCACTGAAATTAAAACTGTGATTAAAAATCTTCCAACAAACAAAAGCCCAGGGCCAGATGGATTCACAGGTGAATTCTATCAAGGATTTAGAGAAGAGCTAACACCTATTCTTTCTCAAACTCTTCCAAAATATAGCAGAGGGAGGAAAACTCCCAAACTTGTTCTACGAGGCAACCATCACCCTGATACCAAAACCAGACAAAGATGTCACAAAAAAAGAAAACTAGGGACCAACATCTCTGATGAATATAGATGCAAAAATCCTCAACAAAATACTAGCAAACAGAATCCAACAACACTTTAAAAGGATCATACACCATGATCAAGTGGGGTTTATCCCAGGAATGCAAGGATTCGGCAATATACGCAAATCAATCAATGTGATACCCCATATTAACAAACTGAAGGATAAAAACCATATGATCATCTCAATAGATGCAGAAAAATCTTTCAACAGAATTTAACACCCATTTATGATAAAAACTCCCCAAAAAGTGGGCAGAGAGGAAACCTACCTCAACATAATAAAGGCCATATATAACAAACCCACAGCCAACACCGTTCTCAATGGTGAAAAACTGAAACCGTTTCCTCTAAGATCAAGAACAAGACAAGGTTGCCAACTCTCACCGCTATTATTCAGCATAATTTTGGAAGTTTTAGCCACAGCAATCAGAGAAGAAAAAGAAATAAAAGGAATCCAAATAGGAAAAGAAGTAAAACTGTCACTGTTTGCAGATGACATGATGCTATACATAGAGAATTCTAAAGATGCTACCAGAAAACTACTAGAGCTAATCAATGAATTTGGTAAAGTAGCAGGGTACAAAATTAATGCACAGAAATCTCTTGCATTCCTATACACTAATGATGAAAAATCTGAAAGAGAAATTAAGGAAACAATCCCATATACCATTGCAACCTAGGAATAAACCTTCCTAAGGAGACAAAAAAACTGTATGTAGAAAAGTATAAAACACTGTTGAAAGAATTTAAAGACAATACAAACACATAGAAAGATAAGCCATGTTCTTGGTATATCTCTATACCAAGACTGGATTGGAAGAATCAACATCGTGAAAATGACCATACTACCCAAAGCAATCTACAGATTCATTGCAATCCCTATCAGACTACCAGTGGCATTTTTCACAGAACTAGAACAAAAAATTTCACAATTTGTATGGAAATACAAAAGACCCCGAATAGCCAAAGCAATCTTGAGAAAGAAGAACGGAGCTGGAGGAATCAGGCTCCCTGACTTCAGACTATACTACGAAGCTACAGTAATCAAGACAGTAAGGTACTGGCACAAAAACAGAAAGATAGATCAGTGGAACAGGATAGAAAGCCCAGAGATAAATCCACGCACCTGTGGTCAACTAATCTATGACAAAGGAGGAGAAAAGACAGCCTCTTCAAGAAGTGATGCTGCGAAAACTGGACAGCTACATGTAAAAGAATGAAATTAGAACACTTCCCAACACCATACACAGAAATAAACTCAAAATGGATTAAAGACCTAAATGTAAGGCCAGACACTATAAAAATCTTAGAGGAAAACACTGGCAGAACACTCTATGACATAAATCACAGCAAGATCCTTTTTGACCCACTTCCTAGAGAAATGGAAATAAAGAGAAAAATAAACAAGTGGGACCTAATGAAACTTAAAAGCTTTTGCACAGCAAAGGAAAACAAGACAAAGACAACCCTCAGAATGTGAGAAAATATTTGCCAATGAAGCAACTGACAAAGGATTAATCTCCAAAATATACAAGCAGCTTAGGCAGCTCAATATCAAAAACTCAAACAACCCAATCCAAAAATGGGCAGAAGACCTAAATAGACATTTCTCCAAAGAAGATATACAGATTTCCAACAGACACGTGAAAGAATGCTCAACATCACTAATCATTAGAGAAATGCAAATCAAAACTACAATGAGGTATCACCTCACACTGGTCGGAATGGCCATCATCAAAAAATCTACAAACAATAAATGCTGGAGAGGGTATGGAGAAAAGGGAACCCTCTTGCACTATTGGTGGGAATGTAAATTGATTACAGCCACTATGGAGAACAGTATAGAGGTTCCTTAGAAAACTAAAAATAGAACTACCATACAACCCAGCAATCCCACTACTGGGCATATACCCTGAGAAAACCATAATTCAAAGTGACTCATGTACCACAATGTTCATTGCAGCACTATCTACACTAGCCAGGACAGGGAAGCAACCTAAGTTTCCATCAACTGATGAATGGATGAAGAGGATGTGGCAAATATACACAGTGGAATATTACTCAGCCATTAAAGGAAACAAAATTGAGTTATTTGTAGTGAGGTGGTTGGACCTAGTTTCTGTCATATGGAGTGAAGTAAGTCAGAAAGAGAAAAACAAATATCATATGCAAGCGCACATATATGGAATCTTATAAAAAATAAAATGATTCTGATGAACCTAGGGGCAGGACTGGAATAAAGACGCAGAGGTAGAGAATGGACTTGAGGACATGGTGAGGGAAAGGGTAAACTGGAATGAAGTGAAAGAGTAGTATTGACATATATGCACTACCAAATATAAAATAGCTAGTGGGAAGCAGCTGCCTAGCACAGGGAGATAGGCTCCGTACTTGTGACCACCTAGAGGGGTGGGATAGGGAGGGTGGGAGGGAGGCGCAAGAGGGAGGTGTTATGGAGATATATGTATACATATAACTGATTCACTTTGTTGTACAGCAGAATCTAACACAATGTTGTAAAGCAATTATACTCCAATAAAAATGTTTAAAACAATACCTGAGTTTTTCTAAACCACTGAGATTTTTCAAAAAAAAATTTTATTGAAGTATAGTTGATTTACAATGTTGTGTTAATTCCTGCTGTATAGCAAAGTGATTCAGTTACACATGTACTTTCTTTTTTCATATTTTTCCATTATGGTTTATTACAGGATATTGAATATAATTCCCTGTGTTATATAGTAGGACTTTGTTGTTTATCCATTCTATATACAATAGTTTGCATCTGCTAACCCCAAACTTCAAATCCATCCCTCCCCTACCCTCTCTCCCCCTTGGCAGCCACAAGACTGTTCTCTATGTCTGTGAGTTTGTTTCTGTTTCATAGATAAGTTCATTTGTGTTGTATTTTAGATTCCACACAAGTGATATCATATGGTATTTGTCTTTCTCTTTCTGACTTATTTCACTTAATATGATAATCTCTAGGTCCATCCATGTTGCTGCAAATGCATGATTTCATTCTTTTTTATGGCTGAGTAGCATTCCATTGTATATATGTACCACATCTTCTTTATCCATTCATCTGTTGATGGACAATTGGGGTTCTTCCATGTCTTGGCTATTGTGAATAGTGCTGCTGTGAACATAGGTGTGCATGTATCTCTTTGAATTATAGTTTTCTTCAGATAAGTGCCCTGGAGTGGGATTGCTGGATCATGGGGCAACTCTATTTTTAGTTTTTGGAGGAGGCTTCACACTGTTTTCCATAGTGGCTGCACCGATTTACATTCCCATCAACAGTGTAGAAATGTTCCCTTTTGAGAATTTTTAAATCACTGCATCATAATCTAGACTTTCCTTACCAATAAAGATTTCTTTCATTATTGAGCACAAAGTCATATGACCCTAGTTCCACGTACAGTTACTGCTCAAGGTAGGACAGGTGTCATTAAGATTTAGAGATATCTGTATACATACCACCCAGTTTGTCACAAATAGCTACATGAGATTCTACCAGAGATGTCATAAATTACGTTGCTTCCTACAGCCCAAGTTCCATGCATGCATGGAGCTAGAGCAATTCAGGTGAAGTGAAGGTCACCTTGAACAGTAGTAATATTCATCAGAAGTTGCAAGTTTATAGGGATTATAGTAGCCATATATTACTGTGATGGTGTTACATAAAATCTTGGTGGTTTTACAGCAAAATCATGTATGATCCTGACTCTTTGACTCACTAGTTTATGGATTGCCTGCAAAGAGGATGGTAGGTACTCTGCCACAGGTTGTGTGTCATTCGTGTCACAGGTGTTTCATTCTGGGCCTCAGGCTACCCATGGCATGGTCTTCTCATGGTGGGTGGCAAAAGCACAAGAGACCAAAACAAATCGAGCAAGCACATTTAAAACCTCTGTTCATGGCGTATCTGTCAATATACTATTGGCCGAAGTAAGCCAGATGGCTAAGCCCAAAGTGTTTGGAGGTGGGGTCCTGGTGGGGATGTATACTCCACCTACTCTACTTAGAGGCATCAAAGCCACTTGACAAAGGGCATAGGTGTATACTTCTATTAAAAGGAAGAAGTATTAAAAAATTAAAAAATAAAAAGTAAAAAAAAGGAAAGAGTAGGCTTCCCTGGTGGCGCAGTGGTTGAGAGTCCGCCTGCCGATGCAGGGGACGTGGGTTCGTGCCCCGGTCCGGGAAGATTCCACATGCAGCGGAGCGGCTAGGCCATGAACCATGGCCGCTGAGCCTGCACGTCCGGAGCCTGTGCCCCGCAACGGGAGAGGCCACAGCAGTGAGAGGCCCGCATACCACAAAAAAAAAAAAAAAAAGGAAGGAGTGAAAAATAGAAAAAGAAAAATGTACATTCTACCAAAGGAATCATACTGGAATAGGAAGAATTAACTAAAGGTCTTTTATTTCAAATGACTGTGAAATCTTACATTATCTTTCCCCATGATATGATTCAGCTATATAGCCAGTATTTCCCTGTCCTGAAATATTTACTCTTATTTATTTATATATTAATATATTTATTTGTTTTTTGGTTATTTATGTATGGAATTCTGTGTCTTGGCCACCTGGTAGTTAATCCTTATCTTGCCTCTTCCTCCTTTGGCAAAAGGCATTTTCCTTTCGCTATATACTTAATTATTTTCAATAAATTGTAAAATTAAAGTTAACTTCTGATTTAATCAGTGAGTTATTACAACATTGCTCCCTTGGATTGTGTAAACAAACATATATATTCAACACAATATGGTTCTTTTTATTTTTCCAATTTATAGTTGTTGCTGACCAATATAGCAACTGAGTAAATAAATTGTCTCTATTTCTACTTCTTTCCATTGTGATTTAACAATGAACAGTTCAAGATTGCATACTTGTTTTTCATCAGAAACATTCCTTGGAGCCTGCCACAGTGAATGGCCATACTAATACTTCCCTCTTTCTTATCCATCCCTTGGTCCTATACATCATGAAGGCATGTGCTTGGACAGACTGTCCATAAAGTGCCTAATGAGAAGATAACACAGGCAGTGATAGAACCATCAGCTCTTCTGCTAAAGTTTCAGCTACTGAGGGTTTGATCTGGGACTTGAAGTGTCCTTTGCATGGTTTTACCCGAGGTGCTGTTTGGGATTGAGAGTTGTAGTGAAAGAAAAGATGGCCCTGTGCTGCTAGAGCCTTGTTGCCTGTAAAAGAAAGACAAAGATGTCTACACTGCAAGGCTGTTGTGATGATTAAGGAAGATGCGCTTCAGAGCTTGGACCAATGCTCTTACTTCTCCTATTGCAGTGTTTTTTTAAACATGGCTGATCATAAGAATCACTGAGCCATTTATTATTAATCATCCAGGGCCCACTCAAGGCATATCGAATCCAAACCATTAGTGGAAGAGCCTAGGGATATGTGTTCTTATAACCAGGAGGAATTAGACTGCTAATATTTAAATAAAGCTAAATAAAGCTTTATTTATTTAGCACAATCTGTGAATCTAGGTAAAAGCTGCCCCTTTCATAGGCACCATCTAGTCTAATTCTCTTGGGCCAATGTACGCGTTTATATTAACTGCTCAGCCTCTGTGTGCATTTGAGTTCAATCTTTTGAGTAGAACATGTAGAGTAGGTGGCAACAGATGAAGCTACAAAGATGCATTGGGGCATTGGCAGGTTTCTTTCCCCAGGGGACCAGTTGATGGAGAAGTCACCTAAGGGTACTGAGCCTGTCTGCTTTTAGCTGCTTAAATAAGCTTTTAGCACCTCCCTCGCTGTGGAGATAGAGGCAGGATGCAGTGACATCCCTGGACAAGTCCACTCCTGCCTAGGAATTTTCAGTCTTCTAAACCTGCTGGGCAGATAGTTCTCTAGACAGAAAGTGGGCATATGGATGGAGTGTGGGCTGTGGATCTGTGGGCTTGACCAAACAGCCTTTTCTTAAAAGGTGAAACTAGTCGGTGATTAGTGGAGTTCTTCTTCTCTATTATTACCTTGGGAACTGTTCTGTGACTTAAATGTTAGCTTTATTTAGTCAGCCAAGGAGACAGTAATGGTTTAATGAAGGGGAAGATCCATGAATTTCTAAGATCACTTTGGCATTTTCTTAACCTAGAGATAAATGCTGGAATACACATCGAGGGAAGAGAAAGAAGGAAAGAGAAAGAATTGGAGACAGAGACAGCTACAAAAAGAGAAAAAATGAACAAATATGTATTGAGTGCCTACTCTGTGCCAGGCACCTCTCCTGGTGGTCAAACTGATGACCATATGGTGGAGAACAGGTTCGACATTATTTTTTCACAGAAGTCAAATATTATAGAAGTTATTTATGTGGATACAAATCACATGAGTGTGAAGGCCCTGGGTCACATCAGTTAAGCCAAGAGTAGATGGAAATCGGGTGAGCCAGTCATGCTCAGCTTAAACACACTTGAAAACTGATTATTATCCTGAGAAATGGGTAAAGGAATATTGACTTAGTTCAGGGCAGTTGGTATAATGGCAAGAGCAGGTGTTTTGGACTCAACAAGTCCACAGTTTGTGCTATGTCACAAACTCTGCAGTAGCTAGCAAGCTTCTCTGAGCCTCAGTTTCCTCTTCCATGAAATAAGAATCATAACTATTTTATTATATCACAGAGTTTGGGTGAGAGATGATAATATTTTCAGACACACAGTAGGCTCTTTATAAATAAGAGATCACTTTCCCTCTTCAGCTGTCTTAGTGACACGGTCTAAGTCATTAACATTCCTGAGTAGTTTTGTCCATGCTGGCGGATAGGAGACAAAATAAATTCAAGTCCCAAACCTCTAAATGAAAGCTAATGAAAAATGTATGTTCTCTCACTCCCTTATTTGGCTGCCTGCAAATGATGTCTCTTGATGTGTGCTGGTTTCTCCGCTACTCCAGGACTTCAGACACTGAACTCTGAGTCTTTATCACATCAGCAGCGCCGAGTAATTCCATACAGAAGCCTGACATTTCCAGTTGAAAAAAATAAATTGATTAAAATTCAAAAGGCGAGTAGTGTTTGGCATTTAAAGGTCAAGGAATCTAGGGAACTATCAACTGTAAGATAATTCAACATTTAACGTGAGTGGGGGTAACCAGGGTGTGTTTCCTTCCCTCATGGCCCTAGCATCTGACTGCTGGGAATATAATTAAGGAAAATTTACAGGCTTAAGATAGGCCATCCATCTTTAGGGGTCCTTAGCAGTTGGGGTTCCAAGAAAGTAAGGAAAGATTGATTTGACTTTCCATGGTTTATGTCTTCACTTTCGTTAGGCAGGAAAGAATCTTTGCTTTCCTTGCATGAGCTCTCTGGAACTGCCTTCTTTGCCTTTTGAGATTCCCAGGATGCTTGCCAACCAGTTAGTCTTTGTTTAAAGAGGGAGAGGGAGCAGATCTCTGGACCATAAGCTCCAGGACTTGACTTATTATGCTCCATGCTTGACTCATTACACTGGTGTGGTGGACATCCCGTTCATCATTATATAGCAAATGACTAGTATACGGCTGGCATGTAGTAAGTAAGTCTGTTATAAATATCTGTTGATTGAATGAATTAAAAGGCCACATTTAGGCTCTTTCAGATACTACTCGATCTTGGGCAAGTTACTCACCTACTCTGGTCCTCAGTTCCCATCTTACTACAATAGGGGCAATTCTCAATTTTTATGTTATTTGTCAATAGCCTGTTAGCTTTATGTTTTCTCCACAAGACAGTGATATTTAGTGCAGGGACTGTTTTCTTAGGTCAACATACCTCCTCATTCCCGACAGGGATCAGCACAGTGCCTCAGAAAGAGTAGTGTTCATTGATTTAAAATGAATTAGAGTCCACACCATATAGCATTAAGAGCACTGACATGGAATACAGGAAGCCCAGGGTCTAAACCCCTATCCTGTCACCAATGTGTGATGAGACCTCTAAGTCTTAATTGGCTCATCTGCCAAATGAGAGATTTATGATAGAAAATCTCCAGGCTCCCAGTGAGTTCTGATATTCTTTGATCCTTATTCCTGTTTTATCAGGACTTTATTCATTAGAGATCATTTACTGAGTCTTAGTAATGACTCAAAATTACAGCAAATAAAAGAGTTTTCTGAAAACATGAGATGACTGTAGGGGATGACATGACTGCTGTCTGCAAATATCTAAAGAGTTTTTATGATGACGCTGCAGATCACTTGTTCTCACTTTACTAAAAGGAACAGGCTTTGGTTACTGCAGGCAAGGATGCAGTTAAACAAATGGAGAGGTTTCTTGATAACTGCAGGGATAAAATGGTGCCTACTTTCAGTCTCCTCTACAGGTGAGAGCTTGAGTCCCTGATGAGTCAATCAATGAATCAACAATGATTTGCTAAGCCTGCTAGCTTCTCATTTTCCTCCTCATGACATTTTACTCAAAGTGTGGATCATGAACCACCTGCATCAAAATCACCTGGAGCTCATGTTTAAAATGTAGATTCTTAGACTCACTCCAACTGAATCTGACTCTCTGGGGCTAATGTCTAGAATCAAATGACATTCCTGTGCATCTTGAAGTTAGGCAAACACTGTTCTTGAGTTTATTAGTCTTAAACAATACTTTCTCCCAACTTGGGGGCTATTAGTATAATAATAACGGCAGATACTATTTGTTGAGCACCAACTGTGTGCCAAACATCTTATTTATATAATTCATAACAGACACACTTGCCGTGTGAAGTAGGTATTATCCCACCTAAGAGATGAATAAAATAGACACTGAGTGACAAAGTGACACAACCAGAAAGTGGCAGGATTAGAGCTTGAACCTAGGTCTCCTTACTCTCATCCCATGACTCCACAGCTGCTTTCCTGACATGCTGGCTTCTAGGAAGGGCATTCTGTGAGACTCATGTTCTGGAGCCATGACCTTGCTTGTGTCTGAAAGAGGAAAAGAGGTAAAGAAGGTCACAGAAATGCAAGCTCAGCCATATTCAGCTTTGTCTGTTAACTCTGAGTTTTCGAAAGGAGACTGAGCAGGAGCTGGGTCTCAACTCCCTGCAAAGATATAGAAGTATGGTTTCTCAGAAAATTCACAGATTTTTTTTTTCTTTTCTTTCATGGAGAATGTGGGACTTTTTGTGTGATCTTACTGTGACGCCTACAGGTTACTCAAAGCAGAATAAGGAGACAACCTCCTTCACAGATCTCAGTCCAAAGGAGGGAATCCAAGGAGCCACTTTCAAATGGTCCCCATTTACATTATTCCTTATAATTACAAAATAAAATCTCCCTTTGGATTCTTAGCTTCTGGAGGTCAGCAGAGGTCATGGAGGACATGTCTCTTTGCGCTTTGGATGAAGAAGTCTAATGGATTATTAATTGGCAGAACTGATGATGTCACAGTGAAATAATCAAATAACCATTATGTCCATTATCAATGATTACCAGACAGGTTGTCAGAAGTGGAAAGCAAATTTGAGACAGGTAATGTGGGCTGATGGTATAGAAATGCAGATGATTTTAGGAAACTCTTCCTTAGTCTTTCCTTAACATCTTCTAGATAGTTGGAATACAAGCTCAGCTCTTCAATGTGTTTCCAGACTAATTCTTTAAAGGTTAAAATGTCACCCAACCAACTCATCTGGAATAGTTTAGGGAAAGCATTACAGAGGCAGAGGAATGGTTAAAATGACCTCACTTCTCACTTAGTTTCATTCATTCAACTCACCTTGATTGTCAGGCTAGGAGAACCTGAGGCTGCAGGAATAACTAAGTAACAGCCTCGTTTGGGAAGAGCTCTTGTAATTCATTTGCTATGTGAGGAAGGAAAAAGGAATAACCCTCCACTGGTGAATTCTCAATGTTAAAAGAGATGGCAAGGCAGGATTATCTCAAGGAAATCAGATAAAATTAACGTCATAAGGAGTAGGCAAAGAGCAAGGCCATGAAATTGCCTAGGTGCCCTTGGGTAAGTCACTTAACCTCTCTGGACCCTGGTTTCCTTATCTCAAATATAAGGGAGTTGGATTACATGATCTCCATTGTCCTTTCTGGCTCTTACAGTCTATGGTTCTACTTCTATTTTTGTAGACTTATAGGCTACTAAACTTAGATGTATGACTTATTGAGAAATACTAAATCTATTAAAATGCATTTCCCCACTGCTCAGAAAGTCTGAAATCCACCTTAAAATCCAAGGCTCCTTAGTGAGAATCTGAACCAAACCTATGAGTTTATCGATGGAGAGACTAAAGTCCAGAAAAGGAAAAGAACTTGCCCAACATCATGTGCAGGTTAGTGGCTGGCACTCTTAGAAGGCAGGCTTCTGGATTCTCATTCAAGAAGGAAGGTGATCCAGGGCACTTTCCACCCCATCCCCTTGCTGCCTATACATTCAGTACTGGGTGTTTTTTTTTAACTTAAATTTAAGTAAACTTTAAAATAAAGACTATTACAAGAGACAAAGAAGGCCACAACATAATGATCAAGGGATCAATCCAAAAAGAAGATATAACAACTGTAAATATTTATGCACCCAACATAGGAACACCTCAATAAATAAGGCAAATGGTAACAGGTATAAAAGGGGAAATAGACAGTAACACAATAATAGTAGGGGACATTAACACCCCACTTTCACCAATGGATGGATCAACCAAAATGAAAATAAATAAGAAAACACAAACTTTAAATGATACATTAAACAAGATGGACTTAATTGATTTTTATAGGACATTCCATCCAAAACCAACAGAATATACTTTCTGTGCTCATGGAACATTTGCCAGGATAGATCATATCTTGAGTCACAAATCAAGCCTTGCTAAGTTTAAGAAAATTGAAATCATATCAAGTATCTTTTCCAACCACAATACTATGAGACTAGATATCAATTTTAGGAAATAAACTGTAAAAACAAAACAAACAAAAAAAAACATGGAGACTAAACAATACACTACTTAATGAACAATGAACTACTTAATGAACAATACACTACTTAATGAACTACTTAATACACTACTTAATGAACAAGAAATCAAAGAGGAAATCAAAAAATATCTAGAAACAAATGACAATGAAAACACGATGACCCAAAACCTATGGGTTGCAGCAAAAGTAGTTCTAAGAGGGAAGTTAATAATGATACAATCCTACCTCAAGAAACAAAAAAAATCTCAAATAAACAACCTAACTTTACACCTAAAGCAATTAGAGAAGAACAAAAGAAACCCAAAGTTAGCAGAAGGAAAGAAATCCTAAAGATCAGATCAGAAATAAATGAAAAAGAAATGAAGGAAACAATAGGAAAATTCAATAAAACTAAAAGTTGGTTCTTTGAGAAGATAAACAAAATTGATAAACCATTAGCCAGACTCATCAAGATAATAAGGGAGAAAACTCAAATCACTAGACTTAGAAATGAAAAAGGAGAAGTAACAACTGACACTGCAGAAATACAAAGAATCATGAGAAATTACTACAAGCAACTATATCCAATAAAATAGACAACCTGGAAGAAATGGATAAATTCTTAGAAATGCACAACCTTCCAAGACTGAACCAGGAATAAACAGAAAATATGAACAGACCAATCACAAGCACTGAAATTGAAACTGTGATTAAAAATCTTCCAACAAACAAAAGTCCAGGGCCAGATGATTCACAGGTGAATTCTATCAAACATTTAGAGAAGAGTTAACACCTATCCTTCTCAAACTCTTCCAAAATATAGCAGAGAGAGGAACACTCTGAAACTCATTCTACAAGGCCACCATCTCCCTGATACCAAAACCAGACAAAGATGTTACAGGAAAAGAAAACTACAGACCAATATCACTGATGGGCATAGATGCAAAAGTCCTCAACAAAATACTAGTCAACAGATTCCAACAGCACATTAGGAGGATCATACACCATGATCAAGTGGGGTTTATTACAGGAATGCAAGGATTCTTCAATATACGCAAATCAATCAATGTGATACACCATATTAACAAATTGAAGGAGAAAAGCCATATGATAATCTCAATAGATGCAGAAAAAGCTTTCAACAAAATTCAACACCCACTTATGATAAAAACCTTCCAGAAAGTAGGCATAGAGGGAACTTACCTCAACATAATAAAGGCCATATATGACAAACCCACAGCCAGCATCATTCTCAATGGTGAAAAACTGAAACCATTTCCACTAATATCAGGAACAAGACAAGGTTACCCACTGTGACCATTATTATTCAACCCAGTTTTGGAAGTTTTAGCCACAGCAACAAGAGAAGAAAAAGAAATAAAAGGAATCCAAATAGGAAAAGAAGAAGTAAAACTGTCATTGTTTGCAGATGACATGATACTATACATAGAGAATCCTAAAGGTGCTACCAGAAAACTACTAGAGCTAAGTAATGAGTTTGGTAAGGTAGCAGGATACAAAATTAATGCACAGAAATCTCTTGCATTCCTATACACTAATGATGAAAAATCTGAAAGAGAAATTAAGGAAACACTTCCATTTACCTCTGCAACAAAAAAATAAAATACCTATGAATAAACCTACCTAAGGAGACAAAAGAGCTGTATGCAGAAAACTATAAGACACTGATGAAAGAAATTAAAGATGATACAAACAGATGGAGAGATATACCATGTTCTTGGATTGGAAGAATCAACATTGTGAAAATGACTATACTACCCAAAGCAATCTCCAGATTCAATGCAATTGCTATCAAACTACCACTGGCATTTTTCACAGAACTAGAACAAAAAAAAAAATCACAATTTATATGGAAACACAAAGCCACTGAATAGCGAAAGCAATCTTGAGAAAGAAGAATGGATCTGGAGGAATCAGGCTCCCTGACTTCAGACTATATGAAACGGCTACAGTAATCAAGACAATATGGTAGTGGCACAAAAACAGAAATATAGATCAGTGGAACAGGATAAAGCTTAGAGATAAACCCAAACACATATGGTCACCTTGTCTTTGATAAAGGAATTATAAAGAAGATGTGGCACATATATACAATTGAATATTAGTCATAAAAAGGAATGAAATTGAGTTATTTGTAGTGAAGTGGATGAACCTAGAGTCTGTCATACAGAGTGAAGTCAGAAAGAGAAAAACAAATACTGTATGCTAACACATACATACAGAATCTTAAAAAAAAAAAAAAAAGTTTCTGAAAAACCTCGGGGCAGGACAGGAATAAAGACTTAGACATAAAGAATGGACTTTAGGACACGGGGAGGGGGAAGGGTAAGCTGAAACGAAGTGGGAGAGTGACATTGACATATATACTCTACCAAACGTCAAATAGATAGCTAGTGGGAAGCAGCCACATAGCACAGGGATATCAACTTGCTGCTTTGTGACCACCTAGAGTGGTGGGATTGGGAAGGTGGGAGGGAGATGCAAGAGGGAGGCGATATGGGGACATATGTATACATATAGCTGATTCACTGTGTTGTACAGCAGCAACTAACACACAATGTAAATCAGTTATGCTCCAATAAAGATGTTAAAAAAAAAGAATTGATATTGGAAGGAATACTACGCTACAATGCTGGGGGTAAAGATGATGCTGATAGTGGTACAGATGATGAAGATGACAAAGTAGTGGAGAGGAATAAAAAGGACGAAGTTGGTAAAGCCATCAAGGTAATAAAGATGATGATGTTAATGAGGGTGGCAATAGTAGAGAGGTGGTAAAACTGAAGCTGATGATAATAATGAGGTTAATAATAATGAAAAAAACAACAGGTCAACATTCAATTAACACAAGCTCAGTGAATTTATATGCCTTTCTGATGCATCCTTCCTAAAGAATTTGCCTCTGGCCGCAGCTCTTGTTTTTCCCTTTATATAATGTTATTATATCCCCTTTTTCTGGCCACTCCTGACTGACTCAAGGATGGACTCCTGGTCCAGGAAAACTAATCCACAGTTTGGGCTATCCTAAGTGAATCAGAGCTTCCATCAAGAATTTTTAATATGACACAAGATATAGTCAGTTAACAATGGGCTCTTGACATGGCAGGTTCAATGTTCCTTGTTGTTGTATATCTTTTGTTCACAATTATTTGTTCCTCCCCAGCCTTTTCATGCTTCCCTGCCCCATTTTGTGGGGCTTTGCCGTGTGTCATATCCTGACCAATGTGATATGAGCAGACATGATGTTAGGGTCATATGTACAGAAGCTTTCAATTTGATTTCTTGGATTGGCTGGGTTCTTTTTTTCTGGGCTACCTCTATGAGAACAACATGTCCTAAATTGTAGCTTCTCCTTCAGCCTGGGTTACAGAATGAGAAGACATGTAAAATCCAGCTAAGTCTAACAGAGCTGTAGCTGACCCAAAACCCCCAAGAAATTTAAGAATTAAATATGTATTGATAAGATTTTGAGGTTGTTTGTTATCCAGCATACCCTGGTTAAAAACTGACTGAAACATATACACTCAGGCCTAGAGCTAACCACAGAGTTTGCAAAGTCACATACACTTGTAGGTATGAAGAAGCAGAGAACCTCTAAGAAAGCAAAGGAAGTTATTCTGCAGTAAGAATTAAAGAATAATATCTCAACATTTCTCTCCTGAAGAGATCTGGAGGAATAGGTTGGATCTCAGGAGATCACAATGGCAAGATGGGTACAATGCCAAATGCAATAACCCCAGTGTACAATCATAGCTCAGACTTGTGTGCAGCCTCATCCCTACACCTATCATCAGAGTAGAAGCAGCTCCCTAAGGCCCTTATATTTTATCTGAAGGGTTCAGATAAAAGAACCCTTATTATTTCTTCCCAAGTCCAAGTGAAAGAGATGTCATCTCACTACAGTTGGTTCAACTCCTTTCTCTTACTGAGGGCAATATTTCTGATAAATCAAACATTCTCCAGCCTGGATCCTATTTCCTAAAAGTTATCTTTTAACTCATTTACAATTTTTGTTAAAAAATACACATCCAGGGCTTCCCTGGTGGCGCAGTGGTTGAGAGTCCCCCTGCCAATACAGGGGACACGGGATCATGCCCCGGTCTGGGAAGATCCCACATGCCACAGAGCAGCTAGGCCCGTGAGCCATGGCCGCTGAGCCTACGCGTCCGGAGCCTGTGCTCCGCAACGGGAGAGGCCCCAACAGTGAGAGGCCCACGTACCAAAAAACAAAACAAAAACAAAACAAACAAAAAAAAAACACATCCAGTGAAGAGTGGTGGTTTCTCTGTTTTCTACAAGAGAGAATTTCAGAAGATAAAAATTTCTGTATACAAGTTGAAGCCTCTCATCTTTTTTTAAAATGTCACATAACTATTAAATGATCACAAGCAGAAATTTATGAGATTTTCTCTATGAAATCCAAGTTTCCTCATCTGTGAAAAGGAAATAATAATACTGGTGTCTTAGGGATCATGTGAGTATTATATAAGAGAGAATGGAGGATGTGTGACACAGAGTAAGTACTCTATAAATGACAACTGATATTAATGTAGTGGGGAAGGATGAGGTAGCATACCTGGAGGAAACAGAATTGGAAATAATTTGTGAATTAAATAACCAACAGAGACCCTACCCATACAGGGCTGTTTGGGAGAAGGAAGAGAACACATTACGCAAACAGCAAACCTGTGTCCAAAGCTAACAGGAAGGGAAACCCAGAGTGAATTCCACCTGCTTTCCACTTGCACCTGCTATTTATTTACTTTTCAGCTTCATCAATCGAGGCCAAATTGTTATTTTTTTAAAAAACCTCAAAACATAAGTAGAGAAGAGAGAATGGTAGAGAGAACAAGAGGGAAGGGAAAAGAATAACACCATAATAGCTAACATTTGTTGAGTACTTACTATGTGCCTAGCATAGTGTCACATATGGGTTAATATATTTACTAATCACAACGGCTCTATAGGGAGGTTACTCTTGTCCCTGTTTTATAGGTAAGGACTGAAGTGTGGAGATATTGAGTGCTTTGCCCAAGATGTAACAGCTAGTAAAAGGGAGAGTCAGCATTTAATCCAGCCAGTCTCACTCCAGAGACTGACTTTTTAAATCCCTCCGTTATATAGCCTCATAAGGTTTGCTAGAATGGAAAGGAGAAATATCATAGGAGAGATAGGAACAGGAAAAAGAATATCATCCTTTCCCTGTGGTCAGGCAGATCTTCATATGTGAATGGAAAGCAGTCTGATTTGGAAGCCGTACATTTTGGGACTCTCCCTGACTGTTTTTACGTACAGGCACCATTTGGTTTATGACTTCTGCGGGTTCAGTAAATCTCTAAACCTCATTTTCCTCAGTTGAAAAATCCTGTAGTTTACTAAATCACCTCTGTGGATCAAATAATAATAGGACAACAGTTATTTGACTGTTTTTTTAAAAGCATGTCATTTAGGCAAAGTAATTAGTGCATGGTAACCGTTCAGTAAATGATAACTGTTATCATGATAATTATATATTATTATTAAATTAGTTGGAGAAAAAAATCAAGAAATTCTTCATGAAATAAGCGGTATTTCAGCAGCTTCTAGTGGATGGGGAGGATTCTCATAGGTGGAAATCAGATGGATTGTTCTAGGAGGAGGAACAGTATAAGTAAGGAACAGTCCTAAGAAAGCACAAACTTGATGTTCTGACTTCGCTATTTCAGGAATCAGGGAAGCATATGATACATCTCAGAAATGCATCGCTCTAAAATTTGTTGAAAGACAACCCTTTGGAACTTAACGTGGCAGACCCTTAGCCATCTGGGAACTTGTACTAAATGGAAAGATAGTCCCAGAGGGATCTCCATACTGGAGGTTTTACTGTAGCAAGACACAAATAGACCCACAATCTGTTTCCACAGGACTGCCAGCAAGTGTCCATCAGAGATCCTCTTCTCCCAGAAATAGTTGGCTTTTCCCTTTATTTTCTGCTGAAGCTATTGGAGGAGCCACTGACCAAAGCCATTATATGCTCAGACTCCAATTCTAGAATCTTATTTAAGTCAGGTCAAGATGTGGTTGAGACTCCTCAGATACATCTTTATGTTTATCACTCTTTATCTAAAAACCTGTGACCTAAAAAGGCAACGTCTTCCCCCACTGACCCAACATACAGTGGTGAGCTAGAGGTTGGATAACCACAAAGGACGATCCCACATGAACGGCAGAGTAATGAAAGTGCCTTAGCTGTCACAATTTTAGGTAAATTTTGTCAGGACCCTGTAATTTAGGAACAGTTACTGTTCTTTGAATAGGGCCTGCATTTACTCCCTAGGAGTAGCTCCCAAATTCATCACTCCCTTTATTTATTTGTTTGTTTTTTATATTGTTATTGATATATAGTTGACATACAATATTGTTAGTTTCAGTACAACATAGTGATTTGACATTTAAATACCCTACAAGTGTTCACCATAAGCCTAGTAACCATTTGTCACCATACAGATTATTACAGTATTACTGACTGTATTTATTTATGCTGTATATTACATCCCTGTGACTTATTTATTGTAAACCTGGAAGTTTGTACTTCTTAATCTCCTTTACCTATTTCACCCAAATCTCTACCTTCCTTCCCCCTCTGGCAACCACCAGTTTGTACTCTGTGAAATAAGAAATAAGTCTACCTCTGTTTTGTTTTGTTTGTTTGTTTATTTTGTGTTTTAGATTCCACATATAAGTGAGGTCATTTGGTATTTGTCTTTCTCTGTCTGACTTATTTCACTTAGCATTATATTGTCTAGGTCCATCCATGTTGTCACAAATGGCAAGATTTTATTCTTTTTTATGGTTGAGTCATGTTCCACTGTGTACATATATAGCACATCTTCTTCATCCACTTATCTATCAATGGACACTTAGGTTGATTCCATGTCTTGGCTGTTGTAAATAATGCTGCTATGAACACTGGGGTGCATATATCTTTTTGAATTAGTATTTTCATTTTCTTCAGATATATACCCAGGAGTGTAACTGCTGGATCATAAGGTAATTCTATTTTTAGTTTTTTGAGGAACCTCCATACTGTTTTCCATAATAGATGCAGCAATTTACACTTGTAAATTGCTACCAACAGTGTACAAGGGTTCCTACCAACAGTGTACAAGGGTTCCTACCAACAGTGTACAAGGGTTCCCTTTTCTCCACGTCCTCGCCAATGTTTTTAATTTTTTTTATTTTTGAGGATACCTATTCTGACAGGAGTGAGGTGCTATCTTATTGTTGTTTTGATTTGCATTTCCTGATGATTAATAATGTTGGGCATCTTTTCATGTGTCTGTTGGCCATTTGTGTGTCTTCTTTGGACAAATGTCTATTCAGGTCCACTGTCCCTTTTTTAATTAGATTGTTTGGGGTTTTTGATATTGAGTTGTTTAGCTTCTTTATATAATTTAAATATTAACACTTTACTGGAAATATAATTTGCAAATACCTTCTCCCATTCAGAAGGTTGCCTTTCCATTTCGTTGGTGGTTTCCTTCACTGTACAAAAGCTTTTTAATTTGATGTAGTCCCGTCTATTTTTGCATTTGTTGACCTTGCCTGAGGAGACAGACCCCCTCCCAAAATTGCAAAGATCTGTGTCAAAGAGCATACTGCTTATCTTTTCATCTAGGAGTTTTATGGTGTCTTACATTTAAGTCTGTAATCCATTTTGAGTTTATTTTCATATATGTATGAGAAAGTAGTCCAGTTTGATTATTTTGCATGTAGCTGTCAGTTTTCCCAGCACCATTTATTGAAGATGCAGTCTTCCCCGTTGTATATTCTTGCTTCCTTTGTCCTAGATTAATTGACCATGTAAGTGCAGGTTTATTTCTAGGCTTTCTATTCTGTTCCCTTGATCTGTGTGTCTGTTTTTGTGCCGGTACCATACTGGTTTTATTTTTTAATTTTTTATTTTTTTGCGGTACGCAGGCCTCTCACTGTTGTGGCCTCTCCCGTTGCGGAGCACAGGCTCCGGACGCGCAGGCTCAGTGGCCATGGCTTACGGGCCTAGCCACTCCGCGGCATGTGGGATCTTCCCAGACCGGGGCACGAACCCGTGTCCCCTGCGTCGGCAGGCGGCCTCTTAACCACTGCACCCCCAGGGAAGCCCTAACTTTTTATTTTATATTGGAGTGTAGCTTATTAAAAATGTTGAGATAGTTTCAGGTGCACATCAAAGCAGCTCATGCTGTTTTGATTACAGTAGCTTTGTATCAATAGTATAGTTTGAAACCAGGGAGCGTGATGCCTTCAGCTTTATTCTGCTTTCTCAGGATTGCTTTGGCTTTCTGGGTCTTTTGTGGCTCCATATACGTTCTAGGATTATTTGTTCTAGTCCTGTGAAAAATGCTATTTGTATTTTGATGGGAATTGTATTCAATCTGCATATTGCTTTGGGTAGTATGGAGATTTTAACAATATTAATTCTTTTACTCCATAAGCATGTTATATCTTTCCATTTATTTGTGTTGTCTTCAATTTCTTTCATCAGTGTCTTATATTTTTCAGAGTTTTTCACCTCCTGATTAAATGTATTCCTAGGTATTTAATTCTTTTTGATGCAGTTGTAAATGGGATTTTCTTAATTTTTCTTCCTGGTAGAACATTGTTAATGTGTAGAATTGCAACAGATTTCTGTATATTATTTTTGTATCCTGCAACCTTAATTAATTTATTAATTCTAATAGTTTTTTGGTAGAGTCTTTAGGATTTCTATATATAGTATTATGTTACCTGCAAACAGTGACAATTTTATTTCTTCCTTTCCAATTTAGATACATTTTACTTATTTTTCTTGTCTGATTGCTGTGGCTAGGACTTCCAATGCTCTGTTGAACAAGTCTATTACTTCATTTAGCTCTTGACTCTCTCCATGGGATATTAACTTTACTGTCTGAGATATTCATGCTGTTTTGTAAGAAACAGCCTTTGTTTACAGCTAAGTAAATTTTTTAGCCTATTTCTGGCCTATAGGAAGTTGAGGGCTTGGAAGCTTTTTAGAAACAAGAGCAATTTCAGTCACTTTTAATGCAAGCTGGTGGTCCATTCCTGATACAACTCCCTTAAAAACTTTATGGGCTTTCCACATATTAATGTAGAAATGTAGAATCAAATGCCCAATTCATTTTATAGGAGCAATAGCTACAATCTTTTTTGTATGCCTCTCTTTACTTTGACCACGCATTGTTGTGGGAAAAAAAAAATAATGCTCTTAAGATTCTGAGAAGTCCTTTGTCTGACTGAAAGGGCCTATTGGACATAACTTTAAATCTTCTGGATGTCTTAAAACCATGCTTTTGATACCATTAGGCAGCTGCTTAATTTATAAATTATTTAGAATTTTAACTAAGGTTATATTTTTTTCTTGCCTTTAAAAAAAGCTCAAACCAGTATTACCCCAAATAAGATCCAGTCATAATACCTTTTTGACCATCTTTTATTTCCCAATTCAACCCCACAATCACATTCATGCAATAGTATTATAATTTCTATTTTATAGTTAAGAAAAAGGAGGCTCAGAGAGGTCAATTTTCATTCTAAAATTACACTGCTATTAGCATAACTGGCATTTAAGCTTCAATTTATCTGTCTTCAAAGCTATAAAATTGACCATTTCACTCCACTGTGTTTCATCATAATAATCTCACCCTCTGGCATTACACTTTACAGTTTACGAAGCATGATTTCATTTGATCTCATTTAATCCAAGCCCAAGAGGTTGGAGGATTCTCTGTCATGGCCAGACAGAGGGCTAAACTAAAATATAAAACTTGGGACTCCCCTGGTGGTGCAGTGGTTAAGAATCCGCCTGCCAATGCAGGGGACCCAGGTTTGATCCCTGGTCCAGGAAGATCCCATGTGCCGCGGAGCAACTAAGCCCGTGTGCCACAACTACTGAGCTTGTGTGCCACAACTACTGAGCCTGTGTGCCACAACTACTGAGCCTGTGTGCCACAACTACTGAAGCCCACGTGCCTAAATCCCGTGCTCCACAACAAGAGAAGCCACTGCAATGAGAAGCCCTCATACCACAATGAAGAGTAACCCCAGCTCATCACACCTTCAGAAAGCCCGTGTGCAGCAACAAAGACCCAACACAACCAAAAGTAAATAAATAAATAAAATTGATTCTTTAGAAAATAAAATATAAAACTCCCTCTTCTCTAATCTTCTTCAACAAAACAAAAATGAATAATTTCCAAATGACTTACCTTCTTCCCTGTGTGTAAAAAAATGTGCTTTGCCTAATCATTTTCAACCAGCTAAGAGTTTCTGATCAACAGCAAGTGTAAGCACTTAGCAATTTTTAATGCCTTTCCCCACTTTTGTTTCCTTTCACCGAGTTTGGTTGATTCGTGCAATAGTAGAAATGGGTCTGTGGTTGGGGAGAGATGTCACATTGGGCCTCATTTGTGCAAACTGTGGGTGCTAGCCCTGTGAACCAAGTCTCTCACACAGAGGACGTGGTGGTCTGGCTGATGCCCAGGGCTTAGGAGGACCAAGACACAGAAGCCAATTAGAAACAATCACCTACTACCATTTTTTAACTTTACTCAACAGTATATAAAACTGAATTTGGAGTTCTGCGCATTTGTTGATCATTCAACATTTTGAGCTACCACCTAGTAGCACTGCATGCCAGCCAACAGTTCAGAGTGGACAGTTTTGCCATGTTCTCTGTATAGCAGGGTTTGTTTGTCCAAGGGATTGCCTTTTTTACTGCATTTTGTTCTTCCTGTCTTATAATTGTGAATGGAAAGTGGAAAAACGCAAGTGCCGCTACTTGTAGCAAAAGCAGAGATATAATAAGTGTAATACAATCGAGGAAAAGCTAGAAATTGCTCCAGCCTAATGGTCCAGTATGTGTGTGTGCTCTGAATGACAGCTGCTTTGAATTTAGGCTCCATCACTTACTAGCTGGATGACCTTCGACAGAATACTTTTTCTGTCTTCTACAAAATGGGGATTATAATTAAATTCCTTTCTCATACGTTATGTGAGGATTAAATTACATAATCATGAAAGACGCTATTAAGACACCTGTAAGGCAGTGCTTTTCAAAATAGAGTTTCCCGACCAGCAGCATCAGCATCACCTGGGAACTTGTTTGAAATACAAATTCTCCAGCCCCACTCCAGACCTACTGAATCAGAAACTCTAGGACTGGGCCCAGAAATCTGTGTGTCACCAAGCAATCCAGGTAATTCTAATGCACTCTAATGCTGATACTGACATAAATCATGATGGAGAAGAGCAGGCTCAGAAGTTAACTGATCTAGATTTCAATTCCAGTTCTGCCTCTCAGAAATTGTGTGATTTGGGGTGAACTACGCAGCCTGTTGGTGCCTCTGTTTTCTCATCTGCAAATTTAGAACAATATTATGTTTATCCTGAATTTGTCGTGAAAATTTAAACAACATATCAATCATATCACAAGTCTTCAATACATGATACCTGGTTGTTTTGTGGTTCTTCTTATCGTTTTATTACTTCTGATTTTAATTGCCCTTAATCCAATTGGCTTTATACTTAATTGTAGAGGAAAATCAAAATCAAAGAGCATATATGAAATATTGAAAATATATTGTGGGAGAAGATTTTTTCTAAAGTTAGAGACACATACGAATTTTATTTATTTTCTAGCTATTTTGGAAAATAACCCTCCTCTACAACAGTAGTTTATAGTTTGATTTCTATGCTTTTGACCATCATACACTTTTTAAGGAAGATATAATTTCAGAATGTATTGTCCTAGCAAAACATCACTGGCCCAGAGCTGGATTCTCTCACCAGGGACTTTCTGGTCTGCCAAGAAGGTAGGGGAGGATGGACAGAGAAAGAGGGAGAAGGTCCAGGGCCTGCCAGTCAGGGCCCTAAAGGCCAGTCCCTCTGCTACAGGGCTGGCTTTTGCTTTGGCCAGAGGCCCACTCCAAGAAGTACTGCTGGGACCAGGAGCTCAGGTACAGCCTGAGCAGGTGTGACCAGCAGGCAGGCATAGTGAAAAATCCAAAAACAGAGGAAACAGGAGAGAATATAACTGTGGGCCAAGCCGCAGGTAGCCATGGAGACTCTTGGCTATGCTGGCCAGAACACAGAGCAGAAGCAGCCCTTCCTCCTGTAGAGGAAAAGGAAAAGAGCAAAGTGGATTGTGCTCCTGGTTATTTTTCTGCCACTAACTCATTGTCAGACTCCGGACAAGTCTCTGGTCCCTACACATTTCTCCATCTAAAAAATCTAGGAAGAGCTGCCATGAAAACCCAGGATTTTAACAATTTGTATGTAAATCAAAAACCTACCCATGGTGAGTAGGTTTTCTAAGTAGTGCCCTGGACCGTGATGGTAACTCTTCTGCCAACCCAAATAATCACCAGCCCCCAATGCTGGTACATCTCTCTCCCTGTACCATTGCTGTTGGCATGGTAACACTGGCATCTTTGCATGCCTGACCCCAGACCTTTCCTCTTTGTGGCTGGATTCTTGGATGGCTGTGTTTCCCTTTCACCCACATTTGGTCTGGTGACAGCCATCGTAATGGATGCCCCAGACATACATCTACCCACAGGATCTAAGGGCACCTCTGATTCCCTGGCATTTCCTAACTTGCTTACCTTCCGAAGAAAAGTGCCTTCGCTTTTCCTGATCCCTTTACTCTGCATTCTCTTTTCTTTCCCTTCAACTCCCATCTCCTCTCAGCTTAGTTTATGGAGAGAATAAACTTAATTCGGAGTCACAGCTGAACTTCATCAAGTTACGTAACTTCTCTGAGCCTCAGTTTCCTCATTTTTTTAACCAGGATAGTGGCATATATCTCATACCATCATCAGCAAGATTAAACAAGAAAATACATATAATGTGCTTAGTACCGGGCCTCCTCTATAGTAAGCACACACAGATGAGTACTAATTCTGTCATTACCATCACCTTCATCATCGTCATGAGCTCATAGCGTTTATCTCTGGACTCAACTACTTATTTCAAGTTTGTCTCCCTACAGGATTGCAAACTCCATGAGGGTAAGCGTCCTGTTTTGCTCACTGCTAGCTCTTCACCCAGTGGCTGGTCCACAAAATAGGTTGCAAAAATATCTGTGAAATAGATGTTGGAAAGCAGAAGCTGGGCAAAGACTTTTAAAGTATGGTGTGAATGTGTGTGTGTGTGTGTGTGAGTGTTTCTGCCTGTGCGCTGCAGTCCTGAAGAATCTAGTTCCCTTCCCTGCTGCACATGTTGCTCTACCTCACACTTAGAGCCTAATCCACTGGAATGGTCCTTTGGGGACTCTCTGGAGATACTCTATTTTATAGTCCCTTCCTCAAGCCACCCAGCCTGCCCTCATCCCCAGGGAGCCACAAGATCAGAGCCACAGCCATTTATTACATACTTACTAACTGGTGTGGAAGATGGTGGCTGGCAATTAAGGAGAATAAATAACCAGCCTATCCACAGTTAATGTTTTCAAAAAGGAACAGAGAATGAAGGGCATTTATAGTATATTTAGATCTCCAAACACAATACTTCAAGAAACAGACATCTAGAGCTGCTCATTTGGTCTCAGCCACATCACTGACCGATTAACAACCATATACTGAGAATGTACTTTGTGCCAAGCACCATGCTAAGTACAGTTACAGAGAAAACTGCAACTCTTTGTTGGCCGGGGAAGAAGCATGGGCCAGAAACAGAAATGACAGAATTACAATACAGACTGATAAACGTGTCCATATGAGAAGCTCAGAGCACTTTACGTGGTACCGCTTTCTTCTGGATGAAGTCAAGAAAGTTTTTCCAAAGGGAGCAACATCTGAGCTAAGTTTTTCAGATCTAGAGTGAACCAGATGAGGGAGAGGCATGTGTCAGTGCATGGAGGGTGAGAACGTGATGCTTGTTGGGAAATCCAGGTGCTGATAAGACAGGAATGCTAATAATAAAAGTAATAGAAATATAGTAGCTAACACTTTTATAGTACTGTTCTAAGCATTTTACACATTCTAACTCATTGAACAACTAGAGCTTAGGGCTCCAGGAGTTGAAAGAATTTGGGAGAAGCCAAGTTCAAAAGTAGATGGTTCCAGATCTTGGTGGTTTTATGAGTAGGGCTTGGGAGGTTAGGATTTGATTATGGGAAGATGGGGAGTTACAAAAGGGCATGATTTGATCTTGACAAGTAGATGTTTTAGAACGATTAGTTTCATTGTACGGTGGTGGATGGATAAGAGTGAGCTTCAGACTGGAGTCTGGGAGATCAGTGAACAGACTGCTGGAGAGTTCCAGGTGAGAGATTTGAGCACCTGAATCAGGAAGCAGTGTTGGGAGGAGTCAATATAGTTTGAGTTGCTGAGGGCCACACATCTAGATACAGAGTTTGTTCTTTTTTTCCAGCTTTGTTGAGGGTCTACCTAATATACAATGCTTCCCATATTTACTGTAAATTTTGATGAGTTTGGGCATATGCATGCTCTCTGTGAGTCTACACTCTTTACTGCCTTCCTTACCACACAGTGTCTCGCAGATGTCAGAACACTTGAGATATCCCTGACACTGCCTCTGGACTTCCTTCCTTACCAGCTGCACTGTCTAATGGACCACTTTATTTCTCTGAGCCTCAGTTTCCTCATATGCTAAAGGTTGGTAGTAAGACCTTCTCTGCTTACATGCAGAACAGGTCAACTCACTCTGTGCTTTCTGAATATTAAACTGTGATGTAAATGTGAGGGCTGTACTGTGCAGATACAGAAGAGGAGGGTAAGGGTGAGAATGAGGATGAGGACAGCCACACCTTTCCAGAAACAATTTCCCCTTGGTTTCACAGGCCAAGCTCTACCCATTAATTTAATCTTTCATAGTACCTTGTCCTGTTCTCCTTCCCCTTCCAGAAAAAAAAAAAAAATTCTCTCTCTCCTATTGTCCCATTAAAATTGTGCTCACAACTCAGGCTTTACATCAAACAGATTGCAGTCCTTAAATAATGATTAATTCTGGGTAGATTACTATTGATGTCTGATTCAAGACCTGAACCCTCCAATGTCCAGGGACTAGGGGGACAGTTTTACATATATGCACCCTTATATTTAGACTTGAAGACCAGAGTATTTTTGTTGCTGTATTATTTAATTATTCAAAATAGAAGTCACCCACTACAGAAAATGACAGCTTGCGACATGTAATTTGCCTTCCAAACAAACTCATTTGGGCTTTGACATTTGACAGAGAAAGGTCTGGGAAGATGAGCTGTTTGGAAAGGGTGTCTCTGCATCTGACACTGCCTGAACTTTGGTAGGTTGATTTTTACAATTGCCAGATTATCAAAGGTTACACTCATTTAAATTCTCCCTTTACCAACAAAGAAAGAAAACAAAATGCCACAAGCTGCCTTAGCCTGCTGTCCTCCACTACACGCACTAGCTGAGGACTCTCATAAAATGCTTAATGTCTGTAAAAGGTGCGGTGAATTTGACAAAATTAATCTATCATACCCTTGCGCACACTTTCTGCATCCTCGCCTCTCTTTGAAAATGCAGAGAGCTCTTGCTCTATTAAATTCTGCTCTGTATAAAAACTCTCTTCCATCAGTACTCATTCAGCCCTCCATTCCTTCACAGCTCTTGCTCTATTAAATTCTGCTCTGTATAAAAACTCTCTTCCATCAGTACTCATTCAGCCCTCCATTCCTTCACTTTCCAGACGTTCTTGGGTTGTTGGTTGTCAGGCACAGAACTGGGTACATACGGCTGAATGTGTCTGCTGTTCCCATCTCTTTCCTATGATGCCGAAATAATCTTCTGACTAGTGTCCCTTCCCCGTTTTGCTCCAGTCTTTCCCTCCACAGGCACACTGGAGCCCTTTGATAAAGCACTAACGTGACTATTTCCCTCCAGGGACCGCAGAAATTGCCATTATACAACTGAGTCTGGCACATAGAGCCTTTATTTTATTAATTCACTTTACAAATAGTTATTTAGTACCCAGTATATGGCAGGCATATTGTACAAGGTATTGGGAGATATAGCAGTGATGAAAATGGGCAACGACATTTGCTCTCACAGTAGAGAAATATATAAGCAAATAAACAAAGAGCACAAAAATAAATATATAGCTTTGAACTATCTAGTTAAGAAATAAACACTACTATAAGAGAATAAGAGAGGACATCCCGCTTAGGTTGGTATGAGGCTGGGGGAGGTCTCTGGAGTCTGAAGGAGTGACAATCTGGGTAAAGCTCAGAGCATGAGTAGGAGGTGAGAAACCCTATGATGTGCTCAAGAAGGGCAGTGTGTTGAGAGCCTACTGCTCAAGGGAGAGAAGTGAAGGTGGACAGGAAGCTAGGGACCTGGCCATGTAACACCTTATAAGGTGGTAGTCCTCAGCCCTGATGGTCAGTGCTTGGGAGATTTTTTCAACTGCGGATACCCTGTCCTTACCCCAGATCAATTCGTTTTGAATCTGATAGGGAGAAACCTGAACATGCATCAGTTTATAAAGCTCTCCAGGTGATTCAAATGTGCAAGCCAGTATTGAGAACACCCGCTGTTCAGTCTTCTAAACTGACTCAACCTCCCACTATGTTTCATCTCCATCTTGCCCATCCGTTCCCTAACACTATCCCATAGCATCCTCTCTTCCCCTTAAACACTAACCACTTTCATATCTCTTCATTTCTGCTTAACTAGTTTCCTCAGCCTAAAATTCAACCCCCCTCCCAATATCAGTTAGGGATGTTTTGGGCTGCAAGTAATTAAAACCCTGACTAGGAATAGCTTAAATAAACAGAGGCTTATGTTTCTCAAATTATGAGTGTCAAGGTAGGTGTCAGCTGGCATTGTTCGGAGGCTTCCTAATACCAGGGCCTACAAGTCAGCCTTCAGTGCAGGAAGAAGGGAAGAAAGATGAGCCTCAGGTCATTTTCATCAGGAAAACTAGGGTTTTCCTGGAACCACACTCTGGCTGACTTCCCCTTGTGTCTCCTTGGCCATATCTGCATGAGGAGCCTTCTCTACCTGCAGGCGGCAGATGGATATGAAATTATTCACTTAGATCGCCCATGTCCCATCACCTAGAGCTTGGTGCTGTGGTTCTGTTAAGTGGAATAAGGGAGGTAGCTGTTGTTTAGACAAGAGACACTGTCTTCCACAGACGCTCATAATCTGCTCAATGAAACCCTACCACCCCTGAATAAATGAAAATTGTGGTTCAGGGAGAAAAAGTTACATACCCAAGATAACTGGTGCTAGTGGTTAGGAGAGACCAAGCAGAAGGGTTCCTTGCTCACACAGTGTTTACACTCAGTTTTAAGTTGGAGGACTTTTTGTGAGTGATGAGTGGGGTTGGGACATGAGGATTCGGAGGCAAGGTCAAGGTACAGGTTTGCATCTTTTGGCAAAACAACAAACTCTAGTGGTCTGACCGGACTCCTGGGTTTGTGTTCCATAAAATTAAAGGACTTCAGAGAAGTAGAACAGCAGGGAGGGGTATGGGAAGATCTCATGGATGACCTTAGAGGATATGGGATCTAATAGGTTTTCCTTGGTAGAAGGAAGGAGAAAGGACCCAGGCTGCAAAGAATACAACAACTCCCAGTCCCACTTTCAATACCTCCATGAGTTTTGGAAGAGGATGAGAGTCTAGAAAGAGATGATACAAATCTCTGCCAGGATCAGGGTTTAAAACTGCCCTCAGGGCTTCCCTGGTGGCGCAGTGGTTGAGAGTCCGCCTGCTGATGCAGGGGACACGGGTTCTAAAAAAAAAAAAAAAAAAAAAAAACTGCCCTCAATAATTTCAGCTTCCATTGTGATCAGTGTGTGTGTGTGTGTGTGTGTATCTATATCTATATCTATATTCTGGCTGGGAAGGGACCGCTTCCTCCAAATTGCTCTTTGAAGCACGTTCTTGTAATTGAACCCTAGCCCCAGATGTCCCTGGCATTTTTTTTTTTAAAGCAAAAATTTATTTTAATCAATGTCCTTTCTGCTGTGGGTAGTGGAATCAACAATAGGCTCTCACCCCAGGAAAATGGGCATGGCTTGCTGCTCAGACATATGGGTGGTGAAATTAATCAAAGCCCTTCTACTTTCAGCTGCTGACCCTAGACTCATGTGTGGAAACCCATACCATCATTACTATCATTATATGTATCATTTTCATTAAATTCGTATAAACTAAAGAGGTAGATTTCATTATCACACCTGTTTCTCAGATGAGGAAGTGGAGGCAAAGAGAGGTTAGGCGGGTCTTACTGGAGTGGTCAGGACCAGAATCTGGGCAGTCTGACTCCGGAGCCAATTAGGAATGTCCTCCTCATACCCACTTGGAATCTGTCTTTTGGTACCCACTCTAAGCTTAAGACTATTAAAAGCCAACCATCCTACTCACTACGTAATCAGAGGCCACCAAAGTGAGCCACAGGCAACTCATGAAAGTTTTAAGAACCAGTCGTCACCTCTCGTTTCTACCCCTTCTACTCACTTTCTCCCCATTCCCTTGTTTATCCCTCCTCTTGGCCTTTCCTCTGGCCCCATGCTTGCATCTAAAATTGGACTAAATTTGGCTTTCATTTTTTTTCCCCCCCCCGGGCTCCCAACCCCCCTGGCTTTCATTTTTTAATCCACTGTACTTTCTTTTTTTTTTTTGAGCTCAGCTTTTTATTGAACGTGTTACTAAAGAGGTTTAGTCAAAAAGACCAAGGCCCATGTCATCATCAGACTCTTCAGATTCTTCTTTCTTTGCTTCCACTTTCTTCTCCTCAGCTGGGGCAGCAGTGGTGGAGGGGGCAGGACGTCCTGCTGGTGTAGCACCAGCTGCTGGGGCAGGTCCACCTGCCCCCACGTTGCAGATGAGCCTCCTGGTGTTGACGATGGCCAAAGCCTTTGCAAAGAAGCCTGGCCAGAAAGGTTTAACATTTACGTTGGCTGCTTTAATGAGAGCATTGATCTTATCCTCCGTGACCGTCCCCTCGTCGTCACGCAGGATGAGGGCCAAGTAGATACAGGCGAGCTCCGAGACGGAGGCCATGGTGTGGGCGAGCGCTAGGCAGGGGCTGCCGGGCGCAGTGCTAGTCACCGGATGAAGTGAGGGACTCACCCCAACGTGGCCTTAGCTTCCTCGGAAGGACAGAACACCTTAGCTGCAGCTGAGGAAAAGCTAATCCACTATACTTTTAAAGGAAAAGAATTGTCTGACTTTCCCACTCCAAACTCAGATTGGACCTCCCAGATGCTTTGGCTAGTTTTATAGAGCTAGTTCAAACCCCCTTGACCCCAATTTCAGCATCAACTATGTCTGTTCCAACTCCTCAAAAAAAAGGTGCCATCGGCCTTCCAGTTTTCCTTTTGTTATTGTCGGTGTTTATTTTTTTACGCTAGTGTTTGTTGAGTTCTTGCTTTGTACCGAGCACTGTGCTAAGCACTTGCTCTGTTTTGTCTCACTTGATTCACCCCTAAACCCTGTGGGGTAAGTATTAGTATTATCTCTATTGTACAGACAAACGAATTGAGCCCCAGCAAGATTCACTCACTTGCATAGGTTTGCACAGCTATGAGCAGACAGATAGGACCCAAGCCCATGTCTGGCTGACACCAGATTTCTCTCTTCTAGGGCTTCACAAAACAAGCCTAAATCTTCCTTCATATGTCAGCCTTTTAAATATTAGCCAACAGTTCTTACATTTGCCTGAGTCTCCTTTAGTTTCAACAACCACAGGTCCGGCCGCATGCTTCATTTGCTATGATTTTACCTTCATCTCCTCATCATCCTTCTCTCTCCTCAGTGTGTCCCGCGTTCATCTGCTTTTGGAGTTTGGAGTAGACCTGCATTCACTACTCCAGGTGTGGCCTGATGAACGTAACATGTACAGTTGGCCTGTCCCCTCCTTCATCCTTTATGGTCTGTTTCTGGTGATTAAATCATACATTCTTTCAGCAGCCTCTACGGCCCTAATCAGCAGAATGAATGAGTCCAGAGAGAAATTGCTTCTGAGGGTGTCGACTGTTAGCTCTGGAAATGGATAAAGTGAATGAAAGTAGAGGAGAAACAAAGCCTGGTGAGGAAGACTGTTAGGAGGCTGGACTCTTGTGATGGGAGTTGAGGGTCATTGACCGCAGATGCATCGGTTCACATGTAACGTATTACCCCACATCCGGACACCAATGGTCAGCTCTTACCTGAAAGTTCCCTGGTGGGAAGGCCACCTTGAGGCTATCTGAGGTACTTAGTGTTCTGCTCAGCAGTTAGTGTTTTTGATGCTGGGCCTCCTTGGCCCTTGTGATCCTGTGACATAATGGAATCAAATTAAAGGCCCATTTGCCAGCTTTATTGCCGATTATTTATACTCTGGTTCCAAAGTGCTTCTTTATTGAGTGCTTAAACCGCCATTGCTGGATAGAGCTCGCCATAAATGCCTTCACGTGCACGGCACATTACGTCCCATAGCCTCAGCAAAAAAAGGGAAAAGATTATTCTCAATTATTTCATATAGTCTATTTTATTGTTTTATTGTAATAAACCGCCATACCTTACACCACTTTAAAATCAATAGTTTGCATTAAACATAATGAAACATGGCCATTAATCTTGTTTAGCATTTCTGCTATTACTTTCTGGTAGTGAATCCACGATATAGAAAAGGTAATAATTATTCACTTCCAATCGATAGGAACATTTTCAAATGCTCCTGTGTGTCCCACTGCTATTGCATCGATGGGACTTGATGACAATGGGGGTATAGATTTAAAGACCCCTGGTTGGCCTGAAGTTCTTCATGCCCTCCCTGCACCTGCTAGCACATTCCCTGACTCTCAGAGCATCCTTTTTAATTCCTTGAGACAATATGACAGAATGGTTAAAAACCGGGGCTTTGGAGTCAGGCAGCCTAAGCTTAATTCCCAGTTCCAGCACTCACCGGTACCATTTGAACAACTTTCGGCATGTTATTTAACCACTCACTGCCTCAGTGTCCCCATCTATGAAAAGGGAATGCGAATGTCTACCTTGCAGGTTTGTTGTAAATATTACATGCAAACTTACAGGACATGCTTATCACAGGGTCTGAATTGTGGTACGTGCGCTAGAAATGATAACTGCCATTATTATGCCATGCACACTTGGCGTTGAGAATGGCCTGGTAGACAGCTATTGTTTCCGAAGAGCTAGTAGCAAAGGCAGGTGAAATGGTGGGTGCTGTTTCTATCCTTTTGTTCGTTCCTTTCCAGCTGGCATAAGAAGATCCAGCTGTGCTTTTTGGTGGTACCCAGCATCTGGACTTGAAACCCTGACAGGAGAAATTGAGCCATCAATTTGGCTGTGATGCAAGAGGCCTTTTAACTCCCAACCCTTTGCTCTGCAGCAAAGTCTCTGTGGAGACAGCACTGGACTGAATACATGGTTTTGTTAGTAAATACCCTTTGATCAACACTCAAGTCAAATATAACGAGTGGAGATGGTGAATTCTTAAGCTGTAATTGATGGCATGGCTTTTCCTATCCTGTTTAATTCAGCAACTGTTTATTGAACAGGTAGCATGTACCAGGAGAAAGCTTAGGTGTTAAAGAGTAAAGAGATTCAAAGATTAATAAAGCATAATATTTGCTGTATAAATATCTTCAAATCTAGGCAAAGACACACATGTCACCTAAATAACTTGAGTCCAAAGTACAGAAAGAAAGATTGATTCTACTGAGCAGGGAGAAGTTATTTCAGCTAAAGCACAAGTGAGTAGACCCTCATCAGGAAAACAGAGGAGAAAGAATATTCCAGAGAGAGAGAGAGAACAACAGAGGCAAATGTCAAAGGGGGACAAATGCACATCTCAATGTTGCTTTGTTAGAATAAAATCCTTCTAAATTCCCTGCTGCCTAAAATGCATCTCATGGCTCCATAGTTTCTCAGCCTTAGTCCACTCATAGTCCACTATGTTATCCTACCTAACCTAGCTTCCTAACAGACACTACACCAAGGCCGTTTGTACATTTTGAACAACATGTCCTCTGTTTCATGCCTCTCTAAGCTTGCGTTTTCTGTCTCTTGGACTCAGAATTAATTTATCTACCTGAAAAACTATTCTCCTGGAGGACTCAAGCTCAAATATCACCACCTCTGTGCAGCCTTCCCTGATGCTCTCAGATAATATCACAGTATGTCACAACTCTTTGTCTGCATGTCTCTTGTCATGTTCCTTGAATGAATGGATGGATGAATGGAATCATGTATAATGTATTCAGAAAATGGCAAGTCTGAAGGGATTGGGACCTAGCCCATTTGGGTACATAGTGAGCTGGGCTTATAGGACAGGCTAAGTAAGGAATTTCAAATTTATTTTATATAAGATTATGTGAATGACCAGAATCATCTCCTAAGAAGATTAACCTAACAGCAGCCTGTAGACAATTTTGGCAAGGGATAAACTAGAGGCAGACATACAACTTAGATGATGAGATACTAAAATACAATAGTTACAGCAGAAATGAAGAAAAGAAGAAAGTGGAGGATATGCTAGAGAAAGAACACAGAAGTTGGCCATGGATTGATTAGAAAAGGGAAGAAGAGTAAAGAGGCAGAGATGAACCTCATGTTGCCCCTGTTATCACTGCAAACATTTTTGGGAAAAGATGTTCCTATACCGTTCTCCTCCTTACCCCACCTTGCTTTAAGAAAAGTTACTAATCTGTTTAGGTCAGATTCCAGGACAGAGGTAGGAGAATGTACCCCAAGGTAGGGTCACTGAATTATGAACAAAATTGTCATGTGCTCTTCTAGTCTCTCCTTTCATTGCAGCCAGATCAATAAGTTAGCTCATCAAGCTTGCAACTTCCCCCTGTCTTTCCTGTCAAGAACGCTAGGACCTTGGTACGCAAAGCATGGTCCATGAGCCAGCAGCAGCAACAGCAGCAGAGAGCTTGGAGAAATGCAGATTCTTGGGTCCCACTCCAGAGCTACTAAGTCAGAGTCTGCATTTTAACAAGATCTCAGGTAATCGGTATGCACATGAAAGTTTGAAAAGTACTCCTCCAGGAAATTATCACTTCAGTGTCAGACAACTAGCTTAGAAGGTATGACTCTCAACCTGAGCTGCATGTTAGAATCATATGGAGGATTTTTTTTATACAGCAGGTTTTTATTAACCATCAATTTTATACACATCAGTGTATACATGTCAATCCCAATCGCACAATTCATCACACCACCACCCCCACACTCCCGCCACTGTCCCCCCTTTGTGTCCATACCTTTGTTCTCTACATCTGTGTCTCAACTTCTCCCCTGCAAACAGGTTCATCTGTACCATTTTTCTAGGTTCCACATATATCCGTTAATATATGATATATGTTTTTCTCTTTCTGGCTTACTTCACTCTGTATGACAGTCTCTAGATCCATCCGGGTCTCAACAAATGACCCAATTTCATTCCTTTTTATGGCTGAGTAATATTCCATTGTATATACGTACCACATCTTTATCCATTCGTCTGTCGATGGGCATTTAGGTTGCTTCCATCACCTGGCTATTGTAAATAGTGCTGCAGTGAGCATTGGGGTGCATGTGTCTTTTAGAATTTTGGTTTCCTCTGGTTGTATGCCCAGTAGTGGGATTGCTGGGTCATATGGTAGTTCTATTTTTAGTTTTCTAAGGAACCTCCATACTGTTCTCCATTGTGGCTGTATCAATTTACATTCCCACCAACAGTGCAAGAGGGTTCCCTTTTCTCCACACCCTCTCCAGCATTTGTTGTTTGTAGATTTTCTGATGATGCCCATTCTATCCAGTGTGAGGTGATACATCATTGTAGTTTTGATTTGCATTTCTCTAACAATTAGTGATGTTGAGCAGGTTTTTATGTGCTTCTTGGCCATCTATATGTCTTCTTTGGAGAAATGTCTATTTAGGCCTTCTGTCCATTTTTTGATTGGGTTGTTTGGTGTTTTTAATATTGAGCTACATGGGCTCTTTATGTATTTTGGAGATTAATCCTTTGTCCATTGATTCTTTTGCAAATATTTTCTCCCATTCTGAGGGTTGTTTCGTCTTGTTGGTAGTTTCCTTTGCTTTGCAAAAGCTTTTAAGTTTCATTATGTCCCATTTGTTTATTTTTGTTTTCAGTTCCATTACTCTAGGAGATGGATCAAAAAAGATCTTGCTGTGACTTATGTCAAAGAGTGTTCTTCCTATGTTTTCCTCTAAGAGTTTTATAGTGTCCGGTCTTACACTTAGGTCTCTAATCCATTTTGAGTTGATTTTTGTGTATGGTGTTATGGACTGTTCTAATTTTGTTCTTTTACATGTAGCTGTCCAGTTTTCCCAGCACCACTTATGGAAGAGACTGTCTTTTCTCCATTGTATATCCTTGCCTCCTTTGTCATAGATTAGTTGACCATAGGTGCGTGGGTTTATCTCTGAGCTTTCTATCTTGTTCCATTGATCTGTGTTTCTGTTTTTTTGCCAGTACCATATTGTCTTGATTACTGTAGCTTTGTAGTATAGTCTGAAGTCAGGGAGTCTGATTCCTCCAGCTCTGTTTCCTTCCCTCAAGACTGCTTTGGCTATACAGGGTCTTTTGTGTCTCCATACACATTTTAAGATTTTTTTGTTCTAGTTCCGTAAAAAATGCCATTGGTAATTTGACAGGGATTGCATTGAATCTGTAGATTGCTTTGGGTAGTATACTCATTTTCACAAT